>NC_135236.1:205906758-206215299 GCF_051348905.1 Ranitomeya variabilis
GTAGACAAGTGATTATCCCTCTCAAATAATTTCTTAAAATCAATTTCCTTGAGAACAAGTATAAGTCCTTGGTAGCTGTGAAGAGATTGAATTTGTTAGTAGGGGAGAAGGTCAAACCCCTCTGTAAAACATCCAATTGGTCATTAGAAAGCACATGATGAGAAAGGTTAATTACCTCAAGACCTTTATTGCTTTTTTTGTTTTGTTGAGTGGCTTGAGTGTTTTTACGCTTAGCCCCACCTCTCTCACGATTAAAGCCAGGCCGTCCGATAGTCTCTGGTATGGGGGGGTTGAGCGACCCCATATGTAAATTTGTGGATTACTATTTAAAACCGTTGGTTGAGTCGCTCCCTTCTTACATAGTTACATAGTTACATAGTTATTAAGGTTGAAGGAAGACTGTAAGTCCATCTAGTTCAACCCATAGCCTAACCTAACATGCCCTAACATGTTGATCCAGGGGAAGGCAAAAAAACCCCATGTGGCAAAGAGTAACTCCACCATGGGGAAAAAAATTCCTTCCCGACTCCACATACGGCAATCAGACTAGTTCCCTGGATCAACGCCTTATCAAGGAATCTAGTGTATATACCCTGTAACATTATACTTTTCCAGAAAGGTATCCAGTCCCCTCTTAAATTTAATTAATGAATCACTCATTACAACATCATACGGGAGAGAGTTCCATAGTCTCACTGCTCTTACAGTAAAGAATCCGCGTCTGTTATTATGCTTAAACCTTCTTTCCTCCAGACGTAGAGGATGCCCCCTTGTCCCTGTCTCAGGTCTATGATTAAAAAGATCACCAGAAAGGTCTTTGTACTGTCCCCTCATATATTTATACATTAAAATAAGATCACCCCTTAGTCTTCGTTTTTCCAAACTAAATAGCCCCAAGTGTAATAACCTATCTTGGTATTGCAGACCCCCCAGTCCTCTAATAACCTTGGTCGCTCTTCTCTGCACCCGCACCAGTTCAGCTATGTCTTTCTTATACACCGGAGACCAGAACTGTGCACAGTATTCTAAGTGTGGTCGAACTAGTGACTTGTATAGAGGTAAAATTATGTTCTCCTCATGAGCATCTATGCCTCTTTTAATACATCCCATTATTTTATTTGCCTTTGTAGCAGCTGCCTGACACTGGCCACTGAATATGAGTTTGTCATCCACCCATACACCCAGGTCTTTTTCATTGACGGTTTTGCCCAGAGTTTTAGAATTAAGCACATAGTTATACATCTTATTACTTCTACCCAAGTGCATGACCTTACATTTATCCCCATTAAAGCTCATTTGCCATTTATCAGCCCAAGCTTCTAGTTTACATAAATCATCCTGTAATATAAAATTGTCCTCCCCTGTATTGATTACCCTGCAGAGTTTAGTGTCATCTGCAAATATTGAAATTCTACTCTGAATGCCCCCTACAAGGTCATTAAAAAATATGTTAAAAAGAAGAGGGCCCAATACTGACCCCTGTGGTACCCCACTGCTAACCGTGACCCAGGCCGAGTGTGCTCCATTAATAACCACCCTTTGTTTCCTATCCCTGAGCCAGCTCTCAACCCACTTACACATATTTTCCCCTATCCCCATTACTCTCATTTTATGTGACAACCTTTTGTGTGGCACCGTATCAAAAGCTTTGGAAAAGTCCATATATACTACGTCCACTGGGTTCCCTTGGTCCAGTCCGGAACTTACCTCTTCATAGAAGCTGATCAAATTAGTCTGACATGAACGGTCCCTAGTAAACCCGTGCTGATACTGGGTCATGAGGTTATTCCTCTTCAGATACTCCAGCATAGCATCCGTTAGAATGCCCTCCAGGATTTTACCCACAGTAGAGGTTAAGCTTACTGGCCTATAATTACCGAGTTCAGTTTTTGCCCCTTTTTTGAATATTGGCACCACATTTGCTATACGCCAGTCCTGTGGTACAGACCCTGTTATTATGGAGTCTTTAAAGATTAAAAATAATGGTCTATCAATGACTGTACTTAGTTCCTGCAGTACTCGGGGGTGTATCCCATCCGGGCCCGGAGATTTATCAATTTTAGTTATTTTTAGACGCCGCTGTACTTCCTGCTGGGTTAAGCAGGTGACATTTAATGGGGAATTTTTATCACTAGTCATTTTGTCTGCCATGGGATTTTCTTTTGTAAATACTGATGAAAAAAAGTCATTTAGCATATTGGCTTTTTCCTCATCCTCATCCACCATTTCACCCAGACTATTTTTAAGGGGGCCAACACTGTCATTTTTTAGTTTCTTACTATTTATATAGTTAAAGAATATTTTGGGATTATTTTTACTCTCTCTGGCAATGAGTCTCTCTGTCTCAATCTTTGCTGCCTTGATTTGCTTTTTACAGAATTTATTTAATTTTCTGTATTTATTTAATGCCTCCTCACTACCTACTTCCTTTAATTCTCTAAATGCTTTCTTTTTGTCCCTTATTGCGCCCCTTACAGCTCTATTTAGCCATATTGGTTTCCTCCTATTTCTAGTATGTTTATTCCCATACGGTATATACTGTGCACAGGTCCTATCCAGGATGCTAATAAATGTCTCCCATTTTCTTTGTGTATTTTTGTGTCTCAGGATATTGTCCCAGTTAATTGCACCAAGATCCTCTCTCATCCGTTGGAAATTTGCCCTCCTGAAGTTTAGTGTCCTTGTCACCCCCCTACTACCCATCTTATTAAAGGTTACATGAAAACTTATTATTTTGTGATCACTATTCCCCAAGTGACCCCCAACCCTTATATTTGATATGCGGTCTGGCCTGTTGGTTAATATTAGGTCTAGCAGTGCCCCCCTCCTTGTTGGGTCCTGAACCAGTTGTGAAAGGTAATTGTCTCTCATAGTTGTCAAAAACCGATTACCTTTGCTGGAACTGCAGGTTTCTGTTCCCCAATCTATTTCAGGGTAGTTGAAGTCCCCCATAATAATGACTTCTCCTTGAGTCGCAGCTTCACCTATTTGCTTTACGAGGATATTCTCCATTGCTTCCATTAGTTTTGGAGATTTATAACAAACCCCTATCAGTAATTTATTATTTTTTCCCCCTCCCCTTATCTCCACCCACAGGGACTCTACATTTTCATTAAATTCACCTATATTATCACGCAGGATGGGTTTTAAGGAAGATTTTACATATAGACACACCCCTCCCCCTCGTTTATCTGTATGGTCATTTCTGAACAGGCTATAGCCCTGCAAGTTAACAGCCCAGTCATGGCTCTCATCCAGCCACGTCTCAGATATCCCCACCATGTCATAATTATGTTCCAACAACATTAGTTCTAATTCATCCATTTTGTTGGCGAGGCTTCTGGCATTAGTATACATGCACTTGATGTTACTCTCTGTACCTCTATTCTTTCTTAAATTACTAACTGTTCTAACCCCACCCCCCATGCCACCGCCACCCCCAACTTCCTTATTTGTGCCCAGGTCTCTATCTGCACTATCTTCCCCTCCTATAAAATGACTACCCTCCCCCCCATTCCCTAGTTTAAACACTCCTCCAACCTTCTAACCATTTTCTCCCCCAGCACAGCTGCACCTTCCCCATTGAGGTGCAGCCCGTCCCTAGCGTAGAGCCTGTAGCCAACTGAGAAGTCGGCCCAGTTCTGCAGGAACCCAAACCCCTCCTTCCTACACCAATTCTTGAGCCACTTATTAACCTCCCTAATCTCCCGTTGCCTCTCTGGCGTGGCACGTGGTACAGGCAGTATTTCGGAAAATACCACGTTGGAGGTCCTTGCTTTCAGCTTGCAGCCTAATTCCCTGAAATCATCTTTAAGGACCTTCCACCTACCTCTAACTTTGTCATTTGTGCCAATGTGCACCATGACCGCTGGGTCCTCACCAGCCCCTCCCAGTAATCTGTCCACCCGATCAGCGATGTGTCGGACTCGAGCGCCAGGTAGGCAGCACACCGTCCGACGATCCCTGTCTTTGTGAGATTGCCCTATCTGTTCCCCTAATAATTGAGTCCCCCACTACCAGCACCTGTCTGGCCTGCCCTGCTCTCCTATTTCCCCCTTCCCTATTTCTTATATCCATTTCCGGTCTCACCGGCGGCAATTGCTAACACCGGTAGGTGATTCTTCATTATACTTGCTTGTATATAACTTGTACACTTTCTAACAGAGTTATTTTCCCTGACGAAGCCGCCCAGGAGCGGCGATACGCGTGGAACTCACCCACACCCCCCGGTCTCTCCTCCACTCCCTCTCAGCCCTGACCTGGAACGGTAATCCTTTTGGCCTCACCCTGCATACCAGCAGTTTTATTCTATGGTGGACGGCTGTGTGTCATGTGCTCTGACATGCTGGTGGGCACATTATACTATTAGCCCTCTTATCATCCTTAGGGGCTGTCTATTTGTATTCTCCCAGACCCCACAGGGGTGGCTATCTCTGGGGTACAGCCATACATTTAATTTTTGATTCCAGCAGGGACTTTATTTCATCATATATTTCCCCTTATTCACATGGATTGTGATCACTTGTGAGCAAGTTTGGGGACGCCCTTATTCAGCTCACTGAGACAGGACCAGGGATTTGGTTATTGGTACAATATGGTACATTTACCTTATGATATTATATAAATAAAATTTTCCTGGGGACACATAATATCGAATTGTTGATTGTTAACTAACTTGGATTATCCTCCTGTTTGTTGCAGTTTTATATATGATAATATATAGAGGGCTTTTGTATATTATATATCTTCATGTGGACCAGGGTACATGGGGGTGGCTGTGTTGTTTTAATTGGTTTTAGATTTTTTGCTGTTTGGTGTTTACATTAATAAAAATCATATATATTTATATTTTTCCATGACTTTGTAGCAGGTGTGCACTCATTTATGCATGGGCTTTCCTCTTTGGCTTGGTATTGCATATTCCATGCATTTGGTAGCACCCTGCCTCAGTATTATTTGAGCTTTATATTATTGTGAGATGGTAGTGCACCTGAAACTTTAATTATCAATTGTTTGGCCATACACCCCACTTTCATGGGGGTGTTTTCTTCCTCAGGTGGCACACAACTGAATATAGTGTTTTGATACAAAAATCCGTTGTGAGTGTTATTATACACTCTCATAGGTATATAAAAAAGGTTTTTTTGATATATTGCCACCTGTGCACAATTGCTGATATGGATTGGGAAACTAGGGAGGCCACATGGCGGAATCAATCATCTAGCCTATTTTCTAATACTGGCCCAGTAAGCACAGACTCTGATTTTTCTAAACTTTCGTTGGATCTCATAACAGCTAATAAATCAGCTGTACGTCTTTGGTGGAATATTAGAACATTGGAGGAATACCTCAGGGTGGGAATTGTGCCACGGGGTTTGCGGATTCAAATTTTCCCGGCATGGGAACCCTCTTCCCAATTTAAACATACATGGGAAAAAGGATTATTACAATGTTCCAGCATTATTATAAACATGTTGCTGGAGCATGATAAACAGCTCCTCTCGTCCACCAAACAGAATATCAGGGACCTGGAAAACAGGTTGATTGACTTTGATGAAACACAATTGGTATCCCCTTTTAAATTAAAACTTAAAGAGACATTGGATAAATTTGAAAAGGAGGTAATAGGCCGTAAACAGAAGAAATTCCAGAGAGATCGTTCTGATTTCGACAACCAAAGAGTTTTCCGTTGGAGACATTCTGGAAATACTCGATATATGCAACAACCAGTACATCACTTGGCACCTGATCCATCTGAGATGGCGACGGGTGCTTCCAGTTCGAGTGATTTTTTATCATCAGGAGGCAGCGACCTGGACGGAAGACAAGACGGGGACGTAAGCGGCAGAAATCTCAGGAAGCGCCAAACTACTCGGAGGGGTCCATTTTCACCATACCGTCGCAACCAGAGGAACAGGAAATGATGAGGGCTTCTGCCACCATGGTCCCGGGGGGAACATCTTTACAGGTACAGTCCTCTGCCTTACAGATTATTAATCTATCAGATCTTGTTCTCTCATCAGCAGAGTGCTCAGTGTTACAAAGGGGACTGTCATTCTCCCCTACTAAAACTACGGAAAAATTCGATCTTATTAAGGACCTATACTTATTCTGTAGAAAATTAATATTACAGGTGATCCACAAAAGACCGGAGGCTATTGAATCATCTTCCATCAGGGATCAACAGGTTCTTCAGGATCTCCTGGACCTCTTGGATGAAAATACCACATCACCAGGTAGGAAGGCCTTCCCATATAGAAATAAGTCATCTTTCACTCCTTCGTTCTCCTTGGTTCCAGCGGTGAAATTTTTCTTTGAGGCCACCAAAAGGGATATTTTGCATCTCCCCCCCATTGCTGGTAATTTCGATAACCTCTCACGTTCTGAAAGAAAGGCCATTGATTCGCTCAGAAATAATGACTCCATCATTATTAGGGAAGCAGATAAGGGTGGGAATGTGGTGCTCTGGCCCACCCACCTTTACCTGGAAGAAGCCAAGAGACAATTGGATAATACCAACTTCTATGTCAAATTACCTTCGGACCCTACAGAGGTATTTCTAGGGAGGCTGCGTAAATTGATTAATCAAGCTGCCTCTATGGGAACTATCTCCAAGAATGAAAAAAAGTTCATGTGGGTTGATAACCCTGTTGTCCCCACATTCTACCTTTTACCGAAGGTACACAAAAATACTTACAAACCACCCGGCAGGCCAATCGTGTCCAGCATTGGAAGTATGTGTGAAAGAGTATGTACATACATCGACTTCTTCATACAACCAATAGCAGCAGGTTTACCATCTTTTATTAAAGACACCTCTGATTTCATCCGTAACTGCCATAAGATTACTTTGACGGGTCAAGAACTGCTCGTGACTTGTGACGTCGAGTCACTTTACTCAAATATCAACCACTCTCACGGGATTAAGGCACTAACTTTTTTTCTTGATCGGCTTGAGGATACTAACCGCTTTCATGATTCCCTTATCCTAGATCTTCTGAGCTTTATCCTGCATCACAATTATTTTCTTTTTGACAGGGTATATTATAAACAGGTCTCTGGCGTGGCCATGGGTGCACGCTGTGCACCGGCCTACGCAAATATTTTTCTTGGATGGTGGGAGGAGACGATTGTCTACCGCTCTCGGGGTTTCCAGGATCACATTAAACACTGGTACCGGTTCTTGGATGATATCTTTTTTGTTTGGGTAGGTACGGAAACTGCCTGTGCACAATTCCTTAGGGAATTGAATGATAATATGCTGAACATCTTCTTAACATTTTCTTGTTCTTTGGATACAGCAATTTTCTTGGACCTCCGGATTCGGATTGATGGTAACAGACTAGTGACAGATCTATTCCGTAAGCCCACAGCTACGAACAATCTTTTACAATATCAAAGCTTTCACCCATTACATACCCGGAGGGGTATTCCGGTGGGACAATTTTTCCGGACCCGTCGTAATTGTACAACAGATGAGGACTTTCAGCAACAGGCAAAGGATCTAACTATAAGATTTCAGCAAAGGGGATACCCTCGGAAGACGATATCTAAGGCCTTCCAGCGGGCTAGAACTTTGAATCAGACTTCTCTCCTGATGGTACAACCTCGGCCGCAGGAAACTACTGTGAGGTTCATCACGGAATTTAGTACCAACTGGCATCAGGTGAGAAATATTCTTACGAAAAATTGGGATATTTTGACGTCGGATGCTCAAACCTCGACATGTGTAAGTCCTAGACCCCTGATGACGGCTAAAAGGGCTCCCAACTTACGTGACATTTTAACAAAGAGCCATTTCTCACGACCAGTTGTTAGATTGACTCGGGGTATTCGCCTCAGGGGTTCATTCCCCTGCGGCGACTGTACAATCTGCCCATACATGCCGGTCACAAAAGATCGTTTTATCAGCCCTTTTGATGATCAGAATTATTCCCTTTGTCATTACATCAATTGTAAAACCAGCTTTGTGGTGTATGCTATTATATGTCCATGTCATAAAATTTATGTTGGGCAAACCTCACAAGAGCTTAGAAGACGGGCGCAAAAACATTTATCTACAATTAACTTGGCTCGCTCGGATCTTAAAAAGAGTAAAACTTTGACTCCCATAGCAACTCATTATCTTCAGTGCCATGATGGTAAACCTGCTAACACACGTTTTTTCGGTTTACAGAGGATTTTCAGCAATGAGAGAGGTGGGGATCGACACAGGCTACTACTACAGCATGAAGCTCGTTGGATCTTTCGTCTTAAATCCATGTCGCCTACAGGCTTGAATGAGGAACTTGCATATACAGGTTTCTTGGGATAAGTTCATTGACTACCATACTTACCAGGCCTGGAACCTGATGGACTACGACTAGAATCCCTTGGATAAGTGGACTTTGATCCAACCATGTGGAATCACTTCAAGTTGGACCTCTTCTCAGTACTTGCCCCTCTGGACTTTGAAGATATAGAGAGAATAATTTGTTTATGTGCACCTAGGGGATTTCTTATCATCAAATATGTGGGGGGGGCTCCACATATATATATATATATATATATATATATATATATATATATATATATATATATATATAGTTATATGTATACAATGTTGTGTGTATATATATATGTGTGTGGTTATCCTTTTGACTTTAATATATTATTCTCCTCATTATTATTATTATTATTTATTATTTATTATCATAGCTATATATGTGGATAATTATATCATGTTATCTC
Organism: Ranitomeya variabilis; assembly: GCF_051348905.1. Lineage (NCBI taxonomy): Eukaryota > Metazoa > Chordata > Amphibia > Anura > Dendrobatidae > Ranitomeya > Ranitomeya variabilis. The sequence continues at coordinate 205,915,489 of NC_135236.1, forward strand.
TATAACCATGTGAGGCTATATCCCAAACCATTGTTAGGCACAGTATGCCACTACATATTATAAATAACATGATGGAGATACCTTTATATATTATCTCGTTTACGTGTGCCTTATTGAATAATATGTCTTTCCTCCCTGACAGGTTCCTATTTGGAAGTAATATTATTCCCCCCAGTATAGGCAGTTATCTACCAGCCTTATATACTTGGGACATCTTCTATATATTCTCATGTCCTTTCGTTTCTCCTTGGTGCAGATATTTATTATTCATCCAGAGGGCGCTGTGCACCCTCTTCTCTGATTCTGTGCGGCCGCACATAGTGCTCGTTCTGAGCACTTAGTTATTTCCTCTTCTGTCTGCGCAGGCACGAGCTTCTCAGTGGTCACCATGACTACACCTTTAGCTCCCATATCCATTTCCGGTCTCACCGGCGGCAATTGCTAACACCGGCAGGTGATTCTTCATTATACTTGCTTGTATATAACTTGTACACTTTCTAACAGAGTTATTTTCCCTGACGAAGCCGCCCAGGAGCGGCGATACGCGTGGGACTCACCCACACCCCCCGGTCTCTCCTCCACTCCCTCTCAGCCCTGACCTGGAACGGTAATCCTTTTGGCCTCACCCTGCATACCAGCAGTTTTATTCTATGGTGGACGGCTGTGTGTCATGTGCTCTGACATGCTGGTGGGCACATTATACTATTAGCCCTCTTATCATCCTTAGGGGCTGTCTATTTGTATTCTCCCAGACCCCACAGGGGTGGCTATCTCTGGGGTACAGCCATACATTTAATTTTTGATTCCAGCAGGGACTTTATTTCATCATATATTTCCCCTTATTCACATGGATTGTGATCACTTGTGAGCAAGTTTGGGGACGCCCTTATTCAGCTCACTGAGACAGGACCAGGGATTTGGTTATTGGTACAATATGGTACATTTACCTTATGATATTATATAAATAAAATTTTCCTGGGGACACATAATATCGAATTGTTGATTGTTAACTAACTTGGATTATCCTCCTGTTTGTTGCAGTTTTATATATGATAATATATAGAGGGCTTTTGTATATTATATATCTTCATGTGGACCAGGGTACATGGGGGTGGCTGTGTTGTTTTAATTGGTTTTAGATTTTTTGCTGTTTGGTGTTTACATTAATAAAAATCATATATATTTATATTTTTCCATGACTTTGTAGCAGGTGTGCACTCATTTATGCATGGGCTTTCCTCTTTGGCTTGGTATTTCTTATGCCAGGGACACGTCGGACGTCCTCCGTCGGATCAATGGGATACAATTGGAGGAGGACATGTGTCTTGTTACCGCAGATATACAATCCTTATATACCTGCATTGGTCATAGGGACGGATTGGAGGCGGTCCGCTTCTTCCTAGATGCCAGCAACTGGGATGGGGCTATCTGTGAGCTGATCATGGAACTCTTGACATTTATCTTGACTAAAAACTTTTTTGTTTTTAAGGATGTTTTTTACCTGCAGCAGCGCGGCACTGCCATGGGCGCGGCCTGTGCGCCCTCTTTCGCCAATCTCTTCCTGGGGTATTGGGAAAGGGAGGTATTTGGCGGGGGAGGGCCGCGGGCCGCGGACCATGTGCAGTGCTGGCTGTGCTATATTGATGATTTGTTCATCATATGGCAAGGACCTGACGTGGCCTTACATGAGTTCATGCATCAGCTCAATGAGAATACGTATAATATCAAACTGACGTATCAGGTGAGTAAGACTGAGGTGGACTTCCTGGACATCAAGATTGAGGTCGATGGTGACCGTTTTCTGCAGACAGATGTCGTTTGGGCACCCGTACTCAGGAACGTGTGCGGGATATATTCTCGGCTGCAAGTGAGACAGACGTGACACATTTGAAAACAATACCACGTCATTTTCGACAGCTTCATGGGTGTAACCCGAAATCCTTTATGGTACGTGGTATTGACCTTGTTAAATGTGGCATTAGAGGCGGAAATATCAAGCGCATTCTGGCACAAAGAGAGTGTCGCTGGATCTCCATATTGGGCACAATGACGCCCATAGGCCTCAATGAGGCACATGGCTTTTCCTCTTATCTTTGAGATATGCAAGCTTATTTTTCCTTTTCCTCCGTTTTTTCCTGTTATCCCCACCATGCCATATCAGTTTTTAATTTTGTGTCTTTGTCTCATATTTTAGTGTGTATTTTTTCCCGACGGTGTCCATGTGATGTCTGCTTTTTGTGGACATTAATATGAAGTTGGAGTGGAACCGAAGACCTACAAACTTCAACATTAAGCATCATAAAGAATTTAGAGTGGACATTATAACCGTGAGAAATTTGTGTATACATAAAACCGTGAACAATGGTCTTTGTGGAAATAATCAATTGAAGATTTGTCACGTATTGTTTTATGGCTAATTGTTCTATATTATCTATTGGAGAATGTGTCCTTTTTTGGATGTCCTCAATTACGGGCTCGCTTATGTACACCGCTGGGATATTTTATCTTTGTAATTGTTGTCATTACCATTTACTGCAAAATTCTCTTTGCATTGTACACACTTTCTTAATATTCATTCCCCTGTCCAGTTCCCTTTTTGATCTTTAGATCTCGGTCATGGGTGGGTTGTAGTACCGACATCTATTATGGGATCTTGGAGACTGGGCTTCGGGGATTCTATCACTTATATTTATCATTTGCGCATGCGCATTATTTAGCGCTATATAATATAATCACAATATTATTTAAATATTAGTATTTCATCATTCATCACTGTTGCACTTTCTTTAGCACTGTCACTTTATAGTTACCGCATATGCTGGCATGTGATACTTCTCGGCCTCCTCCTGTGCCGCGGTCCCGTGTCATGTGTTGTGGGCGTGGCGCCCGCCCGCTCACATGACCGGCGTCAACGTCACGGGAGTGAGGCTTGGGACGCACAGTGCTGGCTTTGCGGTTCACGCATGCGCATTTTTCACTTGTTTCACTTGGTCACATGATCGGATGTGACCGCTATTTATATGGGACTGCGACCTCAATTAAGCCACGCCCCCTGAGGAAGCGGCAACGTTCAAACGCGAAACGCGCGTTGGGGTATGTGACTGGGCTCCGGACGGGACCTCCATATCATCCCACATGGGTAATTAATTGCTTTACTTGTATTGTGTGTGCTTTGGCTCCCGGCTACTTTTGTAGCACTTTTGCATTTTATTATACCACCATATTTTTCTGCTGGGCTGCCTGTTTTTGGCAGATAGTCTTCAGTGCACACTTTGTGACAGCATATGTATCACATGTCTACACACCTTAGGATTTCTATGTCTCGTACTGGTGTTCTCAGTTCACCATTGTATCCACGGATTTAGTCACTTTGTTACTTTATTGTAATTGGTAATATTTTATCCTGATATTGATGTATCTTTAATAAATTTTGTACTTTTTGCTCTAATTGTTTTTGGCAACTTTTTGACTCATGGTTCTCCAATTAGTGTTATATCTATGGTTGAGTCGCCATTTTTTGGTAGTACAACATACGGCTGATGTTCCTTTATGTGCAAAATCATGAATCAGTGGCTCGTAATTTTCGGGGGGGTGAGATCCATACGGGGTCTGAAGAGGGGTTCATCTTCAGGAGTGGGCGCTGCCTCATCTTCTGTCCTGGGACGTCTGCGTGATGGTTCTGCAGGACCCGAGGAGGAAGATGAGAAGGAGGAAGAGGATGAAGAATCCGAAAAGTAAAGAAATGTGGGATCCTCTCCCTCGCTATCTGTGTCAGAGGCAAGGAGAGAATATGCCTCCTCCACTGAGTAGTGCTGTTGGGACGACCATGACGGGCGGGACTTTTTTTGTGAATATGGTGCTTTGTGTGTACTTTATTTATAACTGTATGTGTGTGGGGGGGATAGTGATTGGTGCAAACTTGTCAGAAAAGAAAAAGCTAAGGCGCAAAGGGGGGTAAAAAGAGGGGGAAGGGGGAGATGGAGGTATTGGGTGGATGAAGGGAGATCGGGCAGGGATCAGTTATCAACACTTATGGTTGTAGTCAGCTGGCGCAAAGGGGGTGAAAGAAAAGGAAAATCGGCAGGCACGAGCTCTGATAAGTGAACTGCGTCACTTATCAAAGTTTGGCGGCTGCGGGATGTGCATACGGAGTTGGTGCAAAGGGGGCTGAGAAACAAAAGCGAGCACGAGTGTTGATCGGTGCACTTTGTGATAATGTATAATTTATGCAATGTACAATAGTGTATTGGAGATTTCAATTTTGTTAAAAGGAATCTATCAGCAGGTTTTGGTATGTAATCTGAGAGCATCATAATGTAGAGGATGGGTGCCTTATTCCGGGAATGTATAATTTACTGGGCTGCTTGCCGTAATTTTTATAGACTCCCTGTTTTCTATGCTGTAGATATAGCAGTATGAAAGTACTATTTGTATAATGTACAGTGGTATAATATATGCTATGCACAGGAGTGTATTTGTGATTTCATTTTGTGAACGCATGTGTAGTGCAGCTGCGGGTGGCGGTAGTTGCGGGCAAGGCACTCTTCTCCTTTTATGCCCTGGCGCACTATATGAAGTGTGGGTCCTGGCTGGCTGTTTGTACTCGTGCTCTGAGGGCATTGCACCTGTGCAGGCTGCCTGTAGTTGATGGTGTTGGCTGGCCAGGACTGTAGGTTCCACAGTTCAATAAAGGAGACCACCACGAAAAAATAAAGTCCTTATTGGACGGTTACTTGGTAAGAGTTATATACAAGGGATAGCGGCTACAAAGTCTTATGTACGTTTCCTTAACAGCAAGAAACATTTCCATTCACAGTTTCCTTCCTCTGTAGTCTACTCAAGGGCTAGTGAGACACACTGTTTCGCCCTACTTCCTCACAGCCTAGCTTGTGGCCACGGTCCTGATCAGCAAGTCTCTCTACTCACTCAGAGGTTCTGCATCCTATTTCTTCCACTACTGGTGCCCTTGATCTAGCACTTGGGACCTCCATTAGTCCCACAAACTCAGTCCATTTTAGTTCCATTTCTTTAATAATTTTCAAGCTCTGGGTTTTCGTGACTCGTCGTCCTTTCCAAAGATCCTTTTTCGGAAGGCCACTCTGTCTCGTCAGTTACTTCAGGTTCTCGCTATTCTTTGTACTTAGTTTCCTTTCAATCCGGATCTCCCTTAAGGCAGCCCTGCTCACTTTGCACTTCCCACTCCCACTTGAACTCGAACTTCAACTAACTAGAGGAAGCAGTCTGTTGCCCTAACACTAAGACCCTCCCACTGTGAGCTAGTCCTGAACATTAACTCTATCCTATCTTACCTTCTTGTCAACTTCCACATCCTACACTATATATGTTATGTAGTACACGATGTATACAAAGACGCACACTAGTTACATTACAATACAATGCTGTATTCAAGGGTAGGAACGTGACAGTCATTGTGTTATGGTAGAAAATAACATAGTAACATGCAAGATTGCTGGCTCTCACAAACCTGTAACTTCTTATTTAAGACTCTCCTCTGTCCTTCACTCATTACCTGTAGTAATGGCACCTGTTTGAACTTGTTATCAGTATAAGAGACACCTGTCCACAACCTCAAACAGTCATGCTCCAAACTCCACTATGGTGAAGACCAAAGAGCTGTTGAAGGACACCAGAAGCAAAATTGTAGCCCTGCACTAGGCTGGGAAGACTGAATATGCTGTGGGAGCAATACTAAGAAAATGGAAGACATATAAGACCACTGATAATCTCCTTCATTTTGGGGCTCCATGCAAGATCTCACCCCATGGGGTCAAAATGATCACAAGAACGGTAAGCAAAAATCTCACAACCACATGGGGACCTAGTGAATGACCGGCATAGAGCTGATACCACGATAAATAAGACTACCATCAGTAACACACTACGCCGCCAGGGACTCAGATCCTGCAGTGCCAGACGTATCCACCTGCTTAAGCCAGTACATGTCCGAGCCTTTCTGAAGTTTTCTAGAGAGCATTTTGATTATCCGGAAGAGTATTGGGAGAATGTCATATGGTCTGATGAAACCAAAGTAGAACTGCTTGGTAGAAACAAAATCTGTCGTGTTTGGAGGAGACAGAATGCTGAGTTGCATCCAAAGAACACCATACCTACTGTGAAGCCTGGAGGTGGCAACACCATGCCTTGGGGCTGTTTCTCTGCAAAGGGAACAGGATGACTAATCCATGTACATGAATGAATGTGGCCATGTATCGTGCTATTTTGAGTGAAAACCTCCGTCCATCACCAAGGGCATTCAAGATGATACGTGGATGGGTCTTTCAGCATGATAATGATCCCAATTACACCACCAGGGCAACAAAGTAGTGGCTTCGTAAGAAGTATATGAACGTCCTGGAGTGGCCTAGCCAATTTCCAGATCTCAACCCCATAGAAAACCTTTGGAGGGATTTGAAAGTCCATGTTGCCCAGTGACAAGCCCAAAACATCACTGCTCTAGAGGACATCTGCATGGAAGAATGGGCCAACATACCATCAACAGTGTGTGCCAACCTTCTGAAGACTTACAGAAATCTTTGACCTCTGTCACTGCCAGCAAAGGATATATAACAAAATATTGAGATTAACTTTTGTTAATGACCAAATACTTATTTTATACCATAATTTGCAAAAAAAATGTTGCCAAATCAGACAAGGTGATTTTTTGGATTTATTTTCTCAATTTTAACTCTCATAGTTGTGGTCTACCTATGATGTCAATTACAGGCCTTTTTAATCTTTTCGAGTGGGAGAACTTGCACAATTGATGGCTGACTAAATACTTTTTTTCCCCACTGTATAGATGTCATAGATGACATGTACAATTTGTACAGTGTGTGTGCAGCTTACTGTACATGTACTTAATTAATAAAAGATTATTTTTCTGAAAAAAATGGCAGATCGTTATAGCCTTGGAAGGGGGTAATACCCCTGGAGCTTACCAGGTTATTAATATCAGCTCACAGCTGTATATCTAGCTATTACTGGCTATTAAAATGGGGGACCCACCAAAAAAATGACAGGGTCCCCTATAATTAATAACCAGCAAAGGCTATGCAGACAGCTGTGGGCTGATATTAATAGCCTAGCAAGGGGTCATGGATATCACCCCCCAGGCTAAAAACATTAGCTCTCAGCCACCCCAGAAAAGGTGCATCTATAAGATGTACAAATTCTGGCACTTAGCCTCGCTCTTCCCACTTGCCTTGTAGTGGTGGCAAGTGGGGTAATAGATGGGGGGTTGATGTCACCTTTGTACTGTCAGGGGGCATCAAGCCCAGAGGTTAGTAATAGAGAGGCGTCTGTTATGCTCCCAGTGGCTTAGGATCACAAATCTAACCAGCTAAGTGAGAAATAATAGGACGAGCTCTGGGGATGTGGTAACTGGACTGACCGCAAAACCTGATCCTAACCAAACACACTAAAGGTAGCCGTGGAACGTATCCTGAAATCCTAGACGTCTCTTCACGGCCTGAGAAACTGACTACCCCTAAAGAGAAAGTACAGACCTCACTTGCCTCAGAGAAATAACCACAAAGATATAGAAGCCCCCACAAATAATAACGGTGAGTTAAGAGGAAAAGACAAACGCAGAGATGAAACAGATTAAGCAAATGAGGCCCGCTAACGCTAGATAGCAGAAAATAGCAAGGGATCTGTGCGGTCAGTAAAAAACCCTATGCAAAAATATCCACGCAGAGAATGCGAGAACCCCCACACCAACTAACGATGTGGGGGGAGCAACTCAGCACCCCAGAGCACCAGCAAGCAGGGAAATCACATATTAGCAAGCTGGACTAAACAAATCATATACTAGGACACATCTTGAACACAGATGAGCAAAAATAAGCAAACAAAACTTAGCTTCTCTTGGAGAGACTGATAACGGATGTAGACAGGAGCAATCAGAATAGCACTGAATACAACGACAGCCGGCATGAACTGAGAGTCCAAGTGAGCTTAAATAGAAAACCAGACCACAGATAACGAGACAGCTGAAGCCAGTCATAAACCTGCAGAAAGACAGCACTCACACAGTACCACTTGTGACCACAAGAGGGAGCCCAGAAATAGAGTTCACAACAGTACCCCCCCCCTTGAGGAGGGGTCACCGAACCCTCATCAAGACCCCCAGGGTGATCAGGATGAGCCGCATGGAAGGCACGGACCAAATCGGCCGCATGAACATCAGAGGCGACAACCCAGGAATTATCCTCCTGACCATAGCCCTTCTACTTAACTAAATACTGAAGCCTCCGTCTGGAAACACGAGAATCCAAGATCTTCTCCACCACGTACTCCAATTCGCCCTCCACCAGCACCGGAGCAGGAGGCTCAACAGAAGGAACCACAGGCACCACATACCTCCGCAACAAAGACCTATGGAACACCTTATGAATGGCAAACGATGCTGGGAGGTCCAATTGAAAAGACACCGGGTTAAGGATTTCCAAAATCTTATAAGGACCGATGAAGCGAGGCTTGAATTTAGGAGAGGAAACCTTCATAGGAACATACCGAGAAGACAGCCATACCAAATCCCCAACACGAAGTCGGGGACCAACACCACGACGGCGGTTGGCAAAGCGCTGAGCCTTCTCCTGTGACAACTTCAAATTGTCCACCACATGGTTCCAAATCTGCTGCAACCTATCCACCACAGAATCCACCCCAGGACAGTCAGAAGGCTCAACCTGACCCGAGGAAAAACGAGGATGAAAACCAGAATTGCAGAAAAAAGGCGAAACCAAAGTAGCAGAACTAGCCCGATTATTAAGGACAAACTCAGCCAATGGCAAAAAAGTCACCCAATCATCCTGATCAGCAGAAACAAAACATCTTAAATAAGTTTCCAACGTCTGATTAGTTCGCTCGGTTTGGCCATTCTTCTGAGGATGGAAGGCCGACGAAAAAGACAAATCAATGCCCATCTTAACACAAAAAATCCGCCAAAATCTGGACACAAACTGGGATCCTCTGTCAGACACAATATTTTCAGGGATGCCGTGCAAGCAAACCACATTCTGAAAAAATAAAGGAACCAAATCGGAGGAGGAAGGCAACTTAGGCAAGGGCACCAAATGGACCATTTTGGAAAAACGATCACACACCACCCAGATGACAGACATTCTCTGGATACTGGAAGATCTGAAATAAAATCCATGGAAATGTGTGTCCAAGGCCTCTTCGGGACAGGCAAAGGCAAAAGCAAGCAAACCGCTGGCACGAGAACAGCAAGGCTTAGCCTGAGCACAAATCCCACAGGACTGCACAAAGGAACGCACATCCCGCGACAAGGAAGGCCACCAGAAGGACCTAGCTACCAAATCTCTGGTACCAAAAATCCCAGGATGACCTGCCAACACCGAAGAATGAACCTCGGAAATAACTCTGCTGGTCCATCTATCTGGGACAAACAGTCTCTCTGGTGGGCAACGGTCAGGTCTATCAGCCTGAAATTTCTGCAGCACTCGTCGCAAATCTGGGGAAATGGCAGACAAAATCACTCCCTCTTTGAGGATACCAGCCGGCTCTGAAACTCCCGGAGAGTCAGGCACAAAACTCCTAGAAAGGGCATCAGCCTTCACGTTCTTCGAACCAGGCAGGTACGAGACCACGAAATCGAAACGGGAGAAAAACAACGACCAACGAGCCTGTCTAGGATTCAGGCGCTTGGCAGACTCGAGATAAATCAGATTTTTGTGATCAGTCAAGACCACCACATGATGCCTAGCTCCCTCGAGCCAATGTCGCCACTCCTCAAATGCCCACTTCATAGCCAACAACTCCCGATTACCAACATCATAATTCTGCTCGGCAGGCGAAAACTTTCTTGAAAAGAAGGCACAAGGCTTCATCACAGAGCCATCAGAGCTTCTCTGCGACAAAACAGCCCCTGCTCCAATCTCAGAAGCATCCACCTCGACCTGGAAAGGAAGAGAGATATCAGGCTGACATAAGACTGGAGCTGAAGAAAACCGGCGCTTCAGCTACCGAAAGGCTTCCACGGCCGCAGGAGACCAATTAGTCACATCAGAACCCTTCTTGGTCAAATCCGTCAAGGGTTTAACCACGCCAGAAAAATTAGCAATGAAGCGACGGTAAAAATTAGCAAAACCCAAGAACTTCTGAAGACTCTTAACAGATGTAGGCTGAGTCCAGTCATGAATAGCCTGGACCTTGACTGGGTCCATCTCAATAGTAGAAGGAGAAAAAATAAAACCCAAAAAGGAAACCTTCTGTACTCCGAAGAGACATTTTGAGCCCTTCACAAATAAGGCATTAGCACGCAGGACCTGAAATACCATCCTGACCTGCTTCACATGGGACTCCCAGTCCTCAGAAAAGACCAAAATGTCATTCAGATACACAATCATAAATTTATCCAGATATTCTCGGAAGATGTCATGCATGAAGGACTGGAACACAGAAGGAGCATTAGAGAGTCCAAAAGGCATCACCAAGTACTCAGAATGGACTACGGGCGTATTAAATGCTGTTTTCCATTCATCCCCCTGCTTAATACGCACAAGGTTATATGCACCACGAAGATCTATCTTGGTGAACCAACTGGACCCCTTAATCCGAGCAAACAGATCAGATAATAATGGCAAAGGATACTGAAATTTGACCGTGATTTTATTTAGAAGATGATAATCTATACAAGGTCTCAGAGAACCATCCTTCTTGGCCACAAAAAAGAATCCTGCACCAAGCGGGGAGGAGGACGGGCGAATATGTCCCTTCTCTAAAGACTCCTTTATATAACTCCGCATTGCGGCATGTTCTGGTACAGACAAATTAAAAAGTCATCCCTTAGGGAATTTACTACCAGGAATCAAATTTAAAGCACAATAACAATCCCTGTGAGGAGGCAGGGCACCGGATCTGGGCTCACCAAATACATCCTGGTAGTCCGACAAAAACTCAGGGACCTCAGAAGGAGTGGAAGAAGCAATTGACACCAAAGGAGCATCGCCATGAATCCCCTGGCAACCCCAACTTGAAACAGACATAGCTTTCCAATCCAGAACTGGATTATGGGCCTGCAGCCATGGCAGACCCAAAACGACCACATCATGCAGATTATGCAGCACAAGAAAGCGAATCACCTCCTAATGTACAGGAGTCATGCACATGGTCACTTGAGTCCAATACTGAGGCTTATTCTCAGCTAATGGTGTAGCATCAATACCCCTCAGTGGAATAGGGAATTCCAAAGGCTCCAGGACAAAACCACAGCGCCTGGCAAACGACAAATCCATCAGGTTCAGGGCAGCACCTGAATCCACAAAAGCCATAACCGAGTAGGATGACAAAGAACAAATTAAAGTAACAGACAAAATGAATTTAGGCTGTATAGTACCAACGGTGACAGATTTAGCGATTTTTTTTACGCGCTTAGAGCATGCTGAGATAACATGAGTTGAATCACCACAGTAAAAGCACAACCCATTTTGACGTCTATGATTTTGCCGCTCAATTCTGGTCAGAATTCGGTCACATTGCATAGACTCAGGTCTCTGTTCAGAAAACACCGCCAGATGGTGCGCAGATTTGTGCTCCCGCAAACGCCGATCAATATGAATGGCCAAAGCCATTGAGTCATTCAGACTTGCAGGCGTGGGGAACCCCACCATAACATTCTTAATGGCTTCAGACAGACCTTCTCTGAAATTTGCAGCCAGGGCACACTCATTCCATTGAGTAAGCACCGACCATTTCCGAAATTTTTGACAATATACCTCAGCTTCATCCTGGCCCTGAGAGAGAGCTAGCAAGGCCTTTTCTGCCTGGTTCTCAAGATTAGGTTCCTCATAAAGCAATCCAAGCGCCAGAAAAAACGCATCCACATTCAGCAATGCAGGATCTCCAGGCGCCAGGGAGAAAGCCCAATCTTGCGGGTCGCCACGTAACAGGGAGATAACAATTCTAACTTGCTGAGCGGAATCACCAGAGGAACGAGGTCTCAAAGAAAGAAATAATTTACAATTATTCTTAAAATTCAGAAACCTAGATCTATCTCCAGAAAACAACTCAGGAATAGGTACTTTTGGCTCAGACATAGGACTGTGAACAACAAAATCCTGAATGCTTTGCACCCTTGCAGCAAGATGATCCACACTAGAAGTCAGACTCTAAATATCCATGTCTGCAGCTGAACTCAAAGCCACCCAGAGATTAAGGGGATGAGAGAAGCTGGACAGACTGCAGCAAAGGGAGAGGGAAAAAAAAAATTGTACTCAGGACTTCTCTTATCCCACTTCTGCGATGCATTAAACACTTTTCAGGCCTGCTGTACTGTTATGATCCCAGTGGCTTAGGATCACAAATCTAACCAGCTAAGTGAGAAATAATAGGACGAGCTCTGGGGATGTGGTAACTGGACTGACCGCAAAACCTGATCCTAACCAAACACACTAAAGGTAGCCGTGGAACGTATCCTGAAATCCTAGACGTCTCTTCACGGCCTGAGAAACTGACTACCCCTAAAGAGAAAGTACAGACCTCACTTGCCTCAGAGAAATAACCACAAAGATATAGAAGCCCTCACAAATAATAACGGTGAGTTAAGAGGAAAAGACAAACGCAGAGATGAAACAGATTAAGCAAATGAGGCCCGCTAACGCTAGATAGCAGAAAATAGCAAGGGATCTGTGCGGTCAGTAAAAAACCCTATGCAAAAATATCCACGCAGAGAATGCGAGAACCCCCACACCAACTAACGATGTGGGGGGAGCAACTCAGCACCCCAGAGCACCAGCAAGCAGGGAAATCACATATTAGCAAGCTGGACTAAACAAATCATATACTAGGACACATCTTGAACACAGATGAGCAAAAATAAGCAAACAAAACTTAGCTTCTCTTGGAGAGACTGATAACGGATGTAGACAGGAGCAATCAGAATAGCACTGAATACAACGACAGCAGGCATGAACTGAGAGTCCAAGTGAGCTTAAATAGAAAACCAGACCACAGATAACGAGACAGCTGAAGCCAGTCACAAACCTGCAGAAAGACAGCACTCACACAGTACCACTTGTGACCACAAGAGGGAGCCCAGAAATAGAGTTCACAACAAGCGTCTATAAGATGCCCCCATTACTAACACCGTAGTCATATTGTATAAGACACACATCAAGAATAAAGTCCTTTAATTGAAAGAATGACACAGACTCCTTTAATAAATCTTATTTGCACCATACTTATGACATTGCCCATTCCACAGATGTCATTGTCTCCTGCAAGAGAATTAACATAAAAAAACAATATCCCTGACCTCTCTGTTGTTCTGTCCCACATCGTAATCCATGTCTAGAGGATAAACAGTTTTCAACTTTATTATTATTATTTATTTATATAGCACCATTGATTCCATGGTGCTGTACATGAGAAGGGGTTATATCGAAATACAAATATCACTTACAGTAAACAAAACTAACAATGACAGACTGGTACAGAGGGAAGAGGACCCAGCCCTTGCAGGCTTACATTCTACAGGATTAAGGAGACAGTAGGTCGAGGGTTGCAGTAGCTCCAATGGTGTTGAGGTGGCCGTGTGGTCTTTACAGGCTGTAAGCTTTTTGAAGAGGTGGGGTTTCAGGTTTCTTTTGAAGGATCCAAAAGTAGTGGATAACCGGACATGCTGGGGCACTGAATTCCAGAGGATGGGTGATATTCAGGAGAAGTCTTGGAGGCGATTGGGTGAGGAGCGAATAAGCCTGGAGGAGAGGAGGAAGTCTTGGGAGGACCGGAGATTACGTGAGGGAAGATATTGAGAGATTACTGTGGAAATATACAGAGGAGAAAGGTGATGGATGGCTTTGTAGGTCAGTGTTAGTAATTTATAAACATAAGGGTGAATGACCTCGGGGAGATCAAAACATCCAACACTGCGGAGACACCATCACGTGTTTCTCAATGCAGTGATCCAGAACACTGCCCCCATCCCTGATGGGAAATATGCAAATGCATGTAGAAAAGCCACAGAGACACCATCACGTGTTTCTCAACACAAGCAATGAATAGCCAGGTCTTTCACCGGGAAGGAACAACCACGGGAAGGGCAGCATCCAATAAAGGAAAACCACCTATGCCAAAACATGGTATCCATCCACAGACAGCTGTTTTGGGGTATTTGCCCCTCATCAGTGTGGAGTAGGAAACTGGCTATTAGGAGCAGTGCCTAGTGAAAAGACTATAAACATAAGGGTGAATGACCTCGGGGAGATCAAAACATCCAACACTGCGGAGACACCATCACGTGTTTCTCAACGCAGTGATCCAGAACACTGCCCCCATCCCTGATGGGAAATATGCAAATGCATGTAGAAAATCCGCGGAGACACCATCACGTGTTTCTCAACGCAAGCAATGAATAGCCAGGTCTTTCACCGGGAAGGAACAACCACGGAAAGGGCAGCATCCAATCAGGGATGGGGGCAGTGTTCTGGATCACTGCGTTGAGAAACACGTGATGGTGTCTCCGCAGTGTTGGATGTTTTGATCTCCTCGAGGTCATTCACCCTTATGTTTATTGTCTTTTCACTAGGCACTGCTCCTAATAGCCAGTTTCCTGCTCCACACTGATGAGGGGCAAATACCCCGAAACAGCTGTCTGTGGATGGATACCATGTTTTGGCATAGGTGGTTTTCCTTTATTGGATGCTGCCCTTCCCGTGGTTGTTCCTTCCCAGTGAAAGACCTGGCTATTCATTGCTTGCGTTGAGAAACACATGATGGTGTCTCCGTGGCTTTTCTACATGCATTTGCATATTTCCCATCAGGGATGGGGGCAGTGTTCTGGATCACTGCATTGAGGAACACGTGATGGTGTCTCCGCAGTGTTTGATGTTTTGATCTCCCCGAGGTCATTCACCCTTATGTTTATAGTCTTTTCACTAGGCACTGCTCCTAATAGCCAGTTTCCTACTCCACACTGATGAGGGGCAAATACCCCGAAACAGCTGTCTGTGGATGGATACCATGTTTTGACATAGGTGGTTTTCCTTTATTGGATGCTGCCCTTCCCGTGGTTGTTCCTTCCCGGTGAAAGACCTGGCTATTCATTGCTTGCGTTGAGAAACACGTGATGGTGTCTCCATGGCTTTTCTACATGCAAGTGTTAGTAATTTAAATTGGATACACTGGGAAATTGGGAGCCATTGAAGGGATTTACAAAGAGGGGAAGCAGGAGTGTAGCGAGAAGAGAGATTAATTAGTCGGGCAGCAGAGTTAAGGATGGACTGGAGGGGTGTGAGAGTGTTAGAAGGTAGGCCACAGAGGAGTATGTTGCAGTAGTCGAGGCGGGAGATGATTAGGGCATGCACGAGCATTTTGGTAGAGTGTGGGTTGAGGAAAGGACGGATTCTGGAAATATTTTTGAGCTGGATGCGACAGGAGGTGGCGAGAGCTTGGATGTGCGGTTTGAAGGAGAGGGCAGAGTCAAGGGTTACTCCGAGGCAGCGGATTTTGGGGACAGGGGAAAGTGTGATTTCATTTATTTGGATAGATAGATCAGGTAGGGAAGATGTGCGTGATGGAGGAAAGATAATGAGTTCAGATTTGTCCACATTGAGCTTGAAGAAGCGAGAGGAGAAGAAGGAGGATATGACTGATAGACACTCTGGGATTCTGGAGAGCAGAGAGGTGACATCTGGGCCCGAGAGGTAGATCTGAGTGTCATCGGCATATAGATGGTACTGGAAGCCATAGGACCTTATGAGTTGTCCCAGGCCGAGTGTATAGATTGAGAAGAGTAAGGGTCTAGAACAGAGCCTTGGGGGACTCCAACAGAGAGGGGGCGAGATGAAGAGGTAATATGGGAGTAGGAAATGCTAAATGTGCAGTTGACAAGGTATGAGGAGATCCAAGATAGGGCAAGGTCTTTGACCCCAAAGGAAGAGAGGATCTGTAGTAGGAGGCAGTGGTCAACTGTGTCGAAGGCAGAGGACAGGTCTAGGAGGAGAAGTATAGAGAATTGTCTGTTAGCTTTGGCTGTAAGTAAGTCGTTAGTAATTTTGGTCAGGGCAGTCTCAGTGTAATGGTGGGGACGGAAGCCAGATTGCAGGTTGTCGAAGAGAGAGTTAGATGCAAAGTGAGAGGAAAGTTCAGCATGGACGTGCTGCTCAAGGAGTTTGGAAGCAAATGGGAGCAAAGATATGGGGCAATAGCTGGACATAGCGCTTGGGTCAAGGGATTGCTTTTTGAGGATAGGTGTGATTGTGGCATGTTTGAAGGCAGAGGGGAAGGTACCAGAAGTTAGTGAAAGGTTGAAGAGAAGGGTTAGGGATGGGATTAGTGTGGTGGTGAGGTTGGGGAGGAGGTGGGATGGGATGGGGTCAAGTGCACAAGTGGTGAGGTGTGATTTGGAGAGAAGATGAGCAAGCTCCCCTTGGACGGTGCCAATATGTGACCGTCCAGGCTGAGAACCACTAGTGAATAAGCTGCTGCGAGCGCAGCATCAGAGACTAGTGGTGATGTCGCTGAGGCTGCATTCCCAACTGGGCTGAACTGTGGTGACGTCGGTGTGATCCCCGCTAGCACCGTGAGAAATTCGCATGGAGCAGAGGTGAGTTCACCGCAGTTCAAATTCACCGCAGTGAAATTCTCCTGGTGAACTCGCCTCTACGCTGTGCAACCTACTCACGGTGCTAGCTGGGATCTCACTGAGGTCATCGCAGTTCAGCCCAGCTAGGAATGCAGCCTCAGTGACGTCACCACTAGTCACTGATACTGCGCTCAAAGCAGCTCATTCACCAGTTGTTTTCAGCCTGGACGGTCGTATCTTGGCACCGTCCAAGTTGAAAACTGTTTATCCTCTAGACATGGATTACGATTTGGGACAGATCAACAGAGAGGTCAGGGATATTGTTGTTTTTTATTTTTGAGTATAACTGTGTTTGTCATTTTTATATAAAGTAAGAGTGTGTTTTGTTTTATTTGAAATACAGGACTTTATTCTGGCAGTAGTCCCATCAGCTGACACCAGTGACCGGAAGGAAACTATATACCTTAGATCACAGCTATGCGCTCATGCTGTCTGACCGGTGGGGATGGTTTCACCGCCGATCAGAAGCGGTGTTTGCCACGCTGTCATGCACCTGACAGCATGGCAAACACTGTATTGTTGGGCCCCCCATTCAAGTGAATGAGGTTCGGGTTCGCTGCTCAGTGTCTCTGCTGGGTGACAGGCTGTATGGGCACATCATGCAGCCATGCAGCCTGCCATCTAGATGTAGCGGAGCTGACTGTCACGACACATTCTGCTGTCCTTGACTTTTCTGCAGCAAATGCGCTACAAAAAAGTCAACCTGTGTATTTGCAGCATTTTTTCACCATCTTTTCAAGTTAAAGGGTGAAAAACGCTGCAAAGAGGCTGAAAAAAACACTGAAATAAATGACATGCTCTATGTAAAAAAAAAAAACACAACAAAGCACAAAATCCTGATGACAAAAAAAGCAATGTGCGTGCATGAGATTTCTGAAATTTCATAGGCTTTGCTGGTACTGTAAAAAAAGCAGCTGAAAATTTGCATAAAAAAAAAGCATCAAAAACGCCCAGCGTGAACATACTCTTAAAGAAGCTCTCTCATGTATATTTTTAATTAACCCTAGAACGCGTACCTGGGGCCTCGCAGGCCTGCTAGGTTACTTGTTTTCTATTATCTGTAAAACTACATTAGTTAGAATTTTGAAACTCAAGGTAATCCTCAGGTATATAGTTGTTAGTAATATCCAGTTGTTCATATATTTTTATGTTATAGGCATCTCGTATAGCAACGCTTTTTTTGTGACTACCCCAGATTCACGTACCTGGGGCCTTTGAGGCCTGCTTTGGTTTACATGTACTCCTCAGTCTTCACTCTCAGCAGCACAAAATGCTTATCAAGGCAAATTACAGAGGCAATGATCCGATGTGGAATATGCTTTCAGGAACAGCCAGAGCAAAGAGAAAAAAAAAGAAAGCGCTGCTATATTTGTCCAGCAAAGAAAGAAAGAAAATCGGAGCGTTTATGTTCTACTTGCGGACAAAATGTATGCAGGGAACATTCTGAAGAAAAAATAATATGCAAGAATTGTCGGGGGAATATGTAAAGTGGAAAATAAATATTCCTGCACCAAGTTTGCTACAGACTTTATGTAAAAACTTTTTATAAGAAAAAATGTATCCATCATAAAAAATTGTACTGAGTGAATATATTGGGCGTGCCCGTTTAGTTACATTTTTGTTGTTTTATGTACATAATTTTTTTTGGGAATTATACACATCTTAGGCTATGTTCCAAGTAGCGCTGGGGTTCACCAGAATGTGATCCATAATGGATCTGACCTCCTGGTAACTCCAGCTAAGGCTGATGGAATGCCGGGATTCCACCAGCCTTAGCTGAGGTCACCAGGAGGTCAGATCCATTACGGATCCCCTCCTGGTGGACCCCAGCGCTAGTGGGAATGCATCCTTACTTTGCAAATTTAAAATAAACTTTGAAAACTATTTTTATTTGAGTTATTCCATGTTATTTGCACACAGGCCTAAAAGGCCCCAGGTACGTGAATATGGGGTAGTCACAAAAAAAGCGTTGCTATACGAAATGCCTATAACATAAAAATATACGAACAACTGGAAATTACTAACAACTATATAGCTGAGGAATACCTAGAGTTTCAAAATTGTAACTAAAGTAGTTTTACAGAAAATAATAAAAAAAGTAACCTGACAGGCCTGCGAGGCCCCAGGTACGCGTTCTACCAGCCTTAGCCGGGGTCACCAGGAGGTCAGATCCATTACGAAATCCCGTCCAGGCGGACCCCAGAGCTAGTGGGAATGCATGCTTACTTTCAAATAACTTTGAAAAAAAAAATTTTTTGAGTTATTCCATGTTATTTGAAAACAGGCCTCAAAGGCCCCAGGTACGTAATAGTGTAGATTTCTATGGTCACGCATTCTAGGGTTAAGTGTGTGTGTATATGTGTATGAAATGTAGTGTGAGTGTATTAGAATACTCATTTACCGCTGTTCTCTTTGGTGCCCACTGCCCAGCGCTTTCCTGCTCTGCTTCTGAGTTACAGCAAAATCCAAAGCATCCGAGGGACAAAATATCACTTTTATTCTGTCTTTAAAAGCACATGGCAGGTTACAAATGAGGTAAACAGTATAAATAATATAAAACAATTGGTTGCAAGGAGGTCAATTGATTAAATCATTATCTATAAAAAAAATGTAGGGAAGAGAAGTGGGGGGATAGTATTTTTGAAGTTATAATACAATGCTATCATTGTTTCCTAGCAACCGTGATAACTCCCATTCCGTAGGTGATACATAGCTATTCCATGGCACTCCTACACTAGCGTGAATCATGCATTCAGAAACAATAAACATTATCCTCAGAACCAGTTCTAAACATTAATCTTACATTTTATATTGCCGAAGGACTCACTTTACAAAAGTAACAGAAATCCAGCTTATCTTTGTGGCTGCTGTTAACTCTTTTAATGCCAGAAGCAGGTTTTAACCTCACATTTGGCCAGCACTGAATTGGAATGAACTGTTTCCAGATGTCAATATGAAATTGTAGTCACGTTTGATAGGAAACAGGGAGGTAGAAGTGGATTAAATCAACTGATGATCCTGCCACAAAATCAGATGAGACACAAATTTAAACATAATGATAAATCATGCATGAATAATATTTAACTGTTTTACTGCCAACATATGCAGGACCTACGCAGAATGACTGCAAATGGTCCCTGGCATTTCAACAAACTGCGTATACAACATTAGTACAAAGTCAGTATGAGAAACTTTGTAATATACTGTACCGTAGCAGAGAAATATGGTTATTTCTCCACTGAGAAGCCTCTCCTACTCACCACCTACAAACTCATCAATGACTCTGAAAATTAGTTTAGAGGTCTTACATTGCTTTAATTAGTTAGACAACCTGAAAATAAGTTTGCAATTGACTTTTTTTTCGATCTGCCATCATTTTCCTGCAATGAGAGATTTTATCTTTTATAGTGTACAGCTCATTTTCAAGGAGCCTAGCCTTTAGGGCCTGCCCAAACCCTGGCCTAGAGTGCACTGTAGTTACATTCCAGGAGAGGGCTTGACTCTTAACATCCCAGTCACTTCTCTCCAGCCAATTGATTTCTATACAACAGCTATCTGCTCACCCCACTCTTCCTCTCATCTTCTGAAGAGCTACAGCTATAAATTACAAGTGTGGCATCTTTCACAGCAGGTCTCATAACCATGATTCTCTACTCTTGCTGTCTGGACCTGTGTGCTTGTTCAAAAGTCCATATATATATATATATATATATATATATATACACACACAATGATAACTGTATAGCTTTATGTGAGTATCAAATGTCCATTTAGAATATTCCACCAACCTCAAGAGTCAAATTCAAGCAAAAACCCCAAAGGGTAATTGGTACTATTGTTTTATATGATGGATACTTTGCTGTAATAGTTGGGCACTAGGCAATTTATTGATTATTGCTGCTTATTATCGTCAGGATTTAACTTTAAATGATATAATACAGTATATTGTTTCATTGGCTATTTTTATTTATTTTTTCACCAACACTGGTCCCTGTTTTCCCAGACCCCAAATACCTGTTTGAGAAACTTCCTGTGTCACTTGTTTTTTATAAAATTTTTAATATTATTATTAATAAATATGTAGTTTTATTCATTTTGTCACCCATGCCTTTTGTCCCCATTTACCCTTTGAGTAGTTAATAATAATAATAATAACAATCTTTATTTTTATATAGCGCTGATGAGTCACCCGCCAGGGCCGTGGGGTGCCGGGTACCGGGCCCGGCGTTCACAGGGGGATGTCACGGTGGCTGCGACCCGGTCCATGGCCCTGGGCACCCATGTAAAAGGGGGATTTTGAATAAAGTTTATGTTCATGCCACCTGTGGTATTCGGTCAGTGTTATTGCAGCTAGATGGCATAACTTCCCACAGGTAAAGTATATCCCCAAGGCTCCCTGTGTGTAGATGGAAGATGGTGAATGGTGCAGTAAAGAACGAGGACACAGGTTTGCAGTCTCTTTACCTGGTTTACTGAAGACTTCAGGCAGCCACAGTCCAGGGCACCAGATCACAGGGCAGGCAGGGTCCGACCGGCTTGGAAGCGAATCCAGAGTCTCCCTTACCAGGTGGAGCTAAAAGCCTTCCTCTAGCGCTGTGGTATTGTAGTCCCTTACTGCCTATGGCTTCAGATAAGGTCCTCACAGTTCTTCTCTCTGTCCCCCATATAGGATAGGACAATACCTGTATGACAGGTAACTCAAGCCTTTTTACAGGGACTCTAGCACGCCCCGGGCTCTATGTGTTACTGTGTCTCAGGTGTGTGTGGCGGACAGGTAACTTGCAGTTCAGCTGTCCTGTCAGTTTCTGCTGTAAGACGTGGAGTCCCACAAAAGCCTTGGTGTCCTGGCTACCGGTGATCTGCGCTTCAGAGGGAGATAGTTCATTCGCAGCTGGTCTCCCTGATGTCACTCTCCTGTGCTTCGCTCTCCTGCACGTTCACTAAACTATGTTCCTTCCTTCTATATATCTCTCTTCCGGGGCTGTAATACTTCTGACTACACGGCCCCTACAAACCTTCTGACACTCTATGTCAGTCTGCTCTCTTCTCTGTCTGTAACTTTCTGCACTCTCTCCCCTTTCCCTCCAGATCAGAATGTATTTATAGGGGAGTTCACCTTAAACAGGTTTAGTGCTCCCCCTTCTGGTCTGGAGTGGGAACATGTTGTATGCATTGCGGTTACGTGATAAAAGATCTCCTTCATCGCTTCCAAATGTAACATCACTCTCCCCGTGAGGAAAGCAATGTCACTGTGACAACCAGGACCCCGGGGCACCACACTAACATATTCCACAGCGTTTTACAGTTTGTACACATTATCATAGTTCAACTATGATAGGCCCCCCAAAAATGCTCATCTATGTTTTATTTGTATGTGTAAAAAAAGTCAATGTAAACTGGACACAATGATTTAATCCCATCATGTCAAACATCTTTTGTACCTAGTAGAGAACCCTTTAGCTGTTATAACCTGCTGCAAACATGATATACAAGCCAGACACTAGATTCTGGCAGCATTCCAAAGCGTTGTACAAAATTAAGAAAATACATTTACCTTGCCAAAATATGGAAAATGATACAAAGAGAGCAATGGCATTGAGTGTTCCTTAAGATAGAAGCAGAGTTTGGAAGGCCTAAGATGAAAGAATCCTGGCTACTCTACCTGGATGTGGCAGAAAGTGGAAGCTATCACCTGCTGCCACCAGATTTTTGAGGAGGCAGGTGATCAAAAACTCTTGAGTGACTGCAACAAAACCTTTTAGCAAGAATTGAAAGCAGCGGTTATGGAGGTTTAACCCTTTCACGACATGCGCCGTACATGTACTGCGCATGTCGTGTCTCCCTTTTTGATGTGGGCTCCGGCGGAGAGCCCACATCAAAGTCGCGACATGTCAGCCGTTTTGTACAGCTGACATGTGCGCGCAATAGCGGTGGGTGAAATCGCTATTCACCCGCCGCTATTAACCTGTTAAATGCCGTTGTCAAACGCAGACAGCGGCATTTAACCGGCTCTACCGGACGGGCGGACGGAATTGACGTCATCGCCGACCCCTGTCACATGATCGGGGGTCGGCGATGCATCAGGATGGTAACCATAGAGGTCCTTGAGACCTCTATGGTTACTAATGCCGACCTGCTGTGAGCGCCCCCCTGTGGTCGGCGCTCACAGCACACCTGCAATTCAGCTACATGGCAGCGATCTCATGATCGCTGCTATGTAGCTGAGCCAATCGAGTGGTGCCAGCTTCTAGCCTCCCATGGAGGCTATTGAAGCATGGCACAAGTAAACAAAAATGTTTTTAAAAATATGAAAAAAATATAAAAGTTTAAATCACCCCCCTTTCGCCCCATCCTAAATAAAACAATTAAAAAAATCAAACCTACACGTATTTGGTATCGCCAAGTTCAGAATCGCCCGATCTATCAATAAAAAAAAAGCATTAACCTGATCGCTAAACAGCGTAGCGAAAAAAATTCGAAACGCCAGAATTACTTTTTTTTGGTCGCCGCGACATTGCATTAAAATGCAATAACGGGCGATCAAAAGAACGTATCTGCACAAAAGTGATATTAATAAAAACGTCAGCTCGGCATGCAAAAGATAAGCCCTCACCCGACCCCAGATCACGAAAAATGGAGACGCTTCGGGTATCGGAAAATGGCACTTTTTTTTTTTTTTTTAAGCAAAGTTTTTAATTTTTTTTCACCACTTGGATAAAAAATAACCTAGACATGTTAGGTGTCTATGAACTCGTAATGACCTAGAGAATCACAATGGCAGGTTAGTTTTAGCATTTAGTGAACCTAGCAAAAAGCCAAACAAAAAACAAGTGTGGGATTGCACTTTTTTTGCAATTTCACCGCATTTGGAATTTTTTTCCCGTTTTCTAGTAAAAGACATGGTAAAACCAATGATGTCATTCAAAATTAGAACTTGTCCTGCAAAAAATAAGCCCTCACATGACCATATTGACGGAAAAATAAAAAAGTTATGGCTCTGGGAAGGAGGGAAGTGAAAAACGAAAACGCAAAAACGAAAAAGGGCCGCGACTTGAAGGGGTTAAGTTTGCACAGTAAAGCGATACTAAACGCTAAAGGTCTGCATGCGTTATTGACAAGACATGTACCACTACTGATCCAAAAGCTCAAGAAATGTTGGTTCCAATGTGCTTAAAACCATATAAATAAGCCAAAGAAGTTTTGGAATTTTAAGTAGAGCAATGAAGCAAAACTAGAACCTTTTGTACCTATGGGTCATTAGAGTCCAGAACCCAAAACTTCGTCTAGATCATACTTAAAATGAGATTAAGATGGTTTTAAGAGTTTTTTCCAGGAAAGCATACAAAAATTGAACCTATTCAAATAGGAAATTAGCCATTGACATATCATTGGTGCTCTGTCTTTGGTTGTATTGAATTATTTATAATCTATGATAGATTTCTGCCTTGGCA
Organism: Ranitomeya variabilis; assembly: GCF_051348905.1. Classification (NCBI taxonomy): domain Eukaryota; kingdom Metazoa; phylum Chordata; class Amphibia; order Anura; family Dendrobatidae; genus Ranitomeya; species Ranitomeya variabilis. Next base: position 205,939,570 of record NC_135236.1, read on the forward strand.
TCTGATATAAGCCACCATTTCTTTAAATTCATCTTTGTCAGCAAGGTAATTCTTATAGCCCTTTAACGTAAGGGTGTTTACCAGGGTTCCTTGACAAGGCATCAATTTGTGATCAAGACTCATAACATTCAGCAGAACTTTTATGCAGCTTTGTTCATTTCTGCAGGCTAAACTGTTGTACCAAGCACAGCCTTGTGGATAAAAGCAGCGACGAGTCGACGACTGCTCCTCTTTTTGCTGGGCACAAATCTTTGAAACATGAAACCTGGAAAATCCCTTTAAGGGTATGTGCACACGTCAGGATTTTTTGCGTTTTTTTCGCGTTTTTTCCCGCTATAAAACCGCAATAAAAACGTGGAAAAAACGCTAACATATGCCTCCTATTATTTACAGTGTATTCCGCATTTTTTGTGCAAATGTTGCGATTTTTTCCGCGAAAAAATCGCATCGCGGAAAAAAAAGCAACATGTTCATTAAAAATGCGGAATTGCGGGGATTCCGCACACCTAGGAGTCCATTGATCTGCTTACTTCCCGCACGGGGCTGTGCACACCATGCGGGAAGTAAGCAGATTATGTGCGGTTGGTACCCAGGGTGGAGGAGAGGAGACTCTCCTCCACGCACTGGGCACCATATAATTGGTCAAAAATAAAAGAATTAAAATAAAAAATAGTCCTATACTCACCTTCGATGTCCCCCGCAGTGTTCCCACCTCACCGCTGCATGCTGCCGCTTCGGTTCCTATAGCTGGTGTGCGGTGAAGGACCTGTGATGACGTCACTGTCTTGTGATTGGTCGTGAGCGGTCCTGCGCGCACACACCAGCTATAGGAAGAGGAACGGACGCCGCTGAGGAGATGTCTGGGTGAGTATAAGCATTTTTTTATTTTTTTTATTATTTTTAAACATTCTATCTTTTACTATAGATGCTGCATAAGCAGCATCTATAGTAAAAAGTTGGTCACACTTGTCAAACAGTATGTTTGACAAGTGTGACCAACCTGTCAGTCAGTTTTCCAAGCGATGCTACAGATCGCTTGGAAAACTTCAGCATTCTGCAAGCTAATTACGCTTGCAGAATGCTAAAAAAAAACGCGAAAAAAACGGAAAAAAAACGCAAAAAAAAAATGCGAATTTCTTGCAGAAAATTTCCGGTTTTCTTCAGGAAATTTCTGCAAGAAATCCGGACGTGTGCACATACCCTGAAGAATAGCTTCTGTTTATACTGGTGTAATTATGGGCCCTTTGTCAAGTAAATTAGCTCTCTTGTATACAGATCGTTGGTAATATTGTTAAAATATGTTCCTTTTCCCTCTGCAGTATATGAAGGTTAATAGTAATAAGAATGCATGTGTTTTGTCTGCATTTGGTTTCCTGTGGCATTAATGAGCTTTATAACTAAATCACATAGGAGTCAGTCCCTGAACTCCACTGCTCTGCCAATTCAGGTAGCTTCATATAATAATCTGTAGTATTAAATACTAGACAGGGCAGTTTGAGTTGGAAGGTTAATTATACAGGAAAGCATTGCGTGAAAAAGATTTACTGTCTGTTTTCACATAAAAAGTATGAAATTGTATTTCTTTACTAGGAAGCAATGGACGAGAAATTTTGCCAAGTATCAACTAACAATATCAATATCATGTGCAGGAAGAGGTGGCTTAAAAGATTTTTTTGTGGCAATATGTTTTGTTCTTTAATGATACGCTATTCTAAACCATCTGCATTGATAGGATCTTAATAGTGCAAGCAACCAACCCAGCTACATGCCACAGATCCTGACCTCAAAGTGGTTGGAGGAAAGGCCCCCATGCATATTAGACTAATGTCGGCTGTACCACACTTTACATTTCGAACTGCCAATCCTTTTGTTCCGAGATATCTGTGAGATAAACCACTACCAAAGGAGTATGGTGTGTGCATGGAGAATCATCTAAGATCACTGGTGGCTGTGTAAGGGTGATGGGTAATGACTTGCCCCTGAAGACACCAATCGGCTTATGTGTATTATGTCACGTGAATTGTAATGAAAAATGTCAGGTCTCTTGTTATGAGATAGGTAATGTAATGCATAGTGTTATAGGATAAGTGATGTGATAGATATGTAGATTGTAGACGATGGGGTAAGATAAAGTTAATGATTGTGAATAGCCCACAATGGGAGGGGTCAGTGTTAGGGAGAGTGACTGTTTCCTACTAGGAAGGTGATTGTTGTGATCCGGTGACCTTGGAGCCGCATGAAACTTTCTCTGGAGTAGGTGGAAACTATACTGACCGCAGATCCTGAACTAACACCGCAACTAGAAGTAGCTGTGGGGTGTGCCTAACAAACCCTAGACACCTCGACACAGCCGGAGGACTAAATACCCCTATAGATGGAAATAGGAATACTTCCTTGCCTCAGAGCAGAACCCCAAAGGATAGGCAGCCCCCCACGAATATTGACTGTGAGTAGGAGGGGAAAGACACACGCAGGCAGAAAACAGGATTCAGCAAAAGAGGCCACTCTAGCTAAATAGGGAAAGATAGGACAGAATACTAAGCGGTCAGTATTAAAACCCTTCCAAAAATATCCACAGCAGATAATACAAAAAGTTCCACAATCTAACTAAAGACATGGAATGTATATCTGCCACTCCAGAGAATCCAACAAGACTGAGAAAATACTGACACAATCTAAGCTGGACAAGAAAACACAAAGAATAGCACTGAATCATGAAGCACACAGCATGTGTGCCACAGAAAAAAAAACCAGACACTTATCTTTGCTGATTTGGCAGAAAGGCAGGAGGAACCAGGCAGAGGTCCAACACCTTCCAACAACAATTGACAACTGGCAAGGACTAATGAATCCTGCACACCTAAATACCCCAGTCAGAACTGCAATCAGCAGAAACACCTGACCAGGACTGAAACCCAGGGACAACTGCATTACCACCTACCACCACCGGAGGGAACCCAAAAGCAGAATGCACAACAGGTGATATACAGATTGTAATGCAGAGGGAGCAGAGCTGATTGTAGGGTGATTCTATGTGAGAGGAGACTGAAGAAAGAGGAAAAGTGACAAAAGATGCAGAGTGGCTTAGGAGTCGAGTCCTAAGATAGGATGCCTATCCATGTTACCTTGAGCTTGTAACGCCGAAGATAACAGCCTTTAAAAGGACTGATAGACTGGGACTAGTGAAGGGTCTCGAGTGGGAAATCTAGGGCACCAGTAGTAGAAATAGGGCACGGAACCACTGTGCAAGTAAAGGAAACTGTGGTGTTAAAGCTGGGTTGTGGAAAGGTAGGATAAAACAGTGTGCCTTGAAAGCCCTTGAGTATGCTATAGACAATGTCAGACTGGGGTGTCTGGGGCCATCAGGGGGAATTGACTTCTGGGGCCCACTCTACTGTTATATACAAATACTTGTTAGCCATTATCCTCATTATAGTGGAGCATCGACTGTAAAATACAGGTGGCTCATGTCCATCTACTGTGCAGACATCATAACTGGGATGTACAATTATGGTAGTTTGCATTAAAGGTGTTGTTTAATTAAAAGAAGTTATAATAATAGCACATACAAGGGAGAAATACCACCACACCATGATTGGACTGTATATTCTACCACATAGTGACCAAATAATACCACATACAATTACGGTAGTGTGCATCAAAAGTGTTTTTTAGTTAAAAGAAGTTATAATAATACAACATACAAGGAACAAATGATGCCACACTGTGATCAGACCAGATATTACCACCACATAGTGACTGAATAATACCACATACAAAGAGAGAAATACAGCCACACCACGACCAGACCACATATTACCACTACATAGTGACCAAATGCTACAATACGAATCATGAATAAAAATTACAATACTAACAACACTGTTATTACCACCAGTGACATTATACACAGGAGTGTATAGTGTACAGTATGGTGTCAGTGTACAGGTAATACAGTCAGTAATCACCAGTGACATCATACACATGAGCATATGATGGAGATCGCGGCGGCCATTTTCCTGAAGCAGAGTTCGCATCTCTGCTTCAGGAAAATGGCCGCCGCGATCTTCATCTGCGCACGCGCGGCATCCCGCGGCCATTTTCCTGAAGCCGCGGCCAGCAGAGCGCCGCTTCTGCGCACGCGCGGCCAAAGGAAGATGGCCGCCCCCACCGAGCACCAATGAAATAGTGCACATCGCGCTCTTTTAACTCCCCTGTGCAGTGGATTCGGGACCTTGGGCATGCGCAAACCACTACGCCACCAACGGAAAACTAAGCAAGATCTGGGGGAAGACACCACGCCCTTTTGACCAGACCAGCCTGATTGACAGGCGAAAACGGCTACCTTGGTAACGTATTTTGGCAGCATAGGTGGGGAATCGGGGTCCACAATATACACTGTTGTAATGCACAGCTCAGGCCCTATTTAACAGTATTTTTATCTCATACTGAAAAAACGAGGCGACAGGTGCCCTTTAAAGGGAGAAGGCATTCCCAGCAGCCTTAGCCTACAATTGACACTAATCAAAATTTGAACATCAGAGAACAAACCACCACCAATGCAGAAATTCAAGCTGAGCAACAGGAAGGTCTAAGACTGCACATCAGACTCCCCTGTGTGAACAGAGTCTGAAGCCGGCATGACATTAGATGTGCCAATTCTGGTGCTTTCCTGGCTCTTCCCACTGGTCCTGGTGAAGTGGCAAGTAGGGTAATAGGTTTGGGGTTGACGTCAGCTGTTTTATCGCCCAGACTTTAGTAATGGAGAGGTGTCTCTAAGAGGTCCCTATTACTAACCTCATAGTTAGATTGCAAAAAAAACACAGCCAGAATAAAATCCTTTCAATGAAATAATGACACAGACTCCTTTATTTGAAATAAAAATTAAAAAACACAGTTAAAGGGAACCTATCACCCCGTTTTTTTCGGTATGAGATAAAAATACTGTTAAATAGGGCCTGAGCTGTGCATTACAATAGTGTAGTTTGTGGACCCCGATTCCCCACCTATGCTGCCGAAATACGTTACCAAAGTAGTCATTTTCGCCTGTCAATCAGGCTGGTCAGGTCGGATGGGCGTGGCTTCTTCCCCCAGATATTGCGTAGTTTTCCGTTGGTGGCGTAGTGGTGTGCGCATGTCCAACGTCCCCAATCCTGCACGGGGGGGTGAAAATAGCAGCGATGTCCGTTATTCCATTGGTGGTCGGTGGGCGCGGCCATCTTCCTTTGGCCGCGCGTGCGCAGAAGCGGCGCTCTGCTGGCCGCGGCTTCAGGAAAATGGCCGCGGGATGCCGCGCGTGCGCAGATGGAGATCGCGGCGGCCATTTTCCTGAAGCCGCGGCCAGCAGAGCGCCGCTTCTGCGCACGCGCGGCCAAAGGAAGATGGCCGCGCCCACCGACCACCAATGGAATAACGGACATCGCTGCTATTTTCACCCCCCCCGTGCAGGATTGGGGACGTTGGACATGCGCACACCACTACGCCACCAACGGAAAACTACGCAATATCTGGGGGAAGAAGTCACGCCCATCCGACCTGACCAGCCTGATTGACAGGCGAAAATGACTACTTTGGTAACGTATTTCGGCAGCATAGGTGGGGAATCGGGGTCCACAAACTACACTATTGTAATGCACAGCTCAGGCCATATTTAACAGTATTTTTATCTCATACCGAAAAAAACGGGGTGATAGGTTCCCTTTAAACTCACCTTTACGCCTAATCCACTAAAGCCCATGTCACCTGTAAAAGACAGAAAATAACAAACAACAATACTCACCTTTACACCTAATCCACCGACAGCCATGTGCACTGTAAGAAGAAAAATAATAAGCAACCATATCCCTCACCTGTCCGATGTGAAGATATTTCGTATCTGTCTCACGAAGATCCATATGATTTGGATAGCGGTCACATCAGTAATGCAAACTTTTTTCACACCAGCTGAAACACACTAAGACAGGAGAGTAATCATGCTCCTGCAGTGTGTAGCGCTGAGCTTATTTAAATAAACGGCGTGGGACCCTTCTATTCTTGATAACTAGCCATGATAAAACGGACAGCTGAGGGTTGCAGCCCGCAGCTGTCAGTTTTGCATGTACTGGTTATCAAAAATAGAAGAAGCCCATCTTCATTTTTTTTACCCCTTCATGACCGGAGGTATTTTCATTTTTGCGTTTTCATTTTTTGCTCCCTTTCTTCACATAACTTTTTTTATTTTTCAGTCAAAATGGCCATGTGAGGGCTTGTTTTTTGCAGAACGAGTTGTACTTTTGAATGGCCCCATTGGTTTTAACATATCATGTACTGATAAATGTGAAAAGATTCCAAGTGCGGTGAAATTGCAAAAAAAGTGCAATCCCACAGTTGTTTTTTGTTTTTCTTTTTTACTATGTTCACTAAATGCTAAAACTGACCTGACATTATGATTCTCCAGGTCTTTACAAGTTCATAGACACTAAACATGTATAGATTCTTTTTTTTATCTAAGTAGTGAAAAAAAAATTTCCAAACTTTGTTAAAAAAAAATTAAAATTGTGCTATTCTCCGATACCCATTGTGTCTCCATTTTTAGTGATCTCGGGTTGGGTGAGGGCCTATTTTTTGCACGCCGAGCTGATGTTTTTAACAATACCAACTTGGTGCAGATACAATCTTGCGATCGCCCGTTATTGCATTTAAATGCAATGTCGCTGCGACCAAAAAAAGATTAATTCTGGAGTTAAACCTTTCAGGTTAATCCTTTTTTTAAAAAATAGATTGGGCAATACTGAATGCGACGATACCAAGTATGTGTATGTTTGATTTTTTTATTGTTTTATTTTGAATGGGGCAAAAGGGGCTCATTTGAACTTTTAGATTTTTTTTAATTTTTTTTTATATTTTTAAAATCATTTTTTTTACTTTTGGCATGCTTCAATAGTCTCCATGGGAGACTCTGCTACATCGGCTCTGCAACATACAGGCAATGATCAGATCAACTGTATGTAGCAGAATACCTCACTTGCTATGAGCATCGACCACCATGCGGTGCTCATAGCAATTCGGCAGTGACAACTATGGAGGTCTCCAGGAGACCTCTGGTCGTCATGCCAACCCATCGGTGACCCACGATCATGTGGCGGGAGTCATCGATGGGCGGATTTACAGCGCGATTGCCTGAAGTGCATGCTAAATGCCGCTGTCAGTGTTTGACAGTGGCATTTAACAGGTTAATAGCCGTGAGTAGCTCACGATTCTGCGGTGCACCAGGGTCCTGGACGTCACAGTGGTATTGCTTTCCTCTCGGGGAGAATGATGCTACGTTTGGAGGCAATGAAGGAGAACTCTTTGTCAGGTAACACAATACATGCAACATGTTCACACTCCAGACCAGAAGGGGGAGCTCTAAGCCTGTTTAAGGTGAACTCCCCTATAAGAACATCCTGATCTGGAGGGAAAGGGTTCAGTTCTTGTCAGGAAGACAGAGGGAGAGGAAGCAGAGGAGCCCTGTGGCCTGAAGTGCTGAAGCTCCTAAGAAACAGATGGATTGAAAGCAGAACATATTGCAGCAAGCGTGAAGGAAAGCAGAGAAAAGGAGAGGATATCAGAGGGAGATCAACCAGGAGCAGGCTGCTTCCTTATGAGGCGCAGAAATCCGGTGGCCGGCATACCGAGGGAGTAAGGATATCTACGCTTTACTTCAGAGACCGGCAGGACAGCTATTTCCATGGTATCTGTCCGACCTATACCCAGGAGGCACGGTGGCAACTCCCAGAGGCCGGGGCATGCTAGAGTCCCTATAAACCGCCTCAAGCCACCAGTCATACAGGTTTGTCCTATCCATCTGGGGGACTGAGAGAGAGAGACATAACATCTACAACATTTGTGAGGACCTTATGAGAAGCTTAGCAGTAAGGGACTACAACACTATGGCGCTAGAGGAAGGCTACTGATTTCCACCTAGATAAGGGGACTCTGGATTTGCCTCCAAACCGGCCGGACTCTGTCTGCCCTGTGGTCTGTTACCCTGGACTGTGGATGCTGAAGCCTTCAGTAAAAGGTAAAGATACTGCAACCTTGTGTCCTAGTTCTTCACTGTGCCTCCCACCATCTAAACACTGGGAAGCCCTGTTGACATACTTCACCTGTGGGAAGGTATACCATCTAGCTGCCATAACATCACCCCAGTGGACCCCTTAAAGCAGCGTCAGTCACCCTGACCGAATGCCACAGGTGGCGTCACAAACATTATCCCTTTAAAGACCTTTCCCTTTTACACGGACGTCCCAAGGGCCACAGACCGGGTCAGCCACCGTGACTTCCCCTTTGAGAACCGAAGGACCTGGTACCGAGTACCCCATGGCCCCATGGAGGCGCTCCAACTTTGGCGTCACGAACAGGATCTACTAAAGCATGAAACCCGGTCATGTGTGCCTAAGAACTGTGCCTAACCGTGATTTGTGCTAAAAGACTGAGCATTGCGCATTGCCGCCAAAATCCGCCATTGCCGCGCCGCATGAAGCGCGAGGGGGAGATGTACCTTAGTGGGCGGAGCTAGCCAAAAAGAGCACGAAGCAGGAGGAAAAGGGTGCCGCGCTTCTGCCTGGGACACCGGCTTCTATCAGGTTAGCGAGGGGGAAGAACAATGTCTAGCCTGGGAGGGGAGTTGGCGGTGGTCGCAGCCACAGACCTAATAGCACCCCTAGGCCTCGCCGCGAATGTGCCCGCAGGCCCCGCGATAGATGCAGCCGCAGGCCTTGTACCACCACCAGGTACCTCAGAGCCCGCTGCTCTCATCAGCCAGCTGGGCACCACATCAGCTACAGTGGCCATCATGCCCCTCTCCATGCCGTACATACCTGGAGCAGCCTGGCTCCCGCAATATTCTGGAGAATCGCATACGTTAGCTGACTTTAAAGAAAGACTCTGCAGCCTGCTTGAAGCTTATCCCCTGAGAGAGCATCAGAAAGTTCCACTAACAGACCTGGTGGTGGAGTCGGCATACTCTTGTCCCCCCAATGCACGTTCCAGGTTATACCCCCAGTTTCTTCACTTTCGTTCCCTTCTTTTGAGGTCCACACCATCAGGCTCTTCCGTCCCCTCTCCCTCAGAGTAGCGGTCATATACCGGCCCCCAGGCTCACCTACCCACTTCCTGGACGACTTCTCAGCCTGGCTGCCGCACTTCATGTCCTCAGAATTACCAACCCTTATCCTGGGAGACTTCAACATTCCCATTAACAGCCCCACGTCCACATCTGCATCCCAGCTTCTATCACTAACCACTTCTCTCGGCCTCTCACAGCTCTCAACCTCTGAAACACACAAAGACGGTAACACCCTGGACCTGGTCTTTGTCCGGCTCTGTTCAATTCCCCACCTAGATAACTCACCACTTCCTCTCTCTGACCACAACATTCTCTCCTTCACACTCACAATTCCTCGCCCACCCCAGCACTCTCCTACCTACCACACATTCAGAAATCTACATGCTATTAATCCTCACACACTTTCAGACTCCTTACACTCATCACTGTCCCCAGTCTCCTCTTGTTCCTGTCCTGATCTGGCTGTACATCACTACAATGACACTCTTAGAAGCACCCTAGACCAAGTAGCTCCCCTCACCCTCAGAACCTCCAAACACAGAGTGAAACAGCCCTGGCTCACATCGCAAACCCGATTTCTCCAGCGATGCTCCAGGTGTGCTGAACGCTTATGGAGGAAAACTCGCACCCCAGAAGACTTCTTACACTTCAAATTTATGTTAAGGACCTATAACTCTGCCCTTCACCTCGCCAAACAGACCTACTTCACCACTCTGATCTCATCACTATCCAACAACCCCAAGAAACTTTTTGACACATTTCACTCCCTCCTCAGGCCAAAAGCACAAGACCCTATCACAGACATTTGTGCTGATGACCTGGCCTCCCACTTTATAGAGAAAATAGACAATATCCGTCAGGAAATCCGCTCCCAGACACCAAGCGCAATGACTCCCATTCCTCCCTGCATCTCCCCTGGCTCACTCTCCACATTCGATCCCATCACAGAAGAAGAAGTCTCCAAGCTCCTCTCCTCTTCTCGTCCGACTACATGCACCACCGACCCCATTCCCTCACACCTCCTCCAGTCTCTCTCTCCAGTCGTCACAACTCACCTAACTACAATCTTTAATCTCTCCCTCTCCTCTGGCATTTTCCCCTCCTCCTTCAAACACTCTATCATTACTCCATTACTAAAAAAACCCACCCTTGACCCATCATGCGCAAACAACTACAGACCGGTCTCCAATCTACCCTTCATCTCAAAAATCCTGGAGCGCCTAGTCTACTCCTGCCTTACCCGTTACCTCTCCACTCATTCCCTCCTAGACCCTTCACAGTCCGGGTTCCGCCCCCTACATTCAACAGAAACTGTACTCATTAAGGTGACCAATGACCTTCTGACAGCAAAATGTAACGGTGACCACTCTCTGCTCATTCTCCTCGATCTTTCTGCAGCTTTCGACACTGTTGACCACCCTCTCCTACTCTCTAGGCTCCAGTCACTAGGCATTAAGGACACTGCTCTCTCCTGGTTCTCTTCCTATCTTTCTGACCGCTCCTTCAGTGTTCTGTTCTCCGGCTCCACTTCATCTCCTCTTCCTCTCACTGTCGGGGTACCTCAGGGCTCAGTCCTTGGCCCCCTTCTCTTCTCCCTCTACACGGCCCCAATTGGACAGACCATCAGCAGATTTGGCTTTCAGTACCATCTTTACACTGATGACACACAACTATACACGTCAGCCCCTGACCTTACCCCCGCTGTACTACAGAACGCCACTGACTGTCTGTCTGCAGTCTCTAACATCATGTCCGCTCTCTATCTGAAGCTCAACCTCTCCAAAACTGAACTTCTTCTGCTCCCGCCTTCTACTAACCTCCCTAAATCTGACATTTCCCTCTCCGTGGGTGGCACCATAATAACACCTAGGCAGCAGGCACGCTGTCTGGGTGTCATGTTTGACTCCGATCTCTCCTTCACCTCCCACATACAATCTCTTGCCCGCTCGTGCTGCTTACACCTAAAGAACATCTCTAGAATCCGCCCTTTTCTCACCATGGAGACAACAAAAACTCTCACTGTCGCCCTAATCCACTCCCGCCTGGACTACTGCAACTCTCTTTTAATTGGCCTCCCCCTCACGCGACTTTCCCCTCTCCAGTCTATCCTTAATGCAGCAGCCAGGGTCGTCCATCTGGCTAATCGTTACTCGGACGTGTCCGCTCTTCGCCAGTCATTACACTGGCTGCCCATTCATTACAGGATACAATTCAAAGTACTTGTTCTCACCCACAAAGCTCTCCACAGTGCGGCACCCCCTTACATCTCCTCCCTCATTTCTGTCTATCGGCCTAGCCGACCGCTGCGCTCTGCAAACGACTTTCGACTAACCTCTGCACTAATCCGTACCTCCCACTCCCGACTCCAAGACTTCTCCCGTGCTGCGCCAATCCTCTGGAATGCTCTACCCCAAGATATTAGGACCATTCACAACTTGCATAGCTTTAGGCGCTCACACAAAACACATTTGTTCAGAGCGGCCTATCACGTTCCCTAATCAGTCATTTTATGTTTGTGTGTGTGTGTAGCCTATTCACTATCTCCATCTACCCCCCACCCCTGAAGATGGCTGGACCATCACTGTAAATACATCATTGTAAATACACACCTGTACTTTGTATCTCCCCACCTCATTGTAGATTGTAAGCTCTCACGAGCAGGGTCGTCTTATTTTGCTTTATTGCTGTATTGTTAACATTGTTACCTATGACTGTTGTTTGAAACTGTTAAACTGTAAAGCGCTGCGGAATATGTTGGCGCTATATAAATAATGATTATTATTATTATTATTATTATTACATTGTAACGGGCCAACTGTTGGGAGCGGCCCTGAGGGAGGTGAAATCCTGACCAGCTGCAGATAAAGAGACTGTGCAGCGGGTCTTTGCTAAACTTAAAATCACCTTTGACACCCGCACCGCTACAGAAATCAAATTGAAGTTTTATGGGTGCAAACAGAGGCCGCAGGATAGCCTACGGGACTATGCCCTTAATCTCCAGGAAGCACTGCGGGCAATCAGGCAGGTTGATCCTAACAGCGTGCAAGATGAAGACAAAATTTTAAAAGAGCGGTTCATTGAGGGACTCCTGTGTAATAACCAAAGGGTCCAACTGCACCTCCTGGCCATGCAGAATCCAAACCTAGCCTTTGCGCAATTCAAAGACAAGGCCATCCGGGTGTTACAGGAACGGAAGCCCAGCCATGCAGTACCCTGTAGGCGTCAAGTCCTCAAGTCCCTGCTGAGGCCGATGCCCAGATCCTTGAAGAGGATTCTCCCGCAGGACTACACCTCCAGCTGCAGGAGCTGACCAAGAACTTTGCTGCAATAGCCCTGACCGTGCAGTCCCTACAGGAGGCCCCCAAGGAGAAGACCAAGCTGGCTTCCAGACCGGAGGATGTTCTCTGGCAACGACAGAAGATGATCCCGCCGACCAGATGAAGAGACGACGATCGCTATCATTAGGATGGACGACCCATCTGCCGCCGCTGCAATCAGGCAGGCCACATTGCAAGGTACTGTCATTTAAACAAGCGACCCCTGGGGCAGTAGGTCAATCCCCAGGAGTAGGACTACCAGGCCCACAAAACTGGAGAGCCAAGTACGTTGGAGGACGACTTGTTCTCCCCATTGTGATCGACGGTATCCCCATGAACGCTCTGTTGGACACCAGTTCTCAGATGACAACTTTGCCTTACATCCTTTATAAACGTTATTGGGCTGACACAGACATTACCCGTGGCCCTGATGATGATTTCACTATAGTAGCCAATAACGGTCAGCCCTTACCACAAGAGGGATACAAAGAGGTCACCATTAAAGTAGGGCAGGTAGAGTTGAAATCCCAAGGGATAGTGGTTGTTGATATTGATCGCCGTGAATGTAACCCTATGATGACCATTGGTACTAATGTCATAGAAAATTGTCTTGCAGAGGTTATTGTCCTATTACAACAGGTGGCCAAAACTGCTGGTTCCAGTGAGCAACGTGTTTTGCAGAAAGAAATCAGAGCTCTGGTACAGAGACAGCAGGTAGAACTATCTGGTGGAGAAATTGGCCGTGCCACAGTGAGTGATTCAATTCCCATCGCAATACCTCCCATGAGTGAAATGTTAATATGGTGTCGGGCAGCAATAGGCCTCAGAGGTAAAGACTACCAAGCCCTGGTAGAACCTGTGTATTCAGATAGTAGGCCCACAATCCTGATAGCCAGAGGGGTGGTTGAAGTCCGCAAGGGGAGGGTACCAGTGCATGTCCTTAACTGTGGAGAGAAAGAGGTCCACCTAACCAAATATGCCACACTTGCTAAACTGTTTACTGTTGATAATAATGTGATTCAGGCAACAGAACCCTTGGTCCCGTCCAACCAGGCAGAGGACAATGGCTCTGCAGGACAAATGGAAGATTGGTGTCAGAAATTACACGTGGGCACTGACTCTACACCATCACACCAAAAACAAGGGGCTTACAGGATGGTCCATGAGTATGAGCGGGTATTCAGCAAACACCCACTAGATTTTGGGCAGGTAAAAGGGATTCAACATCATATCCCCGTGGGAGATCATCCGCCGGTTAAAGAGAGATACCGTCCATACCTCCAGCTCATTATCAGTGTGCCAAGGACATGTTGTGAGAGATGAAGGAGGCTGGGGTAGTTAGAGACAGTTGTAACCCCTGGGCAGCTCCATTAGTCCTCGTCAGAAAGAAAGACGGCACGATGAGGATGTGTGTAGATTATAGGCAGATAAACCGGATTACACACAAGGATGCATACCCTTTGACTAGAATAGAAGAGTCATTAGCTGCTTTAAAATCTGCTAACTACTTCTCTACCTTGGATCTCACCAGTGGGTACTGGCAGGTTCCTGTAGCAGAGGCGGATAAGGAAAAGACGGCCTTCACCACACCGATGGGTCTCTGTGAATTCAACTACATGCCGTTTGGACTGTGCAATGCCCCAGGAACGTTTCAGAGGATGATGGAGTGCTGTCTTGGACACAAGAACTTTGAAACCGTCTTGCTGTATCTAGACGATGTCATTGTCTTCTCCAAGACTTATGAGGACCATCTGGAGCACCTGGCCGAGGTGTTCGAAGCCCTGTCCAACTTTGGCCTAAAGGTAAAACCATCTAAATGCCATCTGTTAAAGCCCAAAGTGCAGTACCTGGGCCATGTAGTGAGTGCCGAAGGTGTGGCCCCAGACCCTGACAAGGTCACTGTGATCAGAGACTAGCCGAAGCCCAGCAACCTCCATGAAGTTCGGCAGTTCCTTCTGTTGATAGGCTACTACAGGAGATTTATCAAAGACTTCACCAAGAAAGCCGCGCCACTGCAAGACCTGTTAGTGGGCCAATCCAAGAAAACCAAGGGTAAGAATACCCCATTTGACTGGGACGGCGGAATGGAGAGATCCTTCACTTGTTTGAAGCTGGCTCTGATGGGAGATGAGGTACTGGCTTACCCTGAATATGACCAACCGTTTGTGCTGTACACGGACGCCAGCAACATGGGACTAGGAGCTGTGTTGTCCCAGGTCCAGAGAGGCAAAGAAAGGGTAATCGCCTACGCCAGCAGGAAACTTCGTCCCACTGAAAGGAACCCTGAAAACTACAGTTCCTTTAAGCTGGAGTTCCTCGCCATCATCTGAGCAGTGATGGAGAGATTCAAGCACTACTTGGCCTCGGCAAGATTCACCGTCTTCACGGATAACAATCCCCTGACACACTTGGACACAGCAAAACTTGGTGCCCTGGAGCAACGGTGGATGGCCCGATTGTCCAATTATGATTTCACCATCAAGTACCGCGCAGGGCACAAGAATGCGAATGCCGATGCATTGTCCAGAATGCCCAATTTGCCAGAGATGGGAGAAGATTCAGAAATACTCGAAGAAATAGAATTGCAAGCTTTCCATCGCCCCAAGGCAACTCAGTATTCTCATCATGTGAGGAACTGGCACAGAAACAAACCAGAAGCCATGCTGAATCCCCTGCCCCACCATGGATGGGCAGAGACCCAGGACAGTGACCCCGCGGTCCGTCAGGCGAAAGAACTCCTGACGCAGGCAGGTTCACACCCTGGCCCACATTAGACGCAACAACTGTGGAGAGAGAAAGGCAAACTATTTATCTATGATGGTAAACTGTGCCGGAGAAGCATCGACCCACGCACTCATGAGTTGGTTTGGCAGATAGTGGTCCCAAGACAAGATGCGCCAATGGTTCTGGAAGCATACCACGATGAAGCAGGACAGTTTGGATGGAAGAAGTTGGAGAGTCTACTTCGTGGAAGGTTCTACTGGGTTGGCATGAGAAAAACCATTGAAAAGTGGTGCCGAAAGTGTGGCCAATGTAGCCTGCGCAGAAAGGACCGTGACAGCCAAAGGGCTCCCCTACAGCCCATAGTCACCAAAGAGCAACTTGAACTGGTGGCCTTAGACCACGTGAAGCTAACGCCCAGCCGATCAGGCTATGTTTATGCTCTGACCATCGTGGATCACTACTCCAGATTCCTGGTAGTTATACCTGTCAAGGATCTGACGGCAAGAACAGCAGCCAAGGCCTTCCAACAGCACTTCTGTAGAAAACACGGATACCCAGAGAAGGTCCTTACTGATCAAGGTCCAGCGTTTGAAGCAGAAGTGTTTCAAGAGTTCTGTAACCTGTACGGATGCAAAAAGATCAGAACAACACTGTACCGCCCACAAACCAACGGAATGTGTGAAAAGATGAACCAAGTAGTGATTGACCTACTGAAGAGCTTACCTATACAGGAAAGGAACTTATGGACAGAAAAGTTGCCAGACTTGGTAGATTTGTACAACCACATTCCAGTGAATTCCACCAACTGTACTTCAGCATACCTGATGAGAGGAAGATCCAGCAAACTACCTGTTGATCTAGATATGGGAGTTCTAACCCCAGAAAATACCTAGTCTGATGCAGATTGGGATACTGAGAGACAGCAAAAGTACCGTCAAGTACAAGAATGTGTAGAAAGAAGTCTATCTCAAGCCAGACAAAAACAAGAAAGAGACTACAACCAACGAGCTCCTGCAATTCCCTTGTCACCAGGTGAACAAGTGTTAACCCTAGAACGCATACCCATAGAAATCTACACATTCACGCACCTGGGGCCTTTTAGGCCTGTTTACAATTATCATGGAATAACTCAAATAAAAATACTTTTCAAAGTTTATTGCAAAGTAAGGATGCATTCCCACTAGCGCAGGGGTCCACCAGGACGGGATTCCGTAATGGATCTGACCTCCTGGTGACCCCAGCTAAGGCTGGCGGACGCATACCTGGGGCCTCGCAGGCCTGCCAGGTTACTTGTTTTCTATTTTCTGTAAAATTACTTTAGTTAGAATTTTGAAACTCTAGGTATTCCTCAGGTATATAGTTGTTAGTAATTTCCAGTTGTTCATATATTTTTATGTTATAGGCATTTCGGTATAACAACCTTTTTTTGGGACTACCCCATATTCACGCACCTGGGGCCTTTTAGGCCTGTGTGCAAATAACAAGGAATAACTCAAATAAAAATACTTTTCAAAATTTATTTTACGATTGCAAGGTAAGGATGCATTCCAACTAGCGCTGGGGTCCGCCAGGAGGGGATCCGTAATGGATCTGACCTCCTGGTGACCCCAGCTAAGGCTGGCGGAATCCCGCCATTCCGGCAGCCTTAGCTGGAGTTACCAGGAGGTCAGATCCATTATGGATCCCCTTCTGGCAAACCCCAGCGCTACTGGGAACACAGCCTAAGATGTGTATATTTCAAAACATAATTATGTGCATAAAACAACAAAAAAGTAAGTAAACGGGCACGCCAAATATAGGCATTCTATATGCAATTTTTTTATGAAAACATTTTTTGGTTGTAGCAAACTTGGTGCAGGAATATTTATTTGTAACTTTACATATTCCCCCAACAATTCTCGCATATTATTTTTTCGGCTGAATGTTCCTTGCATACATTTTGTCCGCAAGTAGAACAGAAACGCTCCTATTTTCTTTCCTTCTTTGCTAGACAAATATATTTCTTTTTTTTTCTCTTTGCCCTGGATGTTCCAGAAAGCGTATTCCACATCGGATCATTGCCTCCGTAATTTGCCTTGATAAGCATATCATGCTGCTTCTCTCCATCATAGTAGGCATCAAAAGTTCATAACAAAGTTCTGTCAAAAATAGACGTCTCTTGTCTTTCCTGTTGGCATGGAATTCTGGATTAGTTTGACAATAAACAATGTAGCTATTGAGGGCTGACACATCAAGGATATTGGAAAAAAGGGCAACAGGCCAACGTGTAGTCTGCCTTTTGCACGAATACTCTCCATTCATTTCGTCCATCTTGTCGACACCTCCTTTTGTCTTATTATAATGCAGTATGATTTCAGGTTTTTTTTTCCTGTCATTGGTGTCAATACTTCCATCATGATGCATTGTACTCAGTAATATCACGGATTTTTCTTTCTTGGCTTTATAAGACACCATTGTTGCTTGATTGCAGAAACCGAATACACTCTCGTAGATTGTTCGCTGTGCATTGTGCTTCATGATTGGAGGAATTTCGCGGCGGTTTGGCCTCATAGTACCAACAAGTGTAAGTTGCCTTTGAAGCAAAAAGTTGGCCATTTCAAAATTGGTAAAGTAATTATCCATTGTAATATTTTTATTCTTTTTTTTTTCTTATTTTTATTATTTTTATTATTTTTATGTTGTCATGCAGAATCCACACTCTTCCCAGCAATAGCAGAGTCATAAAAGTTCTTCTCCAGCAACAATACAGACAAAAAGACTGAGTATCATATGTAAAACTAGTACAGGCCTAAAAGGCCCCAGGTGCGTGAATATGGGGTAGTCCCACAAAAAGGTTGTTATACCGAAATGTCTGTAACATAAAAATATATGAATAACTGGAAATTACTAACAACTATATACCTGAGGATTACCTAGATTTTCAAAATTCTAACTAAAGTACTTTTACAGAAAATAGAAAACAAGTAACCTGGCAGGCCTGCGAGGCCCCAGGTATGCGTTCTAGGAGTATAAATGGAGAATGCACAAACTTGATGATCAGTGGGAAGCAGAAGCATATACCATCTTACCGTCCAACTTTGACAATACTAAAGTCTGCCTTATCAGCAAAGATGGAGGAGAAACTTCGACGGCAGTATCCAGAGACCATCTTAAGAAATGCCCTGATAAATTGAGGAACAGAGAAACTGATCCAGGAACGTCTCCACCTATGGAAGAGAAGATGATACACACTGTTCTTGGAGATTTTCCCCAGTCTTGGACTCAAGTACATCAGGCCATCATGATACCTGTCTTAATGTTTCCTCACCTGGAAATACCAGAACACAATGTGACTCAGAACCATCCAGAACCTGAAGACACTCCGCACCAACAGGTTCAAGCAGCAATTGTCACCCCAGCAGTGGAACCAGACAATCCACCCTCTGCTATTGGTGAAACTGTTAGACCCATGGTGAATCTGAGACCATACAGACGACTACCTAGAATACCTACACATAGTACATGCACTAGTGGGTACGCTACAACAGACACAGTAGATCAGGAACTACGCAGGTCTACACGTAGCACCAAGAGTCAAATCCCAGCTCGTTAAAGGGATTAAAAATGTTAATAACTGCTGTTACATCTTTGAAATGTTTGCTTATCTTTGTTACAGGTTTAAAAATGGACATTGCGGTAATGGACAATGCTTACCCAAAAACTTTCTTTGTAAATAGTTTGGCACCACCAAGGTGCACTCTGGTTCTGCCCACTTTGCTGGCATGGGTAGAGCCTTTCCTTGCTTCATCTGACCAAAGACAGTAACAGATGTACTTTTGTATAAATATGTTATGCAACGTTCAAGTGTCCTCACCTCCCATAAAGGGAAGCCAAAGTTTTATAATTGTTCAAATGTTTTTAAAAAATGTTGTTCAAATGTTTGCATTATATAACTTGTAAATTGTTGTTTTCTTTTCCCAGTCCAGGAGTACTGGATTTAACGGGGGGAGTGTGGCGCCCCAGGATCCTGGTCGTTGCAGTGGTATTGCTTTCCTCTCGGGGAGAGTGATGCTACGTTTGGAGGCAATGAAGGAGAACTCTTTGTCAGGTAACACAATGCATGCAACATGTTCACACTCCAGACCAGAAGGCGGAGCTCTAAGCCTGTTTAAGGTGAACTCCCCTATAAGAACATCCTGATCTGGAGGGAAAGGGTTCAGTTCCTGTCAGGAAGACAGAGGGAGAGGAAGCAGAGGAGCCCTGTGGCCTGAAGTGCTGCAGCTCCTAGGAAACAGATGGATAGAAAGCAGAACATATTGCAGCAAGCGTGAAGGAAAGCAGAGCAAAGGAGAGGATATCAGAGGGAGATCAACCAGGAGCAGGCTGCTTCTTTATGAGGCGCAGAAATCCGGGGGCCGGCATACCGAGGGAGTAAGGATTTCTATGCTTTACTTCAGAGACCGGCAGGACAGCTATTTTCACGGTATCTGTCTGACCTATACCCAGGAGGCACGGTGGCAACTCCCAGAAGCCGGGGCATGCTAGAGTCCCTATAAACCGCCTCAAGCCACCAGTCATACGGGTTTGTCCTATCCATCTGGGGGACAGACAGAGAGAGACATAACATCTACAACATTTGTGAGGACCTTATGAGAAGCTTAGCAGTAAGGGACTTCAACACTATGGCGCTAGAGGAAGGTTACTGATTTCCACCTGGATAAGGGGACTCTGGATTTGCCTCCAAACCGGCCAGACTCTGCCTGCCCTGTGGTCTGGTACCCTGGACTGTGGATGCTGAAGCCTTCAGTAAAAGGTAAAGAGACTGCAACCTTGTGTCCTTGTTCTTCACTGCTCCTCTCACCATCCACCATCTACATACTGGGAAGCCCTGTTGACATACTTCACCTGTGGGAAGGTATACCATCTAGCTGCCATAACATCAACCCAGTGGACCCCTTAAAGCAGCGTCGGTCACCCTGACCGAATGCCACAGGTGGCGTCACAAACATTACACCTTTAAAGACCTTTTCCTTTTACACGGACGTCCCAAGGGCCACGGACCGGGTCAGCCACTGTGACATCCCCCTTGAGAACCAAAGGACCCGGTACCGAGTACGCCACGGCCCCATGGGGGTGCTCCAACTTTTCCCGAGGCTGTTCCGTGCACATGTCAGCTGTTGAAAACAGCTGACATGTGCCGGGAAAGATGTGGGCTCACTGCCGGAGACCACATCAAAGGGTGAGAGTGCAACGTGGACGTATTATTACGCCCAACATCGTTAAGGGGTTAAATGTATTTATAGCACAGCTGATGAAAATTCCCAGCAGTGGCGCCTGCTCTCTCTGTTATCAGCGACAGCAGGCATATGCTAATGAGAGTAGATTTTTAGAACCAAAGCAGTAACAATGCAGTAAGATGACAAGAATCTGCATAACTAATCATATGTTAAATAGTTGCAAGTCAAATTTATGCATGAAATAGTCAAGATGATTGCCTATAATATTATGGTCGTCTCACGTCGAAGCAGTATTAGATGGTGAGATATGGAGCCTGAAGTCAACAGTTCAAAATATTGTTACCCTTTTGCTCATCAGTATACTAAACAATTATTCAAATTCTCATCCACATGCCGACGTATACTTCAGAATGTGGACCCCACAAACGTTCTTTAAAGTCAGGTCATATGACAATTAATGGTGTAGTATAACGTGGCACAGCTGTAGTGGTGCACAAAGAAGGTTCCCAAACCAGAGGCTATATGAAATAAACTTTGGCACTCAACTTGCAATGATATGAAATTTTAATGGCAGCCACTTGTACAAACGTTTCGGTCAGAGACATTGACCTTCTTCAGTGTTCTGCGGTGATATTAAATAAAGAGCAAACAATCAATATGTACAACAGTATGAACAATGAAAAACAGAAAATCAAAAAACATGAGGAGACTAGTATATACTGTGCATATACAGTGATGGATGGGAAAAGGGAATGGGGGTAGTAGAAAGAAAAATAAATATAGAATGAGGAAGCAATCATACCTTGGTCCCTTAGAAACACTATTTGTGTGTGGCTTAAGGTCAGAATTAGGTCCTATATGGATCCTAGGATAAAGAGTATGTCATGTTTAGCCAGGTGCGGACCGTGTGGGCCATGACTAAATAATAGATGAAGGACTAACCCATGTA
Source organism: Ranitomeya variabilis (assembly GCF_051348905.1). Classification (NCBI taxonomy): domain Eukaryota; kingdom Metazoa; phylum Chordata; class Amphibia; order Anura; family Dendrobatidae; genus Ranitomeya; species Ranitomeya variabilis. The sequence goes on from NC_135236.1 coordinate 205,960,864, forward strand.
TCAGTGTGGATGAGGACACGATGGCGGGAGGCGGTATGTTGAACCGTACTACTCCTCGTCTGGGTAATGGAGTATATCTTATGAAGTGAATAATATGTAATAATATTCAGAAAAAGGAAACAATGGGAATTTGTATATCTGGACTAGATAGTCCCAAAATGAATGGTGGTACTGACCCAAACGTGCAGGCTAGAAAATATGGTTGAGAAAATATTGTATGTATCCTCTCCAACAGTGAGATCTGTAAAGGAACAGACAATGTGCATGGGAAGAGAAGTACATATAGTGAGTCGTGGAAATGGTAAAAGTACATATGGTGAACCGTGGAAATGGTAAAAGTACATACCCTGTGTGTTTGTGAACAACGGTGTTCACATAGAGATATGGATCCAAAGGTGGACCAAAACTTAAGATCCCTGTCTATAAATGAGAAAGGAGTATCCGTGTTAAAGAAACAAAAAGTAACAACGCCTCCAGAGAGGAGTGCTGACACTTGTCGCAGGTCTTACCGGGGGAGGCAGAGGTGTGGATCCAGAGCGCGGTGTCCACCGCTGGTTCTAAGGTGTGCTGCCATGGTGTGAAGCGCTAATATGTAGCTAGAAGGCGGGACCGCTGAATAGCGCGAAACCGGAAGTGCGTCACCGGAAGTGACGCGCTGCCGATGCCGGTGACACTGTGCGTGTCGGCGATGAAAAATAGTGATGGAGGTGTGTTCCACCTCAGTGTATGTACTGCAGGAGCGAGCGGTGGGGCTTGCTAAATGTAAGAGGGGCTCAAGATGGACCTGAGTGAAGGAGGCAGTAGACATAACAATATAAGTATATGATCCTATATACATAACCTGGAAATGTGAAGGGAGGCATAAAGATGAAAGTTGATGAAAGAGTGAGTTAGACAGGTACAAAATAGAGACCATGGGACTGAGGTAGGGATCCAGAGGGAAGGAGGATCGGGATGTGAAAATTTTCGTGCCGTCACATTCAATATTGATGACTCTGTAAAACAAAGCCGCATGTTAATATAATGTTTGAAAAAATAAAGTATATACATGTACACAATAAAGGAACAATTTACTAACAATTATTATAGCAAAAAAGGATTTTTTCAGAAGAATCTATAAAAAGGCCAGGAGATCATAATCCCTGTTAAGACCTCTCGGTGTCATGGTCTCCAACTCATGTATCCAGAAAGCCTCTCTTCTCTTGAGGGTCTGGATACGATTGCCCCCCCGTCTGGGTGCTGGGACATGTTCGATTACCTGGAACTTGAGTTGGGGTATAGAATGTCCCGCATCAATTAAGTGGTGGGGTACTGGCAGCAACGTGTTTTTACATCTTATTGTGGACTTATGCTTGCTGATGCGATCACGTATCGGTTGTGAAGTCTCGCCAATGTACAAAAGGCCGCATGGGCATTTAATGGAGTACACCACAAAAGAGGTATCACAGGTACTATAGTCTTTAATTTGATATCGTTTACCCGAATGTGGATGATAGAAATGATCTCCCTTTAAGACATTTCCACATTGGTTGCAGTGAAGGCATGGGTATGTGCCAGTCCTAGGTTGAGAGAGAAAGCTCTGGGTGGAAGAACGTGAGCCCGATCCAATGTCAGCCTTGACCATTGTGTCACGGATGTTGCGTGATCGTTTATAGCAGGGTAGAAACTGATTGCGAAACTCAGGTATGTCTGGGTATGCCTCTTGTAGTAATCTCCAATGTTTTCTAATGCTATGATGGAGTATATGGACGTAGGGATGGTATGTGTGTACAAATGGTATGCGATTCGTCACGGGCTGTTTGGGATTAGTAGATGGATGCAAAGCGTCATGTAACACATCCGGGGGATATCCCCGTTCACTGAATTTGTTATACATCTCATCCAATCTCTCCTGTTTCTTAATTGGGTTAGTGACTATGCGCTCCACCCTCTGAAATTGGGAGCGGGGAATGGCATTTTTGGTGGTTATAGGATGCAAACTATTGTAATGAAGCAAACTATTGCGGTCAGTGGACTTCCTGTATAAATCTGTACTTATAGTGCCACCCGCATCTTTCAACACTAGGGTGTCAAGGAAGCTAACCTGATGTTCGTCTTTCGTCATGGTAAAGGAGAGACCCGGCCAAGAGGCGTTCAGTGTCTCAAAGAATTCATCCAGAGAATCGAGTGGCCCTGTCCATATACAAAAAATATCGTCTATGAACCTTTTCCAAGTGACACAGTGGGTCCTAAAGAGGGTGTTGGGGTATACAACCTCTTCTTCGAAGGTGGTCATGTATGTGTTCGCATACGGGGGCGCCATATTGGACCCCATGGCGGTCCCCTGTGCCTGTAAGTAGTAGGTGTCCTCAAATAGAAAGTAATTCTTGGTAAGAACAATTGTCAACAATTCAAGGCATAGATTAACCGTGTTGTAATGTAATTCAGATGTGGCCAGCAAATGTCTAACGCAGTCAATGCCTCGGTTATGGGGAATGGACGTATAGAGGTCCTTCACATCAAAGGACACCAGAAAAGAATTACTAGGAACAGTGCCCAGTGTCTGTAATGTTCTGAGAAAGGCTCCAGTGTCAAGTAGATATGATTGAGATTTCCCTCATACCCGGACCGCAGCGCTCGGAAATAAGACACACTATAAAAGGCCCCTCAAAATTAAACTATTACTCCCCCTGACGAAGGATAATTAATTCCGAAACGCGCGTCGGGCGAGGCGCAGGCACAGGACTCGGACCCCCCAGGTAGATACAACTATATAATTGCTGTACAATAATATTGTCTATGCACGTGAATCCAGCATATGCTGGCACTTCATGAACCTAGTGATAGGTTCCTGTTCACTCTCTAGCTTTGGGTGGAGACTGATAATAATTAAACACTTGACACTGAAGCACTTGGTCACTTTATTTGAATTGTGGTATATTTGCACATTTTATAATTATATTTTGTGATTTTGTGGTTTTAATTTTATATTTATTTGCACAAAGAATATAGATTTTATGCTTTTTTCACACAAGAGAGATCTATTTATGTACAGCACTTTTTAGTATATCCCGATATAGCAGTGGGGGTGCAATTAAGGAACGGTAATTATACCTTATGTTCCTGGTGCCGCGCATTTTGTTAAATTAAATCTGTTTAATTTTTAAAATTCTTTTATATATTGTAACCATTGCCACACCCATAAATAAAGGCACATTTTAAATATTCTTATGCTTTGATACTTTTTTCTGGTATTTTAGTCAAGGCTGACATTGGATCGGGCTCACGTTCTTCCACCCAGAGATTTCTCTCTCAACCTAGGACTGGCACATACCCATGCCTTCACTGCAACCAATGTGGAAATGTCTTAAAGGGAGATCATTTCTATCATCCACATTCGGGTAAACGATATCAAATTAAAGACTATAGTACCTGTGATACCTCTTTTGTGGTGTACTCCATTAAATGCCCATGCAGCCTTTTGTACATTGGCGAGACTTCACAACCGATACGTGATCGCATCAGCAAGCATAAGTCCACAATAAGATGTAAAAACACGTTGCTGCCAGTACCCCACCACTTCATTGATGCGGGACATTCTATACCCCAACTCAAGTTCCAGGTAATCGAACATGTCCCAGCACCCAGACGGGGGGGGCAATCGTATCCAGACCCTCAAGAGAAGAGAGGCTTTCTGGATACATGAGTTGGAGACCATGACACCGAGAGGTCTTAACAGGGATTATGATCTCCTGGCCTTTTTATAGATTCTTCTGAAAAAATCCTTTTTTGCTATAATAATTGTTAGTAAATTGTTCCTTTATTGTGTACATGTATATACTTTATTTTTTCAAACATTATATTAACATGCGGCTTTGTTTTACAGAGTCATCAATATTGAATGTGACGGCACGAAAATTTTCACATCCCGATCCTCCTTCCCTCTGGATCCCTACCTCAGTCCCATGGTCTCTATTTTGTACCTGTCTAACTCACTCTTTCATCAACTTTCATCTTTATGCCTCCCTTCACATTTCCAGGTTATGTATATAGGATCATATACTTATATTGTTATGTCTACTGCCTCCTTCACTCAGGTCCATCTTGAGCCCCTCTTACATTTAGCAAGCCCCACCACTCGCTCCTGCGGTACATAAACTGAGGTGGAACGCACCTCCATCACTATTTTTCATCGCCGACACGCACAGTGTCACCGGCATCGGCAGCGCGTCACTTCCGGTGACGCACTTCCGGTTTCGCGCTATTCAGCGGTCCCGCCTTCTAGCTACATATTAGCGCTTCACACCATGGCAGCACACCTTAGAACCAGCGGTGGACACCGCGTTCTGGATCCACACCTCTGCCTCCCCCGGTAAGACCTGCGACAAGTGTCAGCACTCCTCTCTGGAGGCGTTGTTACTTTTTGTTTCTTTAACACGGATACTCCTTTCTCATTTATAGACAGGGATCTTAAGTTTTGGTCCACCTTTGGATCCATATCTCTATGTGAACACCGTTGTTCACAAACACACAGGGTATGTACTTTTACCATTTCCACGGTTCACCATATGTACTTTTACCATTTCCACGACTCACTATATGTACTTCTCTTCCCATGCACATTGTCTGTTCCTTTACAGATCTCACTGTTGGAGAGGACACATACAATATTTTCTCAACCATATTTTCTAGCCTGCACGTTTGGGTCAGTACCACCATTCATTTTGGGACTATCTAGTCCAGATATACAAATTCCCATTGTTTCCTTTTTCTGAATATTATTACATATTATTCACTTCATAAGATATACTCCATTACCCAGACGAGGAGTAGTACGGTTCAACATACCGCCTCCCGCCATCGTGTCCTCATCCACACTGATACATGGGTTAGTCCTTCATCTATTATTTAGTCATGGCCCACACGGTCCGCACCTGGCTAAACATGACATACTCTTTATCCTAGGATCCATATAGGACCTAATTCTGACCTTAAGCCACACACAAATAGTGTTTCTAAGGGACCAAGGTATGATTGCTTCCTCATTCTATATTTATTTTTCTTTCTACTACCCCCATTCCCTTTTCCCATCCATCACTGTATATGCACAGTATATACTAGTCTCCTCATGTTTTTTGATTTTCTGTTTTTCATTGTTCATACTGTTGTACATATTGATTGTTTGCTCTTTATTTAATATCACCGCAGTACACTGAAGAAGATCAATGTCTCTGACCGAAACGTTTGTACAAGTGGCTGCCATTAAAATTTCATATCATTGCAAGTTGAGTGCCAAAGTTTATTTCATATATGACAATTAATTACAGGACTTGATCCCTCACATAAATATTTTTGACCATTTATCTTAGTTTGACTGTTGTAATGACTATGTCTTGCTACAAAAACTTTTTGTTGCATTAATACTACTTATACACTGTGTTCCAAATTATTATGCAAATAATATTTCCTCATATTTTCTCTAAATTACCTATCTGAATTGCAGTCATTGTTATTTTCCATTCATCTATTATTCTAGTATAATTGCAATGTTTTGGAACAAACTGCCTATGAAAACAGTATCTTTTTAAAAAAAATAAACACTCAAAATGCATGTTCTAAATTATTATGCACAGCAGAGTTTTCAACCTTTTTTTATTTTGAACAAAAAAATGGTCAATTGTGAAGTTATAAGCATTATCAGCTTATTACAAAATGAAATCAAACAGTTTTCAAGTGAAAACTTTATTCTAGGTGATGTTACATTTGCACATAGGATCCCTTGTTCGAAAGAAGCTTCTGAACTCTCTCGTCCATTGAATTTGTCTGTTTTTGGATGGTTTCTGCTTCAATTGTTTTGCATGTGGACAGAATACCCTCCCAGAGCTGTTGCTTAGATGTGAACTGCCTCCCGCCATCATAGACACTCCTTTTGATGATGCTCCAGAGGTTCTCAATGGGGTTGAGATCAGGGGAAGATGGTGGCCACACCATAAGTTTGTCCTCTTTTATGCCCATAGCAGCCAGAGATGCAGATGTGTCTTTTGCAGCATGAGACGGTGCATTATCATGCATGAAAATGATCTTGCTGCGGAAAGCACGGTTCTTCCTCTTGAACTATGGCAGGAAGTGTTGTTTTAGAAACTCCACATAGATTATGGAGTTCATCTATACCCCTTCAGAGATCATAAAGGTGCCGACAATCTCTCTCCCCATGATTCCAGCCCCAAACATTACTCCACCTCCTCCTTGTTGGCGCCTTAGCCGTGTTTTCATGGGGTGTCAATCAACCAGCCATCCTCCACTCCATCCATCTGGACCATTGAGCATTGCACGGCACTCATCGATGAACAAAACAGTTTGGAAGTCAGTCTTCATGTATCGTTTGGTCCACTGGAGCCGTTTCTGCTTGTGTGCAGTGGATAGAGGTGGTCGACAGGATGGCTTACGCACAGCTGCAAACCTCTGAAGGACCCTGCATCTTGTTGTTCTGGGGACGTTGGAGGCACCAGCAGCTTCAAAAACTGTTGATTGTAGTCATGCCTTGACCTAAATACTCCACAATTTGTTGCTTCTCAAAAGCCGACACATCCTTTTTCTTTCCCATTTTGGCAAAAAATGTAGGCTGCTTAATAATGTGGAACAGCATTCTTAAGTAGTCTTGCCTTTATTTGGACACACCTGCCAAACTAATTTGCACAGGTATCTGCAATTGCTTTCAGTTATATAAAGAGCCCTGACACACATCACCATCAGTGAGTTTAAATGACAAACAAAAAAATTCTAACCTGATCACTCTTAAACTCTTTGTGCATAATAATTTGGAACACAGTGTATATTTATGGGTGATACGGGTATGAATATTTTATTGCAGGATCTCTAACTATGAGGCTGTTCCATATTTACCATATTTTTCAGACTATAATATGCACCGGACCATAAGACGCACCCCAAATTTTCAGAAGGAAAATAGGGAAAAAAATGAATGTGTCAAATGGGGGTCCATCTTACAGTCCGAATTCAGCTTACCGAGGGAGACCAGCAGCGCTGGTGGAGCATGATCACAGGGGGTATTTGGTGGTCCAGCGATATGACTCCCATCCCAGACTGGTGCGGCAGGTTTGGCGGTGTTCATCGTGCGGAGGCTCCACCGACATTTTCTGAAAGCCCAGAGCCCTCACGTATCCATTGATGTGATGCGGTGGCCTCCAGGAAATCCCATCCTAGGCTGGTGTGGCAGCAGAAAATAGTATTTATTAAATATAAAATCTGGTAATCCATAGCAGAGTAAACACTAACCAAGCAAGGCTGGAGAATACAAGTTGACCACATGAAAATTGAATAAATAGAGCACACTATATGGCACTATAATACAATATCAATACGGGCTAGCAATTCAAAGCTCATAAGTGCTATACACCAAAAGAGGCTGCATATATATGAAGCCCTATTATATACCAATGCTAAAAGCATACCAAATATGTTTATTGAGAATATACATATAATAAATTGCAAAGTGCAAGGAGTGCCAAGCAAAGAAAAGAATTAAGGTGCAAGCAGTATAATGGAACTAAAGTGCATATGCAGTGCAAAAATTGATTGGATTATAAGGGCAAAATACCTACATGCGGTGAGAGACCTGAAGCCCCAGCCTGCCGCTTCAACGCGCATTTCGCCAATCTTCGTCAGGAGGCATGGCTTAAGTACCGCTTGTGTCACTATAAATAGCAATGTCTGGCCAATGGGAACAAGGGACAGGCTGCTACAGGGGCGAGTCGGCTAATGAGCGGCGCATGCGCAGGCGTCTCGGCAACCCACAGGGCTCTTCCCGCAGCGCCGATGGAACGCAGGCAATCCACCATCGCATAGCGACGGCGATCACGTGCGGACCCAGAGGGCATGTCAGGAAGTCCCGGATGACACGATCCCGAGCATGCGCACTAGCCATGGTTAAGAGATATGATCACATGTCCATCAGATAGTAAGGAAGGGAGGAGTATACATGCTGAATTCCCGGGCATGCGCATTAGCTGTAAGGTCAGATACTTCTGCCTTATAGCCATAAAGAAGTGGCCAAAGGGTTCACCACCACCATGAAACATGCTCCGGACATATCTAGTTATCAGAGCTATGATTAAGGGATGTGCGAATCTAACGGATGTACATAATAACACGGGAGACAAAGTAAATTAACCACCGTGAGAATGTGATACCACTACTTAGTGAAGGGAAGAAAAATGGAATAATGAGTGAGACATTATAAAGTATAAACAGTAGTGAAATAAATAATATCACCACCTAATATAATATATTTTAAGCAATTAAAAATAGTGTATGTGAAGGGTGTATAAAGTGAAATAGTGACAATTTAACTAAAAAGTCCTGAACAAAAGGTCAACACATCCATAAACAATAGTTGTAATTTTGAAAAAGTTTTTTTCTTCTTCTTTTCTTGATATGTCCATCAATTTCAAACAAGGTAACAGCAGGGCATCATCAGAAACCACAGGACACCATCCAGGAGCAGCCAGACCAATAGCGCCAGATAGTATACACAATAGATATAAACACTAAAGAATATAAATAACAAAGATTAAAAACAAGAAAACACGATATCAAACATTAAAAGCCATTAACATATTTAAAAGCCCAGAATTAAATACACAGCTTATAGGAAAGACCCAAACCCATGGTTTTCGTTCAACCCATTTGGTACCAAGGTGTTGAGTCGGTAAATCCACCGGCTCTCCACTTGAGACAACGTTTTAAACAAATTACCTCCCCGTATGCCAAGAGTTACCTGATCAATAGCCATAATTTGAAGGCCGCGTGCATCGGTTCCATGTACTGCCCTAAAGTGTCTTGGGAGAGTTTTAAGCTGTTCTCCCCCTTTAGCTTCTCTTGATTTTTCTATATCTCGCACGTGTTCCCGTATTCTTATACTTAGCTCTCTGGTTGTCATTCCAATGTATAGTAGGTTACACGGACATCGTGCTTGGTATATTACACCTTGAGTCGAGCAAGTCAAATAACTCCTTATTGAGAATTTCTTAGAGCCATCAAAATTGGCGAATTCTTTACTTTTGATAGTATTTGCGCAGGCTTTACATTTTTTGCAAGGTAAAAAGCCTTGAACTTCTCCAAAGACATTAGTTTGGACATTTTGTTTTTTGGGGCAGTAATGGCTTCTCACCAGTAAGTCAGATAAGTTCTTGGCTCTTTTTGCCGTAATTAGGGGTTTAGGGGTAAGTGTCCTTCTCAGTATAGGATCCACCAACAGCACATTCCATCGGTCATGTATGATTTTGGTAAATTGCTTCCACTGGTTATTATATGGTGTAATAAATCTCACATCTGTATTTTCTGATGTTACCTTTCTTCCTCTATTTTGGTATAACAACTGATTTCTATTTGAGCTTTGTGCTCTATTGTAGGCATGTCTGATTGATCTATGCCCATAACCCCTTTCCCGGAATCTGGAATATACATCTTTTGCTTGTTCTTGATAAGCTTGTTCAGTTGAACAAATTCTTTTAGCTCTTAGGTATTGGCTGATGGGAATAGACTTGATTGTAGAAGGCAAATGGGATGAGCTGGCATGTAGGATAGAGTTCGTTGCTGTTGGTTTCCTGAAAATGGTTGTAGAAATTGATCCATTAGGGTCTACTGAAATCTCAATATCTAGAAACGTAACTCTACGTCTATATGTATACGTTAGATTGATATTCATGTCGTTGTTATTTAAATGGGTCATCAATAGTGTTGAGCGATACCGTCCGATATTTGAAAGTATCGGTATCGGAAAGTATCGGCCGATACCGGCAAAGTATCGGATCCAATCCGTTACCGATACCCGATACCAATACAAGTCAATGGGACTCAAGTATCGGACGGTATCCCTGATGGTTCCCAGGGTCTGAAGGAGAGGAAACTCTCCTTCAGGCCCTGGGAACCATATTAATGTGTAAAATAAAGAATTAAAATAAAAAATATTGCTATACTCACCTCTCCGAGGGAACCGGCAGCGTTGTTTGCTTAAAATGCGCGCTTTTCCTTCCTTCCGTGACGTCACGGCTTCTGATTGGTCGCATGCCGCCCATGTGGCCACGACGCGACCAATCACAGCAAGCCGTGACGTAATTTCAGGTCCTTCTAGGCATTCAGTATTTTAAAATTACGTTCTGGCTTTGTGATTGGTCGCAACGCGGTCACATGGGCGACGCGACCAATCACAAGCCGTGACGTCACGGGAGGCTGGACACGCGCGCATTTTAAAATGCGCACGTGTCCAGCCTCCCGTGACGTCACGGCTTGTGATTGGTCGCGTCGCCATGTTGGCCGCGACGCAACCAATCACAGAAAGCCGTGACGTAATTTCAGGTCCTTCAGTATTTTAAAATTACGTTCCGGCTTTGTGATTGGTTGCGTCGCGGCCAACATGGCGACGCGACCAATCACAAGCCGTGACGTCACGGGAGGCTGGACACGCGCGCATTTTAAAATGCGCGCGTCTCCTGCCTCCCGTGACGTCACGGCTTGTGATTGGTCGCGTCGCCCATGTGACCGCGACGCGACCAATCACAAAGCCGGAACGTAATTTTAAAATACTGAATGCCTAGAAGGACCTGAAAATTACGTCACGGCTTGCTGTGATTGGTCGCGTCGTGGCCACATGGGCGGCACGCGACCAATCAGAAGCCGTGACGTCACGGAAGGAAGGAAAAGCGCGCATTTTAAGCAAACAACGCTGCCGGTTCCCTCGGTGAGGTCCAGGCTGCGTCGGAGAGGTGAGTATAGCAATATTTTTTATTTTAATTCTTTATTTTACACATTAATGTTGTTTCGATACCGATACCCGATACCACAAAAGTATCGGATCTCGGTATCGGAATTCCGATACAGCAAATATCGGCCGATACCCGATACTTGCGGTATCGGAATGCTCAACACTAGTCATCAAACTATTGAGTTCATCAATAGTGCCCTCCAATACAAAGATAATATCATCTATGTATCTTAGCCAATTATGTATTTTCTCAATGCCAGGGATGGAAGAACACTGAAAAAGATCCCGTTCTCATAGTCCTAAAAATAAATTGGCATATGACGGGGCACAAGCCGCCCCCATAGCCGTGCCCTGTAATTGGAGAAAAATTTGATCTTTAAATGTAAAACAGTTGTGAGTTAAAACAAACTCCAGCAGAGTTAACAAGAGTTTAACCAGGGAACTGTCTAAATTACTGTTATTCAGAAACCACCCAACTGCCGCTAAGCCCTGAGTATGTCTTATAGAAATATATAGAGCCTCAACGTCTGCCGTCACAAGTATCATATCCTCCTCTATATGGAGTTGATGTAATCTCCTTAGAGCTGCTGTTGTGTCTAATATATGTGATGGCAGAGTTGTGACCATGGGTTTCAAATAATGGTCAATTATTTTACATATAATTTCATTTAGGCCTTCCTTACCGGATACGATGGGGCGCCCAGGTGGATCTTTAGAGTTCTTATGTAGTTTAGGTAACGGATAGAATGTTGGTAATTTCGGTTTGAGTATTTCAATGGTTTCAAGTAGTTTTTTGGGGATGATTCCTTCTGTATAAGCTCCATGAGAATACCAGTAAGTTCACTTTGATACTGCTGGAGAGGGATATATGTTAATCTCTTGTAGTATCTGTCATCAAGGAGAAGTTTAAAGGCCTGTTTTTCGTATAGTTCATTAGGCCAGATAACAAGATTGCCACCTTTATCCGGCATTTTGAAGGTGACATCTTTCCATCCCTGTAGTTCCTCAATAATTTCTCTATCTCTAATATCCGATGTTTTTAGGTAATGCTTGCGGCTGATGTCCTCAATGTCCCTGGTAACCAATTTCACGAAGACCTCAACAGCAGAGTATGTATTCATATTTGGGAATTTTTTAGATTTATTAAAGATAAAGGTAGGGAAGTTGCTCACCGTCTCGGCCGAATTGCTTTCCTCCGCTAGTGACTCCAAGATGGCTAGTGCCTCCATTTCTTCGTCAGTATTCAAAGTCAACCCCATGTGTGTCTTCTCATGGAATCTCTTGAGAATTAATTTCCTTGCAAAAAGGTGAATATCTTTCACTGTCGTGAAGGGGTCTAGGTATTGTGGAGGAGAGAATGTTAAACCCTTTTCAAGTAAAGACATGTGCTCAGGTGACAAAATATGAGAAGACAAATTGATTACCTTAAGATGATCCTTTCTTTTATTGTTGGAGCCCACTCCTTGTTTCCCTTGATTACCTTTTTTACCTTCAAATCTAGTGCCCATATGTCTGAAAGCATAATGTTCTTGTTCATGATTTAAAGATATACTACTTGCTCTAGACGAGGCAAAGAGGCTGATGGACTCCGGGTATGGGGCTTATTTTCATCTCTAGATCTATTCTGCCACCAAAAAACCTTTTTCTGCTCTTACTCCGTCTTGTCACGTAAATATTTTTTCATTTTTGAAGTACTGATCTGTTGTGCCTATTTCTCCATCTCCACGTTCACCTCTTGGTAAAATTTGCTAAGTGCTAAGGGGATTGTTTGTTTTCTGCACATAGCGGTTGCTACCTTAGTGGGCAGGAGCCTGTTATGGTATTCCAGGTCGCTTGGCACATTCATCTCTTATATAGGGATTGATGGAACTAAGCAGATTTTGTACAACCAGTCTCTTTGAAAGATAAACCTGCCATTCTAGCCCTGCTAGTGTTCTTTCATCTTTGGAAAAAATTCAGGTTTGCCAAAATAGTTGGCTGCCTTTTCCTCCATATTTTGAACATTTGGGGGACAACTGTTTTGTGATGTCACATCACATAGTTTATGCACTTTATTATTATGGCATTGCATTATGTAAAATAATGTGGTACATCTTATATATTTAATAATTGTTGCTAAATATCTTAATAATTTGGCTGCTTTAAATAACATGTATTTGCACCTTTGTATTGCTTGAAAAAGGTCCAAATTTTTTGGGACCGAAACGTTGCCAGATGGGCTATTAAACAGCACGTGAATTGATTCTATTATGGTGTGCTGCTTCCATTTTTGTGGATATGCAAATATGAAGTAGACATATGAGAAATTATATTTATTAATTATTTTGTATAGTGTGACTAACTGATTTAAGGATACAAAAATTAAAATTGAGAAAATTGCTAAATTTTCAAACTTTTTCCAAAATTCAGATATTTTCGCAAAATTTAAAAATTGTCATCCTTCATTTACCATTAACATAAAGTACAATGTGTCACGAAATATCACTCTCAGAATCACTGAGATCCATTTAAGCATTCCAGAGTTATTACCACATAAAGTAACACTGGTCAGATTTTAAAAATTTGGCTTGGTCATTAACGTGAAAATTCGCTTGGACACTAAGGGGTTAACAGAAAAAACACATGTGAACACATTTAAAATAAGCTTTAAAAATGCTGAATTAAAAGAAGATTTAGACACAAATGAAAAACAACAAACACTAAATAATAAACAGGTGCAAAGGAAAGAAAGAATTGGGCCCTTTATTCCCTAGTGAGGAGGTGGAGGAGGAGGAAGACGAGAAGGCTACGTTGCGGCTTGCCACACAGATACGGAGTGATGCAACCATGATAAGAACTGCATTCTAAACCACAATTCTGGATCCAGCAGCGGTCACGAGTTTGCAGTTCACAGGGGCCTAGCCTGGGCCTTTTTTGAGACTGCAAAGGATGACCCAACTCACGATATCTGCCAACTTTGCAAAAAAACTACTCAGTGGAGGCAAAAATTGCAATAATTTTACTACTACCTGCGTGAACCAACACATGATCCAGGATGAACATGCAATCAACATGCCTTAGGCTTAGAATCTCACTTCACAAAAATGTAGACTAACGGGACTCCCCAACCACTGGCCGTCCCATCAACCGCATTTGCTGCTTCTTCTTCCTCTGTCACTGTGGCAAGTGTTCTCACACAGATCTCAGCCACAGAACCTCCACTTGATTACCCCTACAATCTGGTGAGGGAGAGCCCATTAGCTGTTACGGAAGTGCAGATGCCTGCTGTTTTTGTTTCCCCAAGCACACCACATCTCTTTCAATCCATCACAACATCTCCGCCTGCACCTAACTCACAGTTCAGCAGTTTGTCATGTTCATCCTACTCCACCATATCTCAGCACAGCAGTCAGCCCTAGGTCCCGCAGTTGTGCTCACGTAAAAGAATGTTTCCTCCTACACATACCAAAGCGAATAGCTTGAACTCCACCATCTCCAATCTGTTGGCCATGGAAATGCTGCCTTTCTCACCTGGTGGAAACAGATGGTTTATGAAAGTTGATGGCCATTGCAGTCCCCCTGTACCAGTTGCCCAGTCACCATTACTTCTCTAAGAAAGCTGTGCCTGCACTACAGCAGCATGTCTCAGACAACATCAACCATTCTTTAAAAAAATCTATGCATACCATGGTGCATTTCACCATTAACACCTAGGCAAGCAAACATGGCCAGGCACATCTCGCTGACTGGGCACTGGGCGGCTGTGGGGGCAAGTGGGCAAGGGGCTGACTCACAAGTCTGGGAATACCCCAGCTTGTGGGACTAACCTCTGTGTCAAAAAAACATCCTCCACCTGGTGGCGACACTATGTCGGGGCAACCTCACACACGTGCCTTGCATGACTCACGTCCTCAACTTGGTGGTACAGCAATGTCTCCGCCGCTTTCCTGGTCTGGATGCGCTGCTGCAGAATGTATGGTCACTATGTGTTAACTTCTGCCGATTGTACCCCGTAGGTCATCAACTTGCATCACTACAGAGGTCTTTCGGCCTAACGGTTAACCATTTAATATGTGATGTGCTGACACGGTGGAATTCAATTCTCCACATGTTGCCGCGACTGTGGCAGCAGAGACGAGCCCTGGTGCAGTATGTCCTTTTGCATAGTCCGGGCCAATGCAGTCCGGACATGGTGCAAATCATGCTTGTAGAGTGGGCACAGATGAAGGTCCTCTACACCCTTCTGCACAGTTTTGAAATGGCTACTAAGATGGTTAGCACTGGTGATTCCATCATCAGCATCACTATTCCAGTCATCTACATGCTGGTGCACACTTTGAATAGTTTGTGAGAGGAGGTGGTGGTACCAGAGGAAGAGGTGGAAGCAGACTAGGATGTGGAAGGGATAACAATATCTCTGTCATCGCACAGGCAGGTGCCATGGAAGGGTGGATTACAGCAGAGGGGGACTCATGGTACCAAACAAACTGTTAGTGAAGGTGCAGGAGCCGAGGAAGATGAGGAGGGTGAGGTAATGGATGCCCAACAGGAGATGAAGAGGATAATGATCCCCTCTGTGTTGTCCATGGTTGTCAGGAGGGAACAGAAGAAGCAAGCTTGAGTGTTACTCCGCTACCAACACACCATGGACTTTGACATCATGGCACCGCCAGACACATGAGTGCCTTCTAGCTGCACTATCTGCAACATGATGCCCATATTGTTAGGGTTAAAAATAGTTGACTACTCGGTTGCCATTCTGTTAGATCCACAATACAAGAGTAAATCTTGCCAGATGCTTAGATGCTTTCCCCCCGAAATGGATGCGCGCATGCTGGAGTATCGAAACATGCTTGTAGACAGTCTTAAGAGTTGTACTCCCCAAGACAGCAGTGAGGCATATAGTGTGCATCACACTTATAGACTTTCAACCTCGGGAACAAGAGAGTCTTCAACGCAAAAATATTAGCAGCAGCAGTGTAGGTGGCATAGGCAACTTCTGTGACTTCACACATTTTTTTGTTTCACACATTTTTTAGACCAGCCCGTGCACCAGCATAACAGTGTAACAAGTCTGACACATTGTGAACAACTGGAGAGGATGGTGCAGGGGTATTTTGAGCTCAATATTAATGTCCTCAGGGGACATTTGGAACTTTTTCCCTTTTTGAAGACCAAAATGCAAGAGTGGCCTGAGCTTGCCTGTCATACCTTGAAGATTTTGTCATGCATGGCCGCCAGCGTTCTCACAGAACGTGTCTTTAGCGCTGATGGTGGGTGTCCTAACGGATAAGCACATCCGGCTGTCCCCTGAAAGAGTAGACCACCTAACTTTCGTAAAGATAAACAAGTCATGAATCTCCAATGACTTTTGCACCTCAGTTTCAGACTGGGCAGACTAGGCGAAGGTGTACTTTTTACTGTGCTGCATTGATCACGCATTATTGCTGTCTGTGACACCTTTGTTGTGGTTTCTGTGCCTTCTGTTGCTACTGCTGTTGATATTACAATTTTTTTAAATGTGGGGACCCCAAGATGGGTCTCTATCTGGTGGGTTGCCTGTAGTGGAAGGGTTGTCAGAGAACCATTATAATATTTCTACTTTGGTGAAATATATGCCATTTTAGTGATGTGTGACAATATTTTTTTGAAATGTGGAGACTCCAAGTTGGGTCTCCATCTGCTGTGTTGCTGTAGTCGAAGGGGTGTCAGAGCCTCATTATACTATTTCTACTCTGGGGAAAATTGATGTCACTTTACTGATGTGTGCCAATAATTTTTTGAAATGTGGAGGCTCAAAGTTTGGCCTCCTTCATGTGTGTTGCATGTAGCAGTAGGACTTCCAGACCGGCAGGCCTGCACTTACTTTCAGTCAACTACCTGTGTTACTATCTTTAAGGGTATGTTCACACTGGAGGCTTTTACTACTTTTTTTTTCTTGCAAAAATGCAAGTTGACTTTTTTTCCAGCATATTTGCTGCAGAAAAGTCAAGAACAGCAGGATGTGACCTCACAGTCAGCTCCGCTACATCTAGATGGCAGGCGGCATGGTTGCATGATGCGACCATACAGCCTGTAATCCACCAGAGACACTGAGCAGTGGATCCGAACTCCATTCACTTGAATGGGGGGCCTGAACATATAGTGTTTTCCAGGCTGTCATGTGCATGACAGCGCTGCAAACACCGCTTCTGATCGGCAGTAAAATCATCCTCGCCGGTCAGAAAGCCATGGTTCCCAAAACGCATGAAAAAAATGCAACAAAACCGCAACAGAAATGCACCAAAACATGCGTTTTTGACGCAGCTTCTTTCCTGCCTAGAAATTAGGTTTTGCTGCAGAAAAAAAGCAGCAAAAATGTCCATTGTGAACATACCCTAAATGTTTATAACTATTGTAGTCTACGAAGCTGATATTTGTGACACCTGAGTGTGGCTGATCAGAAAAGCAGTTTGAGCTGTTGCATGAGGTATCAAGGCTCCCAGCGCAGCAAACTTACACTGGTCAATCACCCATCTCATCTAAATTTAAACTTAAAAGCTCTAAATGCTGGCCCAGAACCCTGATACGTCGTGCATGGCCTATGGCTGACTGCTGCTGTGTCATTATCAAATTTATACTGTGGGTGAATTGATCAGTCAACTACCTGTGTTGCTATTCTTAAATGTTTCTACCAATAGTAGTCTACTAAACTGATGTTTGTTGCACCTGAGTGTAGTTGAGCAAAAATCCAGTTTGCGCTGCAACGGTTCCTCACCCACCTCGTCTTAATTTAAACTTAAAGCTAAAACACAAAAATTGAGCTTGGTTTAAGTTGGTATACATGCAGCATATTAACCCATGTTCCTTTTGGCCATAAGGCATACAAAACCTACAAGAAGCAAAATAAACATAAACCATGTGTGACAGGGTCACTGGCACTGTATGTGAGGGAGATATGTGTCACAGGGATTGCTTTCCTCCATGATCTAGAAACCTAGAAAGTTTCTTTTCAGCATGCTATGTGCTGAAGGAGTTAAGTGGCCATGTTAATTGAGGATTTTTAGGTGAGTAGGTAAAGTGCTGGGCGGGATGCCTACTCACCATATCTCCACCTCAAAGTTGTGGCTGGGGAAATAAATGTCCAGCCAGTTTTTTTTCCTTGGTCTGTGTTGTGTGAAGAAAAGGAAGTCTCCATACTGAAGCTCCTGTGAGAGCTGCCATATGGGTTGTCCCAGAAGTACTGGGCAGGACTGTATATGAACTGTGCATTTTCTTTTGAACCAGACAGGCTGTTTTTCTCTTATTATTTTGAGTTTTTGGACAAAGAACCGGGTCATGAGCTGTGGACACCAGCTTAGGGAGACTTTTAAATGTAATTTCCAACTCAAGGCAGAGAGGCCACACCCCAGCTTGCACAAAATGCAAAAATGCAAAGAAAAAAAACACAAAAATAGAGCTTGGCTTAAGTTGGTATACATGCAGCACATAAACGCATGTTCACTTTGGTCATAAAGCATGCAAAACCTCCAAGAATCAAAAGAAACATAAACCCTGCTGTAACTAAATAAGTAAAAGTTTTGTGTGGCCTCCCTCCCTTGAGCTGGAAATTACATTTAAAAGCTTCACTAGGCTGGTGTCCACAGGTCGGGACCCAGGGATGTATTTAGTTACAGCAGGTTTATGTTTAAATTCAAAGATGTAAATGCTGGCTCAGATCCCGATACCTCATGCATGGCCCATGGCTTACTACTCCTGTGCCATTATCAAATTTCAACTGTGAGTCAATTGATGTCATTTTTCCTGGTGTCTGCCCCTAATTTTTGGAAATGTTTGGACTCCAAGTTGGGTCTCCATCATGTGCGTTGCATGTCAATCATCCACCTGTTACTGATTAATGTTTAAGCTAGAAATGCTGGTCCAATCCCTGTCCCATGCCCTGTCTCATGCAGCCATGCTGCACTATTATACTATTTGTACTCTGGGTCAATTGATGCCACTGTTCCTGGTGTCTGCCCTTAATTTGAACTGTTTTGGCATTTTTGCCCCCCTAAAGATGTTGTGTATGCATTTGGTTTTGCCTCCCATTGAATTCAATAGGGTACTGGTGTGTTTGACGAACCTTGAAAGGTTCGCTCATCTCTGTTTGGGACATGTGGAAGAATGATTGTCCAGAGAAGAAAACGTGAGTGCTCCCATGAGTCTTGTGTCATGCCAACAGTAAAACACCCTGAGACCATTCTTGTGTGTGGTTGCTTTTCCTCCAAAGGATTGCACTCGCTCACACTTTTGCCTAAGAACAGTATCATGAATAAAGGATGGTATCTAAACATCCTCAAAGAGCAACTTCTCCCAACCATGCAGGATCAATTTGTTGATACAAAATGCTTTCCCCAGCACGTTGGAGCACCATGTCACAAGACAAAAGTAATACATTTGCAGCTTGGTGAACAAAACATTGACATTTTTGGTCCATGGGCAGGAAACTTCACAGAGCTCAATCCTACTGAAAACTTTTGGTCAATCCTCAGATAGTAGGTGGACAAATTAAAACACATAAATTGTGATTAAACTTCAAGATTAAGCAATAATAAGTTGCCATCAGTTAGGATTTGGTCCAGAATCTTATATCCAGGAGCCAATGGTCAATGGTTTAAATATTGAGTCTTTGCATAAACTAAACATTTTGTACGGCATGCTTCATGAGTGCACCACTGGACTAAGTTGCACCTAATTGACACATTCTTCTTAATGAATTAGGCGCATCATACCACTGCCGTGTGCCTTCAGCAGAAAAGTTGCTCCAGTCAGAGACTGAAGTACATTTCTAGAATAATTCACTCCATCAGTGTCGTAGATGTTGATGAATTTGCTGGACAGGCTTTGCTATGTCCCCATCCAAGTTAGGACCATTTTGGCAGAGCTGTCCAGGAATAGTGTAAAAGTGGCAAAAATCTCAAAACATTTGCAACATTTAAAGGTATATTATGCAAGAAAACTGATAAAAACACCATGATGAATCGGGTCTGATGTGTTTGCAAAGGTTTAAAAACGTATGAAATGCCTGTAATTGTACTTCAGTAACGATAGAAAATATGACTAGAAGATGAAAAAACACTAAAACGGCAAATTTTGAGAAAACCAAATTTGTGTCAGTCTCCAGATATTTTGCCAGAACTGTATATCTGCTGTGCAAGTTCACAATTTTGATACAACAGGGCTATTTGGATTATTCCAGTATAGCTCTAACCTAAAATGTGTATTTTTTTTATTGTTTACTATATGGTTAAAGGCAGTGATGTTCCGCTAATAGCGGCAGGCCACGCACCCTCTAAGGGGCCCATTAAATTGAAATTCACTGGCTATTTTTTCTATAAAAAAATCAAACTGAGCTGTGCTCACTTTCCCAGGGTGCACTGGCAAGTTTCCGCCACTGGTCCCAATGTCTGCCATTTGCTGCCATGATGATATTGCCCAGACACCTGTAGCTGCGGTGGAAACAGGACCCGGTGACGTAGAGAATTGCACAGTTTACCTTTTCCTAGAACACTGAAGCCATGGGAAAAATCTAATTGGAAGGGTAGAGTTGGACCTATACAGAAGCAAGTAGAGGATTTTTTTTAAAGAAAAATATATTTCCATCATTTGTTGCTGTACATAGTCATCGTATACCGACACCTTGAATATCTGCAACTCAACAGGGATCCCATCGAATTTTGCATCGTTTGCCTACCAAGTTGCATTCTTAACATGTGTGAATAAAACTTGCCCAAAGCATAACAAATCACAATGCGAACACTTTTGCATTTATGGCATTAATTATATATCTTCTTTTGAAGTTGGTAATGCAGAAATAATAACATAGTTACTGTAGACAGATCTTTAAATATAAATGCGTGGTTACGGACATAATTGAAATGTTCAGACAATTTAAATACATAACGTTTTCACCTAAACACTTGTACAATTAAGCTGGTGTATTTGTTCAGACAAAGGATATGTCATTTGTTTTGCACATATAACTACCACCCTTGTGTGAGTAACTACATCCCGCTTATCAATGTTTACAGTTGCGGGATTCAGCCCTGAGAATAAATGATTTTACCAAGTTATTCATTGAAAAATTAGAAATGTTAAACTGTTAAGTAGGCTGCACTGAAAGAAGCAATACCCAGTTGCCATGTATCACATGCCCATAAGCCATGTGATGACTGATCTTAAACCCCTTGATGGCAGAAGATATTTTCCCTGTAGAAGTCATTTTAAATTAAATTAATTATCATATGGAGGCCATTCGATTGATTAACAATCTATGCAATACTGAAGTAGCATTTTACAACACATGCTGCCATATCTTAATGCAGAAAACTGTATCTCAATATTCATCTTCACATCTTCATTGGCTCGTACTGTGTTAGTTGTCATGTTACAGTCTTCTACATCACAGTATAGTTAATGCGTTGTGTGTTAAGTTAACCTCTTAGTAAATCTGACAACTATCACTTTATGTGGTAATAACTCTGGAATGCTTCAAAATATTCTATTGATTTTGAGATTCTTTGTTTTTTGTAACACATTATACTTTACGATAGTGGTAAATTTCTGTCGATATTTTCTTCATTTATTTAAAAAAAAATCAGAAATGTTACAAATTAATTTTTTTTAATTTGCAATTTTCGCACTTTGAATGATTATCCTTTTAATCCAGATAGTCATACCACTCAAGATCATTATTAACCCCTTAAGCCCGTATGACGTACTATCCCGTCGAGGTGGGGTGGGCCTTAATTCCCGGTGACGGGATAGTACGTCATACGCGATCGGCCGCGCTCACGGGGGGAGCGCGGCCGATCGCGGCCGGGTGTCGGCTGCATATCGCAGCTGACATCCAGCACTATGTGCCAGGAGCGGTCACGGACCGCCCCCGGCACATTAACCCCCGGCACACCGCGATCAAACATGATCGCGGTGTACCGGCGGTACAGGGAAGCATCGCGCAGGGAGGGGGCTCCCTGCGGGCTTCCCTGAGACGATCGGTACAAGGTGATGTACTCACCTCGTACCGAACGTCTTCTCCCTGCAGGCCCCGGATCCAAAATGGCCGAGGGGCTGTATCCGGGTCCTGCAGGGAGCACTTCCGGGTCGGAGCAGGCTGCAGATGAAAGCTAAAAAAAAAAAAAAAAAAAAAAAAAAAAAAAAAAAATATATGAAGAACGAGCACTCACCATAAGTCCATAAAAAATCTGTCTTTATTGTAGCTTCATGCGTAAAAACAGCAGGATAATGCAGAGAGAACCTGAGGTTCCTACCAGACGACGATCGTTTCGCTCAAAGGAGCTTCAACGGGTCTACAGGTGACGCCTAAGAGGCTGGTATTTAAAGCATTTGCTTGTACGAAATGCACCTGCCTCTAATGACGTCATCTGAATGGGGAAACCAACAATGCTTAAAACATACTTTAAAAGCAAACGAAATGGAACAAAAGTGAAAGAAATGACATTAGAACAAATAGATAAACAAGCATCCAAATACCGGCTATAACTATAATTGGCAAATGATTACAAAAACACCGATAAATCTAACCGGTCATTCAGACCAAGCGGACCAACTGCGTTCAGCCTCAGAATCCACCTCTCCTCCCTTCTTAGCAACAGCCTATGTAAATCACCTCCCCGATCTGGCAATTTGACCTGTTCCAAACCTGCGAACCGAAGACATGCGGCATCGCCTCCATGCTGGGTACGTACATGCTGAATTAATTTGGGGACCCCCTTGCCTGTGCTAATTGACCTAAAGTGTTCCCTGAACCTAACAAAAAGAGGACGAATAGTTTTGCCTATGTAAAATAAGCCACACGGGCATAGTAAAACATAGACAACAAATTTGGTTCTGCACGAAATTAAATCTTTTACTCTATGCTCTACTGGGCCTATTTTAATTGATTTTCCTATCAAATGGAAGGGGCAAAAATTACAATGCCCACACTTCACGTTGCCCAGTGGCATACCAGCCGATAACCAAGTGGTTGGCTGTGAAGGTTTTACGCTATTATGGACCAGAATGTCTTTTAAGTTTCTACTGCGGCGGCATGCAAATAAAGGACCCCGACTTACCGGACCAGCTAAGCTGGAATCTTTTTCCAATATATGCCAATTGCGTCTTATCGCAGTTCTAATACTGTGGTCCATAGGACCAAACGTGAAACTAAAGACAAATCTCTTGCCCATTTGAGCGTTTTTTCTGGGACGAACACTTTCAGTCATTGCACTGGCTTTAACCAACGCCGTGTCCAACACACCTGGGGGGTACCCTCTATTTCTAAATCTAGCGTATAATTCTTGAGACTGACAAAAGAAGCCCTTTTTATCACTATTCAATCTGAGAACCCTAAGAAACTGGCTGTACGGGAGAGATCTTTTAACATAATCTGGATGGGCACTTTGGTAATGCAGGATGGAATTAGTC
Organism: Ranitomeya variabilis; assembly: GCF_051348905.1. Lineage (NCBI taxonomy): Eukaryota > Metazoa > Chordata > Amphibia > Anura > Dendrobatidae > Ranitomeya > Ranitomeya variabilis. The sequence continues at coordinate 205,984,049 of NC_135236.1, forward strand.
GCTGTAGGTTTGCGAAACGCCTCAGTGTGCAGCGAGCCTTCCTCTATCCAAAGCCTAACATCTAAAAACTCAAGCTGCGACCCCCCAAAAACCGAAGTGAACTTCATGTTCATGTCATTCGCAGTATCTAGATAAAGAACAAAAGACTGAAACTCTGATGCTGTACCATCCCACACAATAAACACGTCATCGACGTATCTCATGTAAAGTTTTAAATGCTTTAGAAAGGGATTTCTAATGTTATAAACAAACCTCTCCTCGAAAACAGCTAGGTACAGATTGGCGAGGGTACAAGCTACGGGCGTACCCATCGCTGTACCCTCTGTCTGCACAAACCAGCTGTCACCGAATTTGAAGGCATTGTGTGTCAAAATGAAATGTAAACCTTCACTAATAAAAGAAATAGCCCTATGATCCGTGGGTGTATGCATCAGAATTTCTTTTATTGCTTCCACTGCTTGGGCTTGGGGGATACGAGTGTACAGGCTCTCTACATCTACTGATGCTAGAAAAAAATTATCCTGCCACTCAAAACTCCTGATTAGTTCTAAGAATTGTTTAGTGTCGCGTATATAAGAGGGTATGTCTAAGAGGAGGGGATGCAAAAGCCAGTCTAGGTAGCGCGATAATGGTTCCGTTACTGCTCCTACACCCGACACTATTGGACGGCCCGGTGGGGCGCAGAGCGACTTGTGTATCTTGGGTATATGATACCACAAAGGTTTTAAAGGAAAATCCATAAATAATTTCTCTGCCTGGCGCCTAGACATGGTACCTTTTTCCACATGGGACCTCAAAAAAACCCTCAACTCGTTTTTATACTTGTTGGTCGGATCTGACAACAAGGGTTGATAAGTATCAGTTTTTTCAAGCTGCCTATAAGCCTCCAACAAATAATACTCTTTAGACATTAAAACTAAATTACCCCCCTTATCTGCGGCACGAATCACTGTGTCTTCCCAACTTTTTATCTCTTTTAAAGCTGATTTTTCTGCTAACGTCAAATTGGATGGCATTTTTTTATATATAATGGCTTCTATGTCCTTAATCACCTGTTTTTCAAAGATCTCTATTGGTCCCCCCGGTGAAATAGGGGGCATATAGGTGGAAGGAACATTGCCCAGAAAGGGAACATCCCGATCTGTAGTTACTGTCGTGTGGAAAAGCGGGTTAGTGAGGCTGAGCAACAAATTCACGTCGTCAGAATCACTGTTATCATCATTAGGATTGACCATAAAGCCCAAAGGGCCAACAATACATCTGGTTTCACCTGGATAAGGTTCCTTCATTGTATCAGGGGAAGAAGAAAAAAACTTATACAAATGCATTTTTCTGATAGATTTAAATAAATCAATTCTAAATTGCACTGCATCAAAGTTATCCGGTAAACAAAAACTAAGACCCTTTGAAAGGACAGAAAGGTGTGACTCATTCAACTTATGAGGAGACAGATTGACCACCGAGCTCAACGATGTGTTGGCGGCAGAGTCCGTTTCCAAGAAACCTGTTTCCTTTTTCGCCAATTTTCGTGATCTGAATCTCCTCCCACCCCTCCTTGTCTTTCTTCTAAAGGGAAAGACTCAGATCCTGATGCGGCCACCTGTGCCTTACTGGTTGATGGGCAAGCCTCATCATTCATACTAGAATCTGAGTCTGTAGTCAAATAGTCTTTTTTGTACTGTTTAAAAGGTTGACGATTCTTTCCTCCCCTGGGCCTAGAAAACCTCCGAAAGTTCTGTGACTGTTTTGATTTATTCCAAGAAAAAACCACACCATTATCAAAATCCATTTTGTCTCTGACGAACTTGTCACGCTTTCTCTGTTTTATCTCAGATTGAAGAATAATCAATTTATTGTCCAATTTTTTATCCATGGCAGACCATTGTAAGTCTGTCAGCCGTGTTTTAATCTCTTCTTTGGTTTTAATTAAATCAGTTTTAACTTTGTCATAATTCAATACATTCTGGCGTAACACCAATTGGAGTAAATCCTGGGAGCATTTTAATAGTATGGTTTCCCATTCAGTTACGAAGCTGGCATCCTCTTTAAACTGAGACATTTCTTTGTAGACTCTTAAGCCTCTGGGAACTCTCCCATTGTCTTTATAGGACGTCAGTGACTTGTTTGTCCAAAATAAATTAATCTCCCTTTCCGCCAGATTGAACAACTTCTGTTCCAAAGTTTTTGTGCTCAATGAAACAATTTCATCTTGATGTTCCACTTCCAAAAAATAGGAGTCAACGTTGTCTCTGCCTGCTTGTAAGCCATGTGACAGTGGTAATGTTAGTGGATTAACGGGATTCTTCTCCGCACACATAGTGCTTACAAGGATCCTATGGCAAACAGGTATTCACTATGCGGTATCGCTGAGTGCAACTTTTAACAACTTGTATAGTCCACCATGCAAAAAGAAAAGAAAATCAAGCGCACAATCAGCACCGCTCACCTGTGCCTTTTTTTCTAGCATCAGTAGATGTAGAGAGCCTGTACACTCGTATCCCCCAAGCCCAAGCAGTGGAAGCAATAAAAGAAATTCTGATGCATACACCCACGGATCATAGGGCTATTTCTTTTATTAGTGAAGGTTTACATTTCATTTTGACACACAATGCCTTCAAATTCGGTGACAGCTGGTTTGTGCAGACAGAGGGTACAGCGATGGGTACGCCCGTAGCTTGTACCCTCGCCAATCTGTACCTAGCTGTTTTCGAGGAGAGGTTTGTTTATAACATTAGAAATCCCTTTCTAAAGCATTTAAAACTTTACATGAGATACGTCGATGACGTGTTTATTGTGTGGGATGGTACAGCATCAGAGTTTCAGTCTTTTGTTCTTTATCTAGATACTGCGAATGACATGAACATGAAGTTCACTTCGGTTTTTGGGGGGTCGCAGCTTGAGTTTTTAGATGTTAGGCTTTGGATAGAGGAAGGCTCGCTGCACACTGAGGCGTTTCGCAAACCTACAGCGACTAATTCCATCCTGCATTACCAAAGTGCCCATCCAGATTATGTTAAAAGATCTCTCCCGTACAGCCAGTTTCTTAGGGTTCTCAGATTGAATAGTGATAAAAAGGGCTTCTTTTGTCAGTCTCAAGAATTATACGCTAGATTTAGAAATAGAGGGTACCCCCCAGGTGTGTTGGACACGGCGTTGGTTAAAGCCAGTGCAATGACTGAAAGTGTTCGTCCCAGAAAAAACGCTCAAATGGGCAAGAGATTTGTCTTTAGTTTCACGTTTGGTCCTATGGACCACAGTATTAGAACTGCGATAAGACGCAATTGGCATATATTGGAAAAAGATTCCAGCTTAGCTGGTCCGGTAAGTCGGGGTCCTTTATTTGCATGCCGCCGCAGTAGAAACTTAAAAGACATTCTGGTCCATAATAGCGTAAAACCTTCACAGCCAACCACTTGGTTATCGGCTGGTATGCCACTGGGCAACGTGAAGTGTGGGCATTGTAATTTTTGCCCCTTCCATTTGATAGGAAAATCAATTAAAATAGGCCCAGTAGAGCATAGAGTAAAAGATTTAATTTCGTGCAGAACCAAATTTGTTGTCTATGTTTTACTATGCCCGTGTGGCTTATTTTACATAGGCAAAACTATTCGTCCTCTTTTTGTTAGGTTCAGGGAACACTTTAGGTCAATTAGCACAGGCAAGGGGGTCCCCAAATTAATTCAACATGTACGTACCCAGCATGGAGGCGATGCCGCATGTCTTCGGTTCGCAGGTTTGGAACAGGTCAAATTGCCAGATCGGGGAGGTGATTTACATAGGCTGTTGCTAAGAAGGGAGGAGAGGTGGATTCTGAGGCTGAACGCAGTTGGTCCGCTTGGTCTGAATGACCGGTTAGATTTATCGGTGTTTTTGTAATCATTTGCCAATTATAGTTATAGCCGGTATTTGGATGCTTGTTTATCTATTTGTTCTAATGTCATTTCTTTCACTTTTGTTCCATTTCGTTTGCTTTTAAAGTATGTTTTAAGCATTGTTGGTTTCCCCATTCAGATGACGTCATTAGAGGCAGGTGCATTTCGTACAAGCAAATGCTTTAAATACCAGCCTCTTAGGCGTCACCTGTAGACCCGTTGAAGCTCCTTTGAGCGAAACGATCGTCGTCTGGTAGGAACCTCAGGTTCTCTCTGCATTATCCTGCTGTTTTTACGCATGAAGCTACAATAAAGACAGATTTTTTATGGACTTATGGTGAGTGCTCGTTCTTCATATATTTTTTCTTACAAAGACTGTTTTGTGTTTCACGAGCACCCCATAAATTGTGGTATTTGGACTGGAGCAGTTCTGTGGAGACGCAGGCACAGGTGAGCGGTGCTGATTGTGCGCTTGATTTTCTTTTCTTTTCTTTTTGCATGGTGCAGATGAAAGCTGCAGCCTGCTCCGATGAAAGTGAGAGCGCCGATCTGATAGAGTGCTGTGCACACTATCAGATCTGCGATCTGTGATGTCCCCCCCTGGGACAAAGTAAAAAAGTAAAAAAAAAAATTTCCACATGTGTAAAAAAAAAAAAAAAAAAAATTCCTAAATAAATAATAATAAAAAAAAAAATATTATTCCCATAAATACATTTCTTTATCTAAAAAAAACAAACAAAAACAATAAAAGTACACATATTTAGTATCGCCGCGTCCGTAACGACCCAACCTATAAAACTGGCCCACTAGTTAACCCCTTCAGTAAACACCGTAAGAAAAAAAAAAAAAAAACGAGGCAAAAAACAACGCTTTATTACCATACCGCCGAACAAAAAGTGGAATAACACGCGATCAAAAAGACGGATATAAATAACCATGGTACCACTGAAAACGTCATCTTGTCCCGCAAAAAACGAGCCGCCATACAGCATCATCAGCAAAAAAATTAAAAAGTTATAGTCCTCAGAATAAAGCGATGCCAAAATAATTATTTTTTCTATAAAATAGTTTTTATCGTATAAAAGCGTCAAAACATAAAAAAATGATATAAATGAGGTATCGCTGTAATCGTACTGACCCGAAGAATAAAACTGCTTTATCAATTTTACCAAACGCGGAACGGTATAAACGCCTCCCCCAAAAGAAATTCATGAATAGCTGGTTTTTGGTCTTTCTGCCTCACAAAAATCGGAATAAAAAGCGATCAAAAACTGTCACGTGTCCGAAAATGTTACCAATAAAAACGTCAACTCGTCCCGCAAAAAACAAGACCTCACATGACTCTGTGGACCAAAATGTGGAAAAATTATAGGTCTCAAAATGTGGAGACGCAAAAACTTTTTTGCTATAAAAAGCGTCTTTTAGTCTGGTTTCACACTTGCGTTTTTATCTGCATGCGTTTTTTAAAAAAAACGCATGTGTGAAAAAATGCATGTAAACGCGGTAAAACGCATGCGTTTTTATAGAAAAACACAAGAAAACAAGAAAAAAACAAAAAACCCTAACCCTACCCCTAACCCTACCCCTAACCTGAAATACGTGGCACTGAAATACGTGGCACTGAAATATACGTTTATATACGTATATACGTATATAAGTGCCACGATATTTCAGTGGCCACGTATATAAGTGCCACGTATTTAAGTGCCACGTATTTAAGTGCCACGTATTTAAGTGCCACGTATTTCAGTGCCACGTATTTCAGTGCCACGTATTTCAGTGCCACTTATTTCAGTGCCACGTATTTCAGTGCCACGTATTTCAGTGCCACGTATTTCAGTGCCACGTATTTCAGTGCCACGTATTTACGTGCCACGTATTTACGTGCCACGTATTTACGTGCCACGTATTTACGTGCCACGTATTTTTCAGTGCCTGAAATACGTGGCACTGAAATTCGTGGCACTGAAATTCGTGGCACTGAAATATCGTGGCACTGAAATATCGTGGCACTGAAGTATTTACGTGCCACGTATTTTTCAGTGCCTGAAATACGTGGCACTGAAATACGTGGCACTGAAATACGTGGCACTGAAATATCGTGGCACTGAAATACGTGGCACTGAAATACGTGGCACTGAAATACGTGGCACTTAAATACGTGGCTCTTAAATACGTGGCACTTATATACGTGGCACTTATGACTGTCAGAAAATGTTCAGTAAACGGTTAGGGGTGAGGTTAGGGGTAGGGTTTCAGGTAGAATTGGGGAGCTTCCACTGTTCAGGCACATCAGGGGCTCTCCAAACGCGACATGGCGTCCAATCTCAATTCCAGCCAATTCTGCGTTGAAAAAGTAAAACAGTGCTCCTTCCCTTCCGAGCTCTCCCGTGCGTCCAAAAAGGGGTTTACCCCAACATATGGGGTATCAGCGTACTCGGGACAAATTGAACAACAACTTCTGGGGTCCAAGTTCTCTTGTTATCCTTGGGAAAATAAAAATTTGGGGGGCTAAAAATCATTTTTGTGGGAAAAAAAATATGTTTTATTTTCACGGCTCTGCGTTGTAAACTGTAGTGAAACACTTGGGGGTTCAAAGTTCTCACAACACATCTAGATAAGTTCCTTGGGAGGTCTACTTTCCAATATGGGGTCACTTGTGGGGGGTTTGTACTGTTTGGGTACATCAGGGGCTCTGCAAATGCAACGTGACGCCTGCAGACCAATCCATTTAAGTCTGCATTCCAAATGGCGCTCCTTCCCTTCCGAGCTCTGTCATGCGCCCAAACAGTGGTTCCCCCCCACATAGGGGGTATCAGCGTACTCAGGACAAATTGGACAACAACTTTTAGGGTCCAATTTATCCTGATACCCTTGTGAAAATACAAAACTGGGGGCTAAATTTCATTTTTGTGAAAAAAAAAATAAATAATATTTTCACGGCTCTGCGTTATAAACTGTAGTGAAACACTTGGGGGTTCAAAGTTCTCACAACACATCTAGATAAGTTCCTTGGGGGGTCTAGTTTCCAATATGGGGTCACTTGTGGGGGGTTTGTACTGTTTGGGTACATCAGGGGCTCTGCAAATGCAACGTGATGCCTGCAGACCAATCCATTTAAGTCTGCATTCCAAATGGCGCTCCTTCCCTTCCGAGCTCTGTCATGCGCCCAAACAGTGGTTCCCCCCCACATAGGGGGTATCAGCGTACTCAGGACAAATTGGACAACAACTTTTAGGGTCCAATTTATCCTGATACCCTTGTGAAAATACAAAACTGGGGGCTAAATTTCATTTTTGTGAAAAAAAAAAAATATTATTTTCACGGCTCTGCGTTATAAACTGTAGTGAAACACTTGGGGGTTCAAAGTTCTCACAACACATCTAGATAAGTTCCTTGGGGGGTCTAGTTTCCAATATGGGGTCACTTGTGGGGGGTTTGTACTGTTTGGGTACATCAGGGGCTCTGCAAATGCAACGTGACGCCTGCAGACCAATCCATTTAAGTCTGCATTCCAAATGGCGCTCCTTCACTTCCGAGCTCTGTCATGCGCCCAAACAGTGGTCCCCCCCCACAAATGGGGTATCAGCGTACTCCAGACAAATTGGACAACAACTTTTGGGGTCCAATTTATCCTGATACCCTTGTGAAAATACAAAACTTGGGGGCTAAAAAATCATTTTTGTGAAAAAAAAAAATATTTTTATTTTCACGGCTCTGCGTTATAAACTGTAGTGAAACACTTGGGGGTTCAAAGCTCTCAAAACACATCTAGATAAGTTCCTTAGGGGGTCTACTTTCCAAAATGGTGTCACTTGTGGGGGGGTTTAATGTTTAGGCACATCAGGGGCTCTCCAAACGCAACATGGCATCCCATCTTAATTCCAGTCAATTTTGCATTGAAAAGTAAAATAGCGCTTCTTCCCTTCTGAGCTCTGCTATGCACCCAAACAATGGTTTACACCCACATATTGGGTATCAGCGTACTCAGGACAAATTGTACAACAACTTTTGTGGTCTAATTTCTTCTCTTACCCTTGGGGAAATAAAAAAATGGGGGTGAAAAGATCATTTTTGTGAAAAAATATGATTTTTTATTTTTACGGCTCTGCATTATAAACTTCTGTGAAGCACTTGTTGGGTCAAAGTGCTCAACACACATCTAGATAAGTTCCTTAAGGGGTCTACTTTCCAAAATGGTGTCACTCGTGGGGGGTTTCAATGTTTAGGCACATTAGGGGCTCTCCAAACGCAACATGGCGTCCCATCTCAATTCCAGTCAATTTTGCATTGAAAAGTCAAATGGCGCTCCTTCCCTTCTGAGCTCTGCCCTGCGCCCAAACAATGGTTTACACCCACATATGGGGTATCAGTGTACTCAGGACAAATTGCACAACAATTTTTGGGGTCCAATTTCTTCTCTTACCCTTGGGAAAATAAAAAATTGGGGGTGAAAAGATCATTTTTGTGAAAAAATATGATTTTTTATTTTTACGGCTCTGCATTATAAACTTCTGTAAAGCACTTGTTGGGTCAAAGTGCTCACCACACATCTAGATAAGTTCCTTAGGGGGTCTACTTTCCAAAATGGTGTCACTTGTTAGGGGTTTCAATGTTTAGGCACATCAAGGGCTCTCTAAATGCAACATGGCGTCCCATCTCAATTCCAGTCAATTTTGCATTGAAAAGTCAAATGGCGCTCCTTCCCTTCCGAGCTCTGCCCTGCGCCCAAACAATGGTTTACACCCACATATGGGGTATCAGCGTACTCAGGACAAATTGCACAACAATTTTTGGGGTCCAATTTCTTCTCTCACCCTTGGGAAAATAAAAAATTGGGGGTGAAAAGATCATTTTTGTGAAAAAATATGATTTTTTATTTTTACGGCTTTGCATTATAAACTTCTGTAAAGCACTTGTTGGGTCAAAGTGCTCACTACACATCTAGATAAGTTCCTTAGGGGGTCTACTTTCCAAAATGGTGTCACTTGTTAGGGGTTTCAATGTTTAGGCACATCAGGGGCTCTCCAAATGCAACATGGCGTCCCATCTCAATTCCAGTCAATTTTGCATTGAAAAGTCAAATGGCGCTCCTTTGCTTCCAAGCTCTGCCATGCGCCCAAACTGTGGTTTACCCCCACATATGGGGTATCAGCGTACTCAGGACAAATTGTACAACAACTTTTGGGGTCTATTTTCTCCTGTTACCCTTGGTAAAATAAAACAAATTGGAGCTGAAATAAATTTTGTGTGAAAAAAAGTTAAATGTTCATTTTTATTTAAACATTCCAAAAATTCCTGTGAAACACCTGAAGGGTTAATAAACTTCTTGAAAGTGGTTTTGAGTACCTTGAGGGGTGCAGTTTTTAGAATGGTGTCACACTTGGGTATTTTCTATCATATAGACCCGTCAAAATGACTTCAAATGAGATGTGGTCCCTAAAAAAAAATGGTGTTGTAAAAATGAGAAATTGCTGGTCAACTTTTAACCCTTATAACTCCGTCACAAAAAAAAATTTTGGTTCCAAAATTGTGCTGATGTAAAGTAGACATGTGGAAAATGTTATTTATTAAGTATTTTGTGTGACATATGTCTGTGATTTAAGGGCATAAAAATTCAAAGTTGGAAAATTGCGAAATTTTCCAAATTTTCGCCAAATATTCGTTTTTTTCACAAATAAACGCAAGTTATATCGAACAAATTTTACCACTAACATGAAGTACAATATGTCACGAGAAAACAATGTCAGAATCGCCAAGATCCGTTGAAGCGTTCCAGAGTTATAACCTCATAAAGGGACAGTGGTCAGAATTGTAAAAATTGGCCTGGTCATTAACGTGCAAACCACCCTCGGGGCTTAAGGGGTTAAACAACATTTCCCTGTCTTACATCAGTACCATTTGTGAAATGTTGTTTTATTTTTGTTAGCATTTTAAAAGGTTTAAAAATGTAGCAGTCATTTTTCATTTTTTCAAGAAAATTTACAAAACTTATTTTTTTATTTTTTTTAGGGACCTATTAAGTTTTGAAGTGACTTTGGGGGATGTATATAATGGAAATCCCCAGAAATGATATTAGTTTAAAAACCGCATCCCTCAAGGTATTCAAAATTACTTTCAGGTAGTTTATTAACCCTTCAGGTACTTTTCAGGAATTAATGGAAAGTGGCATAAAAGGAATGAGATTTATTTTTACCATCAAAATGATTCTAACTTCTGAACAGGCCGCTATAGCTGGAAGATTTTAAGGCCGTTATTTGGCCATCAATTGCCATGGCAAACATCAGGACCACACAATCAAGATCTCAGGGTGCTAATGGGGTTAACGAGGGAGCCCCACACTCTGTTAACCCTTTAACGACCAGAGGTATTTTTGGTTTTGCATTATCATTTTTTGCTCCTCTTCTTCCCAGAGCTATAACTTTTTTATTTTTTTATCAAAATGGGCATGTGAGGGCTTGTTTTCTGCGGAATGAGTTGTACTTTTGAATGACACCATTGGTTTTACCATGTCATGTACTATACAATGGGAAAAAAATTCCAAGTGTGGTAAAATTGCAAAAAAGTGCAATCCCACACTTGTGTTTAGTTTCGCTTTTTTACTAGGTTCACTAAATGCTAAAACTGACCTACCATTATGATTCTCAAGGTCATTATGAGTTCAGAGACACCAAACAAGTCTTGGTTCCTTTTTATCTAAGTGGTGAAAAAATATTCCAAACTTTGTTTAAAAAAAATTGCGCGATTTTCCGATAGCCTTAGCGTCTCCATGATCTTGGGTTGGTTGAGGGCTTATTTTTTGAGTGCTGAGCTGATGTTTTAAATGATACGATTTTGGTGCAGATACGATCTTTTGATTGCCCATTATTGCATTTTAATGCAATGTCGCGGCGACCAAAAAAACGTAATTCTGGCATTTTTACATTTTTTCTCGCTACGCCATTTAGCGATCAGGTTAATCCTTTTTTTATTGATAGATTGGGGCGATTCTGAATTTGGCGTTACCAAATATGTGTTGGTTTGATTTTTTTATTGTTTTATTTGAATGAGGCGAAAGGGGGCTGATTTGAACATTTACATTTTTTTTTAGATATATATTTTTAAAAACATTATTTTTACTTTTGGCATGCTTCAATAGTCTCCATGGGAGACTAAAAGCTGCCATAACTCGATCAACTTTGCTACATATAGGCGATGATCAGATCGCCTATATGTAGCTGAATTACTCACTTGCTATGAACGCTGACCACTGGTCGGCGCTCACAGCAAGCCAGCAGTGAAAACCATAGAGGTCTCCAGGAGACCTCTGGTTGTCATGCCAATGAACCGGTGACCCGCGATCACGTGACGGGGTTACCGATGGGCAGATTTCTGGCCCGATGTCCGGAAGCTCTTGTTAAATGCTGTTGTTAGTGTTTCACAGCTACATTTAATGGGTTAATAGCCACGGGTGGATCGCCATTCCACCGCGGCTGTTCCGGGCACATATTAGCTGTTTAAAACAGCTGACATGTGCCAGGAAAGATGTGAGCTCACCGCTAGAACCCAAATCAAAGGGAGGGAGTCCGACATATACACCCGATGTCAGAAAGGGGTTAACCATCTAGATGCTGTAGCCTTTATTGACAGCAGCATTTAAGGGTTTAAACAATTATAGTCAGTACCAACACTAATAATAACTGGTGCAGCAAGTTGTCAGCTATTGTGTACAGACGACAGCTACAGAATTGTTGTTCGTCAGCAGATGCTAGTCTCTTTTATCGCAGGTCAGTAAAACGTATTGGTGGTCACTAGGGGATTAAAACAATGTCTCCTCTATACAACAATGGGTCAAAAACACAAGAACAGGAGTAGTTTTCATACAGGTGTGCTCAAAAGTTTACATACCCTGGCAGAAGTCTTGCTTTCTTGGACTTTTTTCAGAGAATATGAATGATAACACCAAAACTTTTTCTCCACTCATGGTCAGTGGTCGGGTGAAGCCATTTATTGACAAACTACTGTGTTTTCTCTTTTAAAGGGAACCTGTCACCCCCAAATCCGAAGGTGAGCTAAGCCCAACAGCATCAGGGCCTAATCTACAGCATTCTGTAATGCTGTAGATAAGCCCCCAATGTATCCTGAAAGATGAGAAAAAGAGGTTAGATTATACTCACTCAGGGGCGTTCCCAGTCCAGTTCTGGTCCGATGGGCGTCGCAGTCCAGTCCGGAGCCTCCCATCTTCTTACGATGACGTCCTCTTCTTGTATTCACGCTGCGGCGACGGCGCAGGCGTTCTTTGTCTGCCCTGTTGAGGGCAGAGCAAAGTACTGTAGTGCACAGGCGCCGGGAAAGGTCAGAGAACAATTTTCCTGGCTGTTGTGGACAACATTTTTGTTGGTCTACCTGACCTTGGTTTTGTTTTTACAGAACCCCCAATTTTCCATTTGTTAATCAAAGTTTGAACACTGCTGACTGGCATTATCATTTTCTTGGATATCTTTTTGTATCTCTTTCCCATTTTATACAGTTCAACTACCTTTTACCGTACATCCGTTGACAATTCTTTTGCATTCCCCATGACCCACAATCCAGAAACATCAGTGGCTGGATGAAAGATGCAAGAGTCTGTCTGGAACCCAGATACTTACTCAGCTTTTATGCACACACACTGATTGCAAGCAAACAGGTTACAGGTGAGGATGTTACCTTTAGTAGCCATTCAAATCCATTTGTGTCAACTTCTGTGCATGTTATTAGACCAAAATCACCAGGGTATGTGAACTTTTGATCGGGGTTATTTGGATGTCTTGGGTTTTGATTATGATTTAAAAAGAGAAAACATAATAGTTTGACAATAAATGGCTTCACCCAACCACTAACCATGAGTGGAGAAAAAGTTTTGGTGTTATCATTCATATGAAAAAAGGCCAAGAAAGCAAAAATTCTGTCGAGGTATGTAAACTTTTGAGCACAACTGTATGTAGCTTCTCTATTCTATTCCTTGGTCCATCTATGAAGTTTTTGTGCCCTAGTAGCAGACTATATGTCCTAATATATTCTGCATTACCTATAAATACGATCTGCAGAAACCACATAGATGGAATAATAAAAGTACGGAGAAAGTTTTGAATTGTTTCTGCCAAAACCAAAATAAGGAGATACAGTGTCTTGAAAAAGTATTCATACATCATGAACTTTTTCACATTTTTTCACGTTACATCCACAGACTTATAGTAAATGTTTTTATTTATTTGCCACTCTTCCATAAAGGCCAGATTTGTGAAGTATACCACTAATAATTGTCCTGTGTGCATATTTTACCACCTGAGCTGTGGATATTTGCCGCTCCACAAGAGTGACTGCGCTGCTTTTCTAATTAGTGCACTCTCCTTGCATGGGATGTCAGTTTAGGTGGACAGCCATATCTTTGTAGGTTTGCAGATGTGCAATAGTCCTTCCAATTTTTATATGATGGATTGGCCAGTGCTCCGTGAGATGTTCAGAGCTTGGGGTATTTTTTTATAACCTAACCATACTTTACTCTTATCCAACTGTCTGTTGTGTTCCTTGGTTTTCATGATGCTGTTTGATTCCTAATGTTCTCAAACAAACATCACCAGCTTTCACAGAACAGCTGCGATTATAATGAGAATAAATTACACACAGTTGGACTCAATTTACTAATTTTTTGACTTCTGATGGCAATTGGTCACCAACGACTTTATTTAGGGGCATCAGACTACAGGCGTTTAAATATAAAATGCACGTCACAATTTTCAGATTTATATATTTGAAATAATTAGAAAACCATGAATGATTCCTTTTACACTTCACAAATACTTGATACTTTGTGTTGCTATATCACAAAAAAATCCAAATTAAAAAAAGTTTGTGGGTATAACATGAAAAATGTGGAAAAGTTAATGGAGTATGAATAATTTTTAAAGGGACTGTGTGGTTAAAAAAAAAAAGAACAGAAAATATATTTTATAGCCACAAATAAAAAAAAAAGTTAAATCTGTTTTTCAAACAGGTATTTAATTTTACACTATTAAAAAAAACAACACATGAGCACAAAATAAAGAGTCAAAGTAGCTTGAAGTCATTATGTTAATTTGATACCAAATGGCAGATTATTACATTGTGACAACTGACAAGTAATCTTTAACTATGGATGATAAATCCACTCCAATAAATGAAATGTTCTCAACAATCTGTGAGCTGATACATTGTGTTTATTCTGTTATTACAATACAAAATGAAGCTGTGATGAGGATAAAGGTAGAATGGGTTCTTCTTACTTTAGGTCACCCAGATCATTTAAATTATAAATCCACTTCAGAATTCATTGCATGTTTTGCAGGCCTCTTCAGTCTCTGATAGATATTCTGAGTGGCCCTTGGTCTTTCTGGACAAATTACTTCTGATTAGTAAACTGATTTACATCCTGGAGTTGAAAAAAAAACAAAAAACTGAGACTCCAGCAAATAACAGAAATAATTCTCCAGCCAAATTTAAAGATCGCAGCAGACAAAACTTCACTTTGTTAACGAAGATGTCAGATGATGATAGGCTGTTTCAGAAGTGTTAACAGTTGACCCTGTAATTGGAGGCATAGCTTAAAACTCTTGGTCAGCAATGCAAAATGTGTAACAAGGCCATCTAAATACGGTATATCACTTATAATACTGCCATAGCAGAGGTGATTTTGGTCACCCGCAAGCAATAGACCAGCCATTGCCTCTGCAGCCCCTATGTATGTGTTTCTGCAATGCATATATTTAATATATCAAAATGTCAGGTTGGCAGCAACTGCTATAAGGTGCGTTCACAACTCCATGTGAATGTCAATGTGCTGTCCAAATTTTTAATAGACTGCCCCCGACCCACTCACTATGTCATATTCTAACCCTCAACATCGAAGCAGAATTTCACCGATCTCGATCTCGGTTCCTTTATTTTCACAAATGTGTAAATGGATCTGTGAGACTCTATAAGTCCAAGTGCTGTCGGATAAATTATCTCATATAAGGTCTGTTTATATCGACCACCAATCGGTAAAATTTTACCGATCAGTGATTGTTTGACTAAAGCAAAGGATGAGAATTGGGTGATCTATACTAGATCACTCAATGTGAGTAGGCTGTCATGGTTCCTGGCAGTGTAAGTCCTGTCTACACAGGACGTTGCACCACAGAGAACATTGATCTTTTATGCTGCGCAAAAGATCATTTTACCTTATGAAGAGTATTTCTTTGGCTTGCTTAGCTGCAAGATAATCGTGAAACAAGTGTTTTTAACACCGCTCATTCACGACTATCTTGCAGAGTAAGTGTCCCTTTAAAGTATTGCCAGATTGCAACATCACGTTGAAAATCCTAACGTCTGCAAAATACGGTTCCAATGTTCTTTACATCTCTAATAATATATGTAACTCCTCAGTGACACATTGTGCTCATAACAGGTATAAATAGCTTATGTCATAGCAGTATAATAACCTTAGGTTGGGAAGCATAACCATGATGTCACATTGCTAAGTAACCAGTGTCCATGTGAAATATACCTTTCTCAATGCAATTCAAGTTAATAGATGTCCATCACATCTAAAAGAGAAAATAATGAGAGGAATGTATAAACAGGAGCAGATGGTCAACTTTAACATCACCATGGACACATATAGTCTATAAGATCCTGCATAAAATTAATTTCACATGAAGAATCAGTGAGTAAATGGTCATTGTTGTTTTAAAAAACTTAATCAAACGTACAAACAAATATAATAAGCTTTGTAGTATATCAGAACAGAGAAATACTTAAAACTTTTCCCATCGGTCCAAGGATGGTTTTAATCAGACCTGGATCCTACCTGCATTTCAAATTTGTAGGCAGAGGCCCATTAGAGGTCATTTTGATAGTATTGGTTACCATTTAGAGAGGTGGCCTACTAAAGAGAAAAATAAGTAGCTGGTATCAAACTGTATGGTAAATACCGCAACTTTATAAGTTAAGGGACAAAAATAAAAAATGTTTACGCAACACATAAAACACTTTGAGAAGTCTCAAAATTCTGCGCAGTTCAAAGTTTGGCAAAATTTGTGCCTTCTGGCATTTTCGCGCTAGCACTGGCCAGGGCATGGCAGCCCTTAAGGTATGTGAACACGATCAGTAAACGCTGCGGGTTGGACGCTGCGTACTGGCACAGCATCTAACCCGCAGCATCCAGATGTTACAGCATAGTGGATGGGGTTTCAAGAAATCCCATGCCCACTATACATGCACTGACACCCGTGGCTCACCTGCGGAGACTGACATGGGGCACGTCTTTTCAAACCACATCATGTCTATTTATCTTGTGGAGACAAGAGCCTCTGCATGATAAATGTCACTTGTACAATGTATTGCATTGCGGTGATTCTGCATGGTTCAATGAACACCTGTGGAATCACCTGTTCAATAGCAGACAGCACTTTGGATGCAGCGGACAAAGCTCTGCCAGTTCCTGAACATGTGCACCATCTGAGCCTACAAGTTCATTACTAGACATGGCATACCTTACTCTAGGTATCTTACGTTAATACATAACAGGAGTAAGATTTGTGGCGATACGCACAGAGGCGCATGCCACTTGTAAGATTTAAGAATTAAATGGCATGTGCCTCTTAATTCACTAGGCTCCTCTCACTCTGCCATGTCCCTTAACTAAGACTGGTATAATCTATATAGCAATAATGCAGGTCAACATTGAAATATTCAAGGCTAACCTATACCTCAGCGAGCTCAAAAGTGTATTTGGAAATCTTGATAAATAAAATAAAATAAAAACACCAGCGCTTCCTCTACAAAAAAGGTTCTAATTGGTAAAAAAAAAAGTGACACCGGCACAAAGGCACAATCTGCCCCTGTGCTTGTGATAGTATACAAATATTATAATAATTCTGATTTCTAATGTTTAATCTTCAACACGCTCTCTCACATGGGATTGCTCCATGTATAGACTGACACAGAATTTATGAATTTGCATCTCTGACCTAGTGGAATAAGAACTACAGTAACTCACTAAAACTCCCTAGCTGGTGGGCATTATATAAAGAAAGGTGAGCTGAACATGTGCTCCTGGACAGCTATTATGAACTAGTGACCACCACCTGCTGCTATTGAAGTCAAGAAGTTTAATGCATAGAAATACATCGCATCTTAAGGATCATGATCATTTTTGCCACATATCTCCATGTCAGTTTTGTCATTTTGATACCTAGATTTATATTGGTACCATAGCACAAGGCTATACAAGTATTTGGTAATCTGCTTCTTTCTCCACTTCCTCCAAGATATACTGGTTTCCAGGCTCCAAAGACATACTGAAAGGGAATTAAGATGCGGACAGTGGTGATAATTCCTATAAAGTACTGTGGAATATGATGATGCTATATAGAAAGAAAAAGAAATTAAAAAAAAATGCTGTCTTAGCGCGTGTAGATGTAATAATGTGGATACTCTCACTTGGGGCCCTACATTATCCAGAGTGAATAGGTATTGCAAAGACCATCATGGACAAGAATCATAACACAGTAAAATAGCCTTATAATGTACAAAAGTGCTGCGTAACACTTTATTTCTGGCGGATAAGATTTATTGTTCCTCCTTCAGCTGATCATGAATGGCTCTGGTTAACACTTATGCCCAGTTTGGTGAACTGTTATGTGATGAATGATTTTCCAAACTGGACAAATATTTTAGGCAAGAGATTTCAGTTGATATTTTCTATTGATGACAGATAATCAATGGCTTGCAATGTGCTATTCCAGTCAAAAACAATTTTCAGTATATTATATTGTAAAATGATCAGTGAGTCGTGACATTAAAAACAAGATCAAAAACCAAAGAAGAAAAAATTATTTTCCAGCAATTCTATCCATAAAAATGGTCTTTTTTTTATTAGAGATTCATTTATAAACAGGAGGATCCGTCATGAGGATAAAGCCTTATGCATTTCTGATGTACACTACGCCCTAATCATAGGAATATGGCACAGAAAAAATAAAAAATTTGAAAGTTATGGCTCTTGGAATAAGAGCAAACAAACAATTCCCTTAAAGGGTTGAAGGAATTTGCCACTTTTCTACAAAGATGCTAGTCACTACTCATGGACAAGCCGTGAGGCAGGATAGTCAAACGTTCCAGGGTTAGATACCAAGAGAGCACGTCATAAACTAAAGGCAACAGACAAAGGCGTAGTTAGGTGGTCATGTTCCGAGTTCAGAATATCAGGAAGATTGCAGGTCAGAGCAAAGGTGCTAGGCAAATGGAGGATCAGCATGAGGTCCAAGGTCAGGCAGCAATAAATCAATAGAGCACAGTAATACAAGGTAAACAGCACCACTGAGCAAATGATAGGATTGACAGAGATCTGAGTAATCACTTAGAACAGGGAACACCTGAAGGAAGCTCAGCACTTCTCAGTATCAGATTGGATGGCTGAGCTGTCTATCTAGATACCGACAACTCAGCATGCTCCTGCACTAGACTGAACTGTCACTTACTGTGTCCAAGACACAATACATGGAGGAATCGTAACATGGACAACAAACAACATAGACATTAGAGGTCACCTCAGATGTCAACTACTGACTTCCAGCCCAGTGGACAATATCTGCAATTAACGCAGATCCTGGATACCTATCTAGATGATGTCTGCTTCAGAGAAACAAAGGGTTATGCCCCCAGGAGAAGCCACTGCCCATCTCTTTCCACCTCATAATAGTGGACTGTAAGCTAACCGCTGAATGAATACTTGAAGCAAAGTAACAGTGAATTAGTCAACATATCAGGTCTAATGTAACATGCAAAGCAATCAGAATGCCAACCATATGAAGGATGCACTGGCAGAAAAATATTGGCCAAATCCACCAGACAACATCTACCATCCACCACACAAAGAAGATATGACACTTTTAAACATCCATTTTAGAACATTAAATCCCAATCCTTAACCCTTTCAAAGCCTGGAAATTTTCCATTTTTGTTGTGCTGATCTTTCTTCCCCTACTTTCAAGGGACAAAACTATTTTTCCTAACACGTAGGCATATGAAGAATTTTTATTTTAAGGGCAAGTTGCAGTTTAGATGGACACCATTCCTTTACCATATACTGTGCTAAAAAGCAACAATCCAGAGAATTGTGAAAATAAAACACTTCTCCCATTGTTTCTTTGGAGTTTGTTTTTTATTTGCATTTTTTTGGAGGGAGGCTGATGCCTAGAGATGAGCGAATATGTTCAAAAAAATTATCACCAAACATACATTTGGCACGTATATGGCACATTTGGATTTGTGATCAGAAACACAAGCAAATTTTTATAAAATCTGGAAAACTCTGTAGCATTCTGTTAAAAGTGAAGGAAAATATTTGCGTTGCCACTAAAGTATTTTGAGCACTTTGGCTAGGACAGTGGTGGTGTATCATGAGCGTGGGGCATATGTTTGATGAGGGTAGGGGGTGGGGAGAGCTAAAAGGAGCTGCGTGCTTCTAATTTTTTTTTACTAACTCTATGTGTGCACATTGCGGCTAGCCAATTAGGGCGCAGGAAACATCAACAATGTCCAGACACAATGGCTCAAGTCATTGGCTGCTGAAATCACATGTACCTCTCTATATAAAGAGCGGACATCTTCTTTTAGCATCATTTTGTAGCTAGCACAGAGAGGATGCTCCTGATACTGGGCCTGGGTGCTGATAGAAACAACCGCCTAGCTTACTAGCTAAAATCTAAGTCAGATAGTTTAGATAGCTAGTGTCCTATGTGGCTGTGAAATCGACCTTCCAGCAGATTTTTTTTTCTGTGCCATTACTGAGGTCCACAGACAAAGACAGCAGGGCACATTTCATAGATGTTTGCTGTGCACTGCTTCTATTGTGCTCCATGCACCAGTAGACCTTTCAAAAATTTATTTTTTCAGTTGCCAAACGTGATACAGCATGCCTTATCCCACCTTATCATTTAGTGGCAGTGAAAATGTTCTGTGATTGGAGCTCTTGCACATTTAAAAAATATTTTTTGCAGTTGCTAACGTGACATTTGTCATGATCCACAAGGGTCGGTCCAGCAGACGGCACAGCAAACACCAACAACGGGATGGAAAAAGGGAGAGGAAGGCCCTAACAGTTGGGAATGAGCTATGGTGCACCTCCTAACACAGCCTGTGCTATCTCTAAGCTCCCCTAATGCACTAGGCGGGTCCTTCCCTCCCGCTGCCATCACGTGCCTAGTCCCTAGTGGTCACCTCACTAAACCCCAGCTAGAGCACTGGCTGGCAAGGATGCTAGCCTCACCACAGCAGATGGTGTAAACACAGGGGGGTAGTGACAAAACAGACAAGAAAAGTGGAACAAGAAACTTAGCTCCCGCCACCGCTGCCAAGCTCCACTCAGCAGAGGACACATGCTAAGGAAACTGAACTCCACAGACATAGCAGATAAACTGCTGGCACGAGATAATTCCACGCTCCTAGACTTGTCTTCATAGAAAAAGTCTATTATCAATAGCCAGCTGATGCATCATGTTATTATATAAAAGATAGTGGGAGTGGTCACCACCCACATCAGCTGACAAGCAACACAGCATACCATGGGAGTTGGCACACCCTCCAAAATGTAGAACGACAGGGACGCTTCATGAAGAGTCCCAATACAAAGGTTAATATTGTCTACGACTTGGGACAAACTCCTCTGGCTGGGAGAGACAGAGTCAATCGCCTAAATGGAAATGGGTCTCGCCAGCGTCCTACCGATCAGACCATGGGTCTGAACAAAGCGAGACTCCAACTCCACTGGAATAATCTCAGCTTCCCCACCAATCACCACTTCAGCTGTAATGGTAAACTGAGAAGTAAAGATGGAGGAAATACAGGTCCTTCTCAAAAAATTAGCATATAATGTTAAATTTCATTATTTACCATAATGTAATGATTACAATTAAACTTTCATATATTATAGATTCATTATCCACCAACTGAAATTTGTCAGGTCTTTTATTGTTTTAATACTGATGATTTTGGCATACAACTCCTGATAACCCAAAAAACCTGTCTCAATAAATTAGCATATTTCACCCGTCCAATCAAATAAAAGTGTTTTTTAATAACAAACAAAAAAAACATCAAATAATAATGTTCAGTTATGCACTCAATACTTGGTCGGGAATCCTTTGGCAGAAATGACTGCTTCAATGCGGCGTGGCATGGAGGCAATCAGCCTGTGACACTGCTGAGATGTTATGGAGGCCCAGGATGCTTCAATAGCGGCCTTAAGCTCATCCAGAGTGTTGGGTCTTGCGTCTCTCAACTTTCTCTTCACAATATCCCACAGATTCTCTATGGGTTCAGGTCAGGAGAGTTGGCAGGCCAATTGAGCACAGTAATACCATGGTCAGTAAACCATTTACCAGTGGTTTTGGCACTGTGAGCAGGTGCCAGGAAGCATGAAGTGCTCCAAAATCTCCTGATAGCTAGCTGCATTGACCCTGCCCTTGATGAAACACAGTGGACCAACACCAGCAGCTGACATGGCACCCCACACCACTGACTGTGGGTACTTGACACTGGACTTCAGGCATTTTGGCATTTCCTTCTCCCCAGTCTTCCTCCAGACTCTGGCACCTTGATTTCCGAATGACATGCAAAATTTGCTTTCATCAGAAAAAAGTACTTGGGACCACTTAGCAACAGTCCAGTGCTGCTTCTCTGTAGCCCAGGTCAGGCGCTTCTGCCGCTGTTTATGGTTCAAAAGTGGCTTTACCTGGGGAATGCGGCACCTGTAGCCCATTTCCTGCACACGCCTGTGCACAGTGGCTCTGGATGTTTCCACACCAGACTCAGTCCACTGCTTTTCCACCAGACTCAGTTCCCCAAGGTCTGGAATCGGTTCTTCTCCACAATCTTCCTCAGGGTCCGGTCACCTCTTCTCGTTGTACAGCGTTTTCTGCCACATTGTTTCCTTCCAACAGACTTAACATTGAGGTGCCTTGATACAGCACTCTGGGAACAGCCTATTTGTTGAGAAATTTCTTTCTGGGTCTTACCCTCTTGCTTGAGGGTGTCAATGATGGCCTTCTTGACATCTGTCAGGTCGCTAGTCTTACCCATGATGGGGGTTTTGAGTAATGAACCAGGCAGGGAGTTTTTAAAAGCCTCAGGTATCTTTTGCATGTGTTGAGAGTTAATTAGTTGATTCAGAAGATTAGGGTAATAGGTCGTTTAGAGAACCTTTTCTTGATATGCTAATTTATTGAGACAGGTTTTTTGGGTTATCAGGAGTTGTAGGCCAAAATCATCAGTATTAAAACAATAAAAGACCTGACAAATTTCAGTTGGTGGATAATGAATCTATAATATATGAAAGTTTAATTGTAATCATTACATTATGGTAAATAATGAAATTTAACACTATATGCTAATTTTTTGAGAAGGACCTGTATACACACCCTGATTGTTTTCCTCCACGAGACCAGGTGAACGTGGCTTTTGTGATGGAGTACATACTTTGGCGCGAGCTGGGCATTGATGAAATGATCAGTCCGACCACAGAAAAAACATGCCACTTCCCCATGGTGAACCGTTGGCGACCTAATATGAGAGGAGGCTTCTCCCGCATGCATGGGTTCGTCCTCTGCACCATTGTGTCCTCCTCCCTAGAAAGAACAACAGGGGGTAGATTTGTTGTATTTCTCACCCTGAGGTGTCTATCCACCTGGATAGCAAGGGCCATGGCAGCCTCCAATGACCCAGTAGTAGCATTCTGCCCCAGAGTATCCTGTAACCTAGCTGACAGACCCTGACAGAAATGACTCCTGTCAGTGGCCCACCTCCAAACTCTGAGCAGTACTCCTCAGCTGGCCACCCTGTTTCATCTTACGGAGTTGAGACTCAGCCAGGGAGACATCATCAGGACCCTCATAGACCAGCACCACTGCCGCAAAAATCTCATCCACCAACCGTAAAGATGATGAATCGGTCGGCAGGGAGAAAGCCCAGGATTGGGGATCACCCTTGAGAAGGGAGACTATAATCCCCACACGCTGTTCCTTACTCACTGAGGAATGAGGCTAAACCCTGAAATACAACTTACAGGCTTCCTTAAAGACCAAAAAATTATCTCTCCCTCCAGAGAACCAGGAGAGATATATTGGGTTTCGTTTGAGCCTGGACATGAGCCGAGACCAAGAACCCCGACACCTGCAGAAACTGCTGGACTACCTGAGTCCTTAACTCGGTAACCTCATCCATGAAGGTCTGGATCAGGTGAGCAAAAGCCTTGGATTTAACCATGGGCTCACCAGAAAATAGTACTGGTTGGTAATAATGTCATGACCCACACAGGTCGGTCCAGCGGACAGCACAACAAACACCAGCAATGGGATGGAAAAAGGGAGAGGAAGGTCCTAACAGCAGGGAACGAGGGATGGGACACCTCGTAACACAGCCTGTGCCTATCCCAAAGCTCCCCTAACACCATATGTAGGTCCTTAGTCCCACCACCCACATTAGCTGACCAGCAACACAGCTGCTGCCAGCAAGGAAACTGACACTAACCCTTGCTGGCCCAAAAGTAAAAGCCACGTTTAAATTAAAGCCTTACCAAGTGATGAGCTTTATCAAAGGACATGTATACTACAGCTGAAAGATCACAAAATGCAGAACTCTTGGAATGCAAAAGGTGATGAATCAGACAAAAGTCTTTTTTAGAAATAACATCAAAAGATACCTTTAGCTTAGGGAAAGGCAGTATTTCAGAAGTAGAATTTAACTTGTTTACAAAAGCATGTATTGCCTGAATAAAATCCTGACCCACTGACCCAAATTAATTTCTAAAAGCCCAAAGGCAATGCAATTCACCACCAGATGGAAATGAAGGAAGACACAATGCAGGGGCAGTCATTAGAGGCTTGATGTCATCCTAGGTCACTCCAAGGGAGCTGTACAAGTGTCAAAATAACATTTGGAGCTCTTGCCCTTTGCCAGTGCCCTGCAAATGTTGGTGCTTGTCTTCAGCATGGTTTAGCATTGGAGCAGATGTAACTCAAACCATGACTCACACTGGATAATGTTAGTGGACCTGATGAAAATGAGAGATCCTGAGTGCGACGCATTCTGCATTCTTGGCACTGGCAGGAGGAGACATAGCTGGTACTGTCGTTATCAGCAGCCTTTTTGCAGCATGTGTGATTGCAGGAGTACCCCACCTGAGAACAGAGGTAATGTTTTCAGTTGGGAAAGCAGCAAGCTGATGCATAGACTCTGAATCATAGCATATACCTTCTCAATCACTACTATCCTGGCTGTGGGCTGATGACTGCTGAGGAAAAGGAGCTCTAATACACATCACTGTCTGAGGTACCATTCAGGGCTATGGGGACTAGAACTCTAGTGCCACCTATTGGAAGTAGCAATCCTAAAAGTCAATGTCGACCCTTTAAAGAGCCTTGTCACATGACTTAGGATAAAAGCCAAACCAGAATCACAATTTACAGACACATATTTTCCAGAGGAGCATTGCGGCTTTAAGTCTAATCACCTCAACATGCTTATCATGTCACTCTCCGCAAGGAGAAACGATACTTCTTGGATCCAGGGCTATGGGGGGAAACCTGTGCTGATATGCTGTGCAAGTTATATAGTAAGGACAGGAAGATAAGAGGGTGGGGTCATCTTGGCAAAAATGCCACTGGCCCAGCAACATGGCAGAAAGCTCTGGACTGGAGGGAACAGGAGGCAATGATTAAAAGGGGATGATTCTCAGCAGCAACATCAGCAGCTCAGATACAAGCCTGGAAAACATCCTGAGTAAAGGTGGTGTGAATCGACTTGGAGAATATGGTCCACTGACCTCATGAGTAATCTGAGCCCTGAGAACCACTTCTTACCTGATGGCATCAGCGGTTCTCCTTTAGATTACCCCGTTAATCAAATGAAGATGCCATAAGGTAAGAGGCTTCAATCTAGTGGCCTAAGATTACTGACTGATGGACCACATCCTATGAATTGATTCGCACCAACTCTAATGTTGAGTAAATAGCCCCACACCTTAATATATATGCCTGTATCCATAGCCAATAGGAAGCAGAGGAAACCATGGACCCACCTACAGTAGTTAACTCCTTGTGCTAGGTTAAAATAGTCCCCCATAATGAACAGTCATTACCCCATATGTTAGAGGCACTAAAGAGACCTATATTATGAATGTCATAGGACCTTTGCATCAAAACCATCTTGGAGCAAAAGTTGTTGTTTTGAGAATCATCACTTTTGTATTTTAATCTGCCGTCACAATAAGGGTGCTATAAAGGATGGCAGTGCGTTTTGTCTTTTAGTAGGAATGGTAGAATTGATTTCCCCAATTCCATATTGGCAGAGATTAAACGTGAACTGCATTTTGCAGGATCTGTGAAGAATAGAATATTCATCTCGATTACAGTAGTTTCCAGATAAACTCTATTGACGTTTCCGCTTGCATTCCTTCTTGATATTTCCTTTGACCAGAGCCAAGTATATTATATGTCACCTTTGCTTGAACTTTGATTTATTGTGATAGCAGAGAGAATTGTGTTTCATATATTCTGCAAGGTCTAGTATCTTGGGGAACCATCATAAACCATAAGTCAATGGTATTCTAGCAATATGTGTGATGTATTGTTCAAAATAAGTGTATTGAGCTGCATGCTTTTCTATTAGCCTTTGTTTTGCACTGTCTCTATCGATTCACAGCACAGAGAAAATAAAAAGGCATTCAGCTCTCCACATTGATACGGTCTTGGTGCTGTTGGCATCATTAGTACAATTGTATTTTGAAATGGAGCTAAATAACTGGTTATGGCACATCTGCTACTTATACAACCTGACATACATGTCTAGAGAAACATCAGCCTGTTCTGAGTGTGTGCATAATGCATATTTTTGCTAAATTGTTCTTATTGTTTATATAAAGCGTACAAGTAATTTCCCCCAAAACAAAAGAAAATGCATGAGATTGCCGGGGTCATCACCCACAACAAGGTAAAACAGCTTTTTTTCTGCAAATAGTCTATTATGTCTATGAAGTCTCATGTAAGGTAGCTTTAACGCATGTGGGCAGATCATCTTCATTAGCATTCTGCTAGCACTATAAGCACAGGAACTTCCATTTCCTCCCTTGCATGGCATATATATATATATATATATATATATATATATATATATATATATATATATATATATATATATATATATATATATATATATACAGTGGGGCAAAAAAGTATTTAGTCAGTCAGCAATAGTGCAAGTTCCACCACTTAAAAAGATGAGAGGCGTCTGTAATTTACATCATAGGTAGACCTCAACTATGGGAGACAAGCTGAGAAAAAAAAATCCAGAAAATCACATTGTCTGTTTTTTTATCATTTTATTTGCATTTTATGGTGGAAAATAAGTATTTGGTCAGAAACAAACAATCAAGATTTCTGGCTCTCACAGACCTGTAGCTTCTTCTTTAAGAGTCTCCTCTTTCCTCCACTCATTACCTGTAGTAATGGCACCTGTTTAAACTTGTTATCAGTATAAAAAGACACCTGTGCACACCCTCAAACAGTCTGACTCCAAACTCCACTATGGTGAAGACCAAAGAGTTGTCAAAGGACACCAGAAACAAAATTGTAGCCCTGCACCAGGCTGGGAAGACTGAATCTGCAATAGCCAACCAGCTTGGAGTGAAGAAATCAACACTGGGAGCAATAATTAGAAAATGGAAGACATACAAGACCACTGATAATCTCCCTCGATCTGGGGCTCCACGCAAAATCCCACCCCGTGGGGTCAGAATGATCACAAGAACGGTGAGCAAAAATCCCAGAACCACGCGGGGGGACCTAGTGAATGAACTGCAGAGAGCTGGGACCAATGTAACAAGGCCTACCATAAGTAACACACTACGCCAGCATGGACTCAGATCCTGCAGTGCCAGACGTGTCCCACTGCTTAAGCCAGTACATGTCCGGGCCCATCTGAAGTTTGCTAGAGAGCATTTGGATGATCCAGAGGAGTTTTGGGAGAATGTCCTATGGTCTGATGAAACCAAACTGGAACTGTTTGGTAGAAACACAACTTGTCGTGTTTGGAGGAAAAAGAATACTGAGTTGCATCCATCAAACACCATACCTACTGTAAAGCATGGTGGTGGAAACATCATGCTTTGGGGCTGTTTCTCTGCAAAGGGGCCAGGACGACTGATCCGGGTACATGAAAAATGAATGGGGCCATGTATCGTGAGATTTTGAGTGCAAATCTCCTTCCATCAGCAAGGGCATTGAAGATGAAACGTGGCTGGGTCTTTCAACATGACAATGATCCAAAGCACACCGCCAGGGCAACGAAGGAGTGGCTTCGTAAGAAGCATTTCAAGGTCCTGGAGTGGCCTAGCCAGTCTCCAGATCTCAACCCTATAGAAAACCTTTGGAGGGAGTTGAAAGTCCGTGTTGCCAAGCGAAAAGCCAAAAACATCACTGCTCTAGAGGAGATCTGCATGGAGGAATGGGCCAACATACCAACAACAGTGTGTGGCAACCTTGTGAAGACTTACAGAAAACGTTTGACCTCTGTCATTGCCAACAAAGGATAGATTACAAAGTATTGAGATGAAATTTTGTTTCTGACCAAATACTTATTTTCCACCATAAAATGCAAATAAAATGATAAAAAAACAGACAATGTGATTTTCTGGATTTTTTTTTCTCAGTTTGTCTCCCATAGTTGAGGTCTACCTATGATGTAAATTACAGACGCCTCTCATCTTTTTAAGTGGTGGAACTTGCACTATTGCTGACTGACTAAATACTTTTTTGCCCCACTGTATATACACAGTACCGTAAAACTTTGTTAGTCATTATATAGGCCATCAGATGAGCCTAGGTTTTATTAAAACATCACTGACCATGTAATATACTGTGTGAGGGGTACACTCACTCAGCTACTTGCAGAGGTAGACACAGGAACGCTTTCTGTGAAAGTCACCTGCTGGCACAGCATAAACCTTGGCAGGGTTTAACAAAATAAATAGTCTTTCTGGCAATATGGCAAAACAAAAGATAAAGTATATCAAAGCCGTTCTGTTGGCGGGACTCGTCTGCAGAGGTCACCACAAGTCTTCAGCTCCATCCAGCACCACCGTCTGGAGACCTTCCTCTCCAAACATACAACACACAGTAAAAAACAGTGGCTGAACATTTAACTCCTCAGCCACACCCTTGAGGTGGAGATATGGTGAGTAGGCGTCCTGTCCATCTGTCACTTAATCACCAAAACCCCAGTCCCTGATAACGGTTGGTTAACCACTTCAGCACTCATGGGTTTCAAATCACAGAAGAAAGCAATTTTCGTGATACATATCTCCCCCCACATACAGTGCCAGTGACCCTGTCTCAACTGTTACATAGAAGATGATCTTCAGTAAGGCTACTTTCACACTAGCGACGTTTGCAATATGACGCAATGCGTTGTTCAGGAGAAAAAACGCATCCTGCAAAGTTGTCTGCAGGATGCGTTTTTTCACCATAGACTTACATTACCGATGCATTGCGGCGTATTACCACACGTCGCAGCCGTCGTGCGATGGTTGCGTCGTGTGACGGTTGCGTCGTGTTTTGGCGGACCGTCGGTACAAAAAAATGTTACATGTAATGTTTTTTTGTGCGTCGAGTCCGCCATTTTCGACTGCGCACGCGCGGCTGAAACTCCGCCCCCTCCTCCCTGGACCTTGCAATGGGGCAGCGGAATCATCGTAAGACTGCTTCCGCTGCCCACATCGGGCATTTATTTCACAGCATGCGTCGGTAAGTCGGCCCGACGCACTGCGACCGGCCCGTACCAACGCTAGTGTGAAAGCAGCCTAAGCTGTCATATTTACGTCACAGGTAACGTAACACTAAATTTGTTAATAATGAATTATTCTACAATTGAATATCATTCTTTTATGACCAAGTTTTCCGGACACCAAACACACATTTGCCTACATTTGGAGAGACAGATAATTTATGTTTTATCCTATTACCTTTGGCTTAATATCAATGTGCAACAGATTGGTTATAGAAGTGAGCAATCATAGTTTTTTTAAATGTTGTCCATATACTGCGTGGGCTGTATTCACTTGTTATACACTACGTGGGCTGTGTTATATACTGCGTGGGCTGTGTTATATACTGCTTGGCTGCTATATACTACATGGGCAGTGATATATACTGCATGGGCTGTGCTATATACTACATGGGCTGTGTTATATACTGCGTGGGCTGTGCTATATATTACGTGGGCTGTGTTATATACTGTGTGGGCTGTGCTATATACTACGCGGCTGCTATATACTACGTGGCTCTTATATACTATGTGGCTGTGTTATATACTATATAATACAGCACTGAGGGGGTATAGAGCTGCAGTAACAGATCTACTCCCTCATTTGCATATGTATGCAAACTAATTTCAGATGAATGGACTGAACATGTAAAAATATTGCTGGAATTGTCTTTGAAAGAGCTATATGGGCATATACATAGATTTGGACCCCTTACTGATTCCCTATGGGACTTGCGAACATGTGCAGCACTTGCGGTTTTACACTTACGATGAGACAAAAAAACCACTGCTAGCAGCGTTTTTTTCCGTTGCTGCAAGTACCGCATTTACCGGATCGCGGCAAAACTGCAAGTGCGGCACATGTCCGCAAGTCCCACAGGGAATGAATGAGACCGAACGCAGTGTTGCCGTAAGTGATGCGTTATGTGGCAGATGCAGAAAAACTGCCGGATCGGCCACGAATGGTAAAAATCGCTGATGTGAAAGTAGCCCAAGTCACTGCCGACAGTGTCTGCATTAGTCATACTCACCAATGGGGTAGGCAGCACGAAAAGTGCCTAGGGCAGCAGAAACTCTAAATACGGCCCTGCGTCTCGGCATTACACATCTTTATAGGAACAGCTATTCAATCAATTGGTTACAGAACAATTAGTAGAATTTGGGGCCAACTAAACTAATAATCAGCTATACATTTTGCTAGGTTATGATTTACCTACAAACAGAGTTAAAAGGTAAGAAGTCTCCTGCAAGCACTAAAATATATTTAAAGGGTTTTTTTACTACTCAGACAACTCTTTCTCAATCCCTTTGTCTCCCACTTGTAAAATAAAAACACTTATACTCACTTCCAGTGCCAGCGCCATTCTCTCAGGGATTGTGTAACATTGCTATGTTGCAAAAATCCCTGCAGCCAATCAGCAATGGCTTCACTTTCCCCACCTTTGGACAAATCACATACATCTGGAAGAAGTGAAAGCTACAGCTATAATAATAATAATCTTTATTTTTATATAGCGCTAACATATTCCGCAGCGCTTTACAGTTTGCACACATTATCACTACTGTCCCCGTTGGGGCTCACAATCTAAATTCCCTATCAGTATGTCTTTGGAATGTGGAAGGAAACCGGAGTACCTGGAGGAAACCCACGCAAACACGGAGAGAACATACAAACTCTTTGAAGATGATGTCCTTGGTGGGGTTTGAACCCAGGAGGAGGCGTCGCCCGGCGCCAAGAAGATGTGAGTGACAGCAGTGTGCTGTCTGAAGCAGGGGGGAAACGCCGGCCTACTTGACTGAAGACCAGGTATATCAGACAAAGTATAAATTGGATTATTTCCCTAGTTACAGCACCCAGAACTAAAAGAGCCACCTTGTCAGAATGCAGCATTACTGCTGCACAAGGTGGCTCTTTTAGTTTGAAGCGACTAGGGGGGGTAGTGACAGGTTCCCTTTAAGTTATCTCAGTGTCCATCTTTACATGGGTATTCAAAAAAGACCTATCATTTCAGAGAGGCCAAAAAATGTCAGATTACTTTGAGTCGCCCGCCAGGGCCGTGGGGTACCCGATAATGGGTCCGGTGTTCACAGGGGGATGTCACAGTGGCGACCCAGTCCATGGCCCTGGACGCCCATGTAAAAGGGGAAAGTCTTTAAAGGGATTTAGTGAATAGAGTTTATGCTTGTGACGCCATCTGTGGTATTCGGTCAGTGGGGACCAATGCTGCTTTGAGGGGTCCTCTGGGGTGATGTTATGACAGCTAGATGGTATAACTTCCCACAGGTGAAGTATATCCCCAGGGCTCCTGGTGTGTAGATGGAAGATGGTGAATGGCACAGTAAAGAATGAGGACACAGGTTTGCGGTCTCTTTACCTGGTTTACTGAAGACTTCGGGCAGCCACAGTCCAGGGTACCAGATCACAGGGTAGGCAGGGGCCTGCCAGCTTGGAAGCGAATCCAGAGTCCCCTTAACCAGGTGGAGTTAAAAGCCTTCCTCTAACGCGGTGATGTTGTAGTCCCTTACTGCCTATGGCTTCAGATAAGGTCCTCACAGTTCTTCTCTGTCCCCCATATAGGGTAGGAGAATACGTGTATGACAGGTAACTCAACCCTTTTTTACAGGGACTCTATCCTGCCCCGGGCTCTATAGGTGTCACTGTGTCTGGAGGTGTGTGTGGCGGACAGGTAACTTGCAGCTCAGCTGTCCTGCCGGTCTCTGCTGTAAGTCATAGAGTCCCTTACAACCTCAGTGGTCCAGCTACCGGTTATCAGCGATTCAGAAGGACAAAGTTCATTTGCAGCTGGTCTCCCCTGATATATCACTCTCCTGTGCTTCGCTCTCTTGCATGCTCACTGAACGATGTTTGGTCCTTCTGTATGTCTCTTTCTCCAGGGGCTGCAGTACTTCAGACTACAGGCCCCTTCAGACCTTCTGACACTATGTCGGTCTGCTCTCTTCTCTGTCTCTAACTTTCAGAACTCTCCTTTCCCTCCAGAACAGAATATCTTTATAGGGTAGATCACCTTAAACAGGTTTAGAGCTCCCCCTTCTGGCCTGGAATATCAACATGTTGTATGCATTGTGGTTACTTGATAAAAGATCTCCTTCATTGCTTCCAAACGTAACATCACTCTCCCCATGAGGAAAGCAATGCCACTGTGACAACCAGGATCCTGGGGCGCCACACTCCCCCCGTTAAATCTAGTACTCCCGGATTGGGAAAAGAAGAACAACAATTACAGGTTAAATAATGCAAACATTTTGAATAACATATGAACAATTATAAACTTTGGCTTCCCTTTATGAGAGGTACTGTAGGCTTAAACGTTGCAAAAACAAGTTTATAAATGTACTTCTGGTCTTATGCCAGGGTGTCCTTGTTTATAAATGAAAGTACCGATGCAAGGGACCCATCATAAACCCCCAATGTAGGCTTAGGCAGGCTACAAGGCATATCCAGACCCAGGGATCGCCACA
The DNA here is from genome assembly GCF_051348905.1 of Ranitomeya variabilis. Classification (NCBI taxonomy): domain Eukaryota; kingdom Metazoa; phylum Chordata; class Amphibia; order Anura; family Dendrobatidae; genus Ranitomeya; species Ranitomeya variabilis. The sequence continues at coordinate 206,016,259 of NC_135236.1, forward strand.
CCAGACGGTTTTGCTTCGGGTCTGTGAAGAAACAAGCAAACAAGGTCCTACCCACGTTGGCAATGTGGGTAGAACCAGGGTGCACCTTGAGGGTGCCAACTATGTACAAATACAGTTTTTGAGTAATTCACTGTCCATTACCCTATTGTCCATTTTAAACCTGTTACAAAGATAAGCAAGCAATTCAAACAATTAACAGTAATTATTGACATTTTTAGTCCCTGTAACAAGATGGAATTTGGCCCTTGGTGCTACGGGTAGACCTACGCAGTACAGGGATTGCTAGTGACCTAGCGGGGTTCACTGTCCTCGCTACTACTGGTGTAGTGCCCTCTCTTATGGCTACACTTCTGGTGAGTCTACGTAGCACTGGTATATTAGACCTTCAGGGACTACTTCTACTCACTGTAGGCATGGCAGATTCACCGATAGCAGAGGGTGGATTTTCTGGTTCCACTGCTGGTGTGACTTTTTCTGCTTGAGCCCGCTGTTGTGGAGTCTATTCTGGTTCAGGATGGTTCTGAATCACTTCTGCTTCTGGCATCTCCAACTGGGGAAAAGTCAAGACAGGTACCACTATGGCTTGATGTATTTGAGTCCAAGATTGGGGAAAATCTCCAAGGATGGTGTGGAGTTTCTTTTCTTCTTCCTCCATTGGTTGAGAAGTACTTAGGTCTTTTTCTTGGTTTCTTAGTTTGTTAGGGCAGACTTTAAGGTGATCTCTGGATACTGCAGTTGAAGTTTCTCCTCCATCTTTACTTATAAGGCATACCTTTGTATTGTCGAAGTTTGAAGGTAGGATAGTATACGGTTCTGCTTCCCACTGGTCATCAAGTTTGTGCAATCTCCTTTTATGTTTGAGCACTTGTTCACCTGGTGACAAGGGAATTGCAGGGGTACCTTGGTTATAGTCTCTCTCTTGTTTCTGTCTCGCCTGTGATAAACTTCTTTCAACGCACTCTTGTACTTGGCGGTACTCTTGTTGTCTCTCATATCCCAATCTGTATATGGTGAGGTATTTTCTGGGGTTAGGACTCCCATGTCTAGATCAACTGGTAGTTTACTGGATCTTCCTCTCATCAGGTATGCTGGAGTGCAGTTGGTGGAATTCACTGGGAGGTGGTTGTACAAGTCTACCAAGTCCGGCAACTTTTCTGGCCATAAGTTTCTTTCATGTAAAGGCAAAGTCTTCAGTAAGTCAATTACTACTTGGTTCATCTTTTCACACATTCCATTGGTTTGTGGGTGGTACGGTGTTGTTCTGATCTTTTTGCATCTGTACAGGTTGCAGAATTCTTTAAACACTTCCGCTTCAAATGCTGGTCCTTGGTCAGTAAGTACCTTCTCTGGGTATCTGTGTGGTCTACAGAAGTGCTGTTGGAAGGCTTTGGCTGCTGTTTTTGCTGTCTGATCCTTGACAGGTACAACTACCAGGAATCTGGAGTAGTGATCCACAATAGTCAAAGCGTAGACATAACCTGACCGGCAGAGAGTTAGCTTCGCATTGTCTAGTGCGACCAATTCAAGTGAATGTTTGGTGACTATGGCTATGACTTTCAGAACCATTGGCGCATCTTGTCTTGGGACCACTATCTGTTGTGAAATTGGATTTTGGGCTCCCCCGGTGGCCACTGGTGGAATTGAACTGGTGTGCATCATCCTCTCTGTTCACCTGTTTCCATCAGGATGTGGGAGTCGCTATTTAGCCTTGCTCCTCTGTCACTTCCATGCCGGTCAACATTGTAATCAGAAGCCTTTCTGTGCATGTTCCTGCTGCTAGACAACTCCCAGCTAAGTTGGACTTTAGTCCTTGTTTGTTTTTGCATTTTGTTCCAGTTCACAGCTGTAGTTTCGTTTCTGTGTCTGGAAAGCTCTTGTGATCTGAAATTGCCACTCTGATGTTATGAGTTAATACTAGAGTCTTAAAGTAATTTCAGGATGGTGTTTTATAGGGTTTTCAGCTGACCATGAAAGTGCCCTTTCTGTCTTCCTGCTATCTAGTGAGCGGACCTCAATTTTGCTAAACCTATTTTCATACTACGTTTGTCATTTCATCTAAAATCACCGCCAATATTTGTGGGGGCCTCTGTCTGCCTTTCGGGGAAATTTCTCTAGAGGTGAGCCAGGACTATATTTTCCTCTGCCAGGATTAGTTAGTCCTCCGGCCGGCGCTGGGCGTCTAGGGATAAAACGCAGGCTACGCTACCCGGCTACTGTTAGTTGTGCGACAGGTTTAGTTCATGGTCAGATTAGTTTCCATCCTTCCAAGAGCTAGTTCTTATGTTTGCTGGGCTATGTTCTCTTGCCATTGAGAACCATAACAGTTTGACCGGCCAAAAGGGTTAAATTAATTGACAGAGAAAGGAGAGAAAAGAGAAGTCTGCTGAAGATTTTTTTTTTTTTCCTTCAGTTCTGAGTGTGCTTGTAATTGAATCTCTTGCAAGTCTGCCTATATTGCAGCCTTTCTCTCTCTCTCTCCTTCTAATCCTGGAATGGCTCTGTGTTCACCTGTTTAAAATGGATATTCAGAGTTTAGCTGCAGGTTTGAATAATCTCACCACGAAAGTTCAAAATTTACAAGATTTTGTTGTTCATGTTCCTATATCTGAACCTAGAATTCCTTTGCCTGAATTTTTCTCGGGGAATAGATTTTGCTTTCAAAATTTCAAAAATAATTGCAAGTTGTTTTTGTCCCTGAAATCTCGCTCTGCTGGAGATCCTGCTCAGCAGGTCAGGATTGTGATTTCCTTGCTCCGGGGCGACCCTCAGGATTGGGCTTTTGCATTGGCTCCAGGGGATCCTGCGTTGCTCAATGTGGATGCGTTTTTTCTGGCCTTGGGGTTGCTTTATGAGGAACCTCAGTTAGAACTTCAGGCGGAAAAGGCCTTGATGTCCCTATCTCAGGGGCAAGACGAAGCTGAAATATACTGCCAGAAATTCCGTAAATGGGCTGTGCTTACTCAGTGGAATGAGTGCGCCCTGGCGGCGAATTTCAGAGAGGGTCTCTCTGATGCCATTAAGGATGTTATGGTGGGGTTCCCTGTGCCTGCGGGTCTGAATGAGTCCATGACAATGGCTATCCAGATCGATAGGCGTCTGCGGGAGCGCAAACCTGTGCACCATTTGGCGGTGTCTACTGAGAAGACGCCAGAGAATATGCAATGTGATAGAATTCTGTCCAGAAGTGAACGGCAGAATTTTAGACGAAAAAATGGGTTGTGCTTCTATTGCGGTGATTCAACTCATGTTATATCAGCATGCTCTAAGTGTACTAAGAAGCTTGATAAGTCTGTTTCAATTGGCACTTTACAGTCTAAGTTTATTCTATCTGTGACCCTGATTTGTTCTTTATCATCTATTACCGCGGATGCCTATGTCGACTCTGGCGCCGCTTTGAGTCTTATGGATTGGTCCTTTGCCAAACGCTGTGGGTATGATTTGGAGCCTCTTGAAACTCCTATACCCCTGAAGGGGATTGACTCCACCCCATTGGCTAGCAATAAACCACAATACTGGACACAAGTAACTATGCGGATTAATCCGGATCACCAGGAGATTATTCGCTTTCTTGTGCTGTATAGCCTACATGATGTGTTGGTGCTTGGATTGCCATGGCTGCAATCTCATAACCCAGTCCTTGACTGGAAAGCTATGTCTGTGTTAGGCTGGGGATGTAAGGGGACGCATGGGGACGTACCTGTGGTTTCCATTTCATCATCTATTCCCTCTGAGATTCCTGAATTCTTGACTGAATATCGTGACGTTTTTGAAGAACCTAAGCTTGGTTCATTACCTCCGCACCGGGAGTGCGATTGTGCCATAGATTTGATTCCGGGTAGTAAATACCCTAAGGGTCGTTTATTTAATCTGTCTGTGCCCGAACATGCTGCTATGCGAGAATATATAAAGGAGTCCTTGGAAAAGGGACATATTCGTCCTTCGTCATCTCCCTTAGGAGCCGGTTTTTTCTTTGTGGCTAAGAAAGATGGCTCTTTGAGGCCGTGCATTGATTATCGGCTTTTGAATAAAATCACGGTTAAATATCAATATCCGTTGCCACTGCTGACTGATTTGTTTGCTCGCATAAAGGGGGCCAAGTGGTTCTCTAAGATAGATCTCCGTGGGGCGTATAATTTGGTGCGAATTAAGCAGGGGGATGAGTGGAAAACCGCATTTAATACGCCCGAGGGCCACTTTGAGTATTTGGTGATGCCTTTTGGTCTTTCAAATGCCCCTTCAGTCTTTCAGTCCTTTATGCATGACATTTTCCGTGATTATTTGGATAAATTTATGATTGTGTATCTGGATGATATTTTGATTTTTTCGGATGACTGGGACTCTCATGTCCAGCAGGTCAGGAGGGTTTTTCAGGTTTTGCGGTCTAATTCCTTGTGTGTGAAGGGTTCTAAGTGCGTTTTTGGGGTTCAGAAGATTTCCTTTTTGGGATATATTTTTTCCCCCTCTTCCATCGAGATGGATCCTGTCAAGGTTCAGGCTATTTGTGATTGGACGCAACCCTCTTCTCTTAAGAGTCTTCAGAAATTTTTGGGCTTTGCTAACTTTTATCGTCGATTTATTGCTGGTTTTTCTGATGTTGTTAAACCATTGACTGATTTGACTAAGAAGGGTGCTGATGTTGCTGATTGGTCCCCTGCTGCTGTGGAGGCCTTTCGGGAGCTTAAGCGCCGCTTTTCTTCCGCCCCTGTGTTGCGTCAGCCTGATGTTGCTCTTCCTTTTCAGGTTGAGGTCGACGCTTCTGAAATCGGAGCTGGGGCTGTTTTGTCGCAGAGAAGTTCCGATTGCTCCGTGATGAGACCTTGTGCTTTTTTCTCGCGTAAATTTTCGCCCGCCGAGCGGAATTATGATGTTGGGAATCGGGAGCTTTTGGCCATGAAGTGGGCTTTTGAGGAGTGGCGTCATTGGCTTGAGGGGGCTAGACATCAGGTGGTGGTATTGACTGACCACAAAAATCTAATTTATCTTGAGTCCGCCAGACGCCTGAATCCTAGACAGGCGCGCTGGTCGTTGTTTTTCTCTCGGTTTAATTTTGTGGTGTCCTACCTGCCGGGTTCTAAGAATGTTAAGGCCGATGCCCTTTCTAGGAGTTTTGAGCCTGACTCCCCTGGTAATTCTGAACCTACAGGTATCCTTAAGGATGGAGTGATATTGTCTGCCGTTTCTCCAGACCTGCGGCGGGCCTTGCAGGAGTTTCAGGCGGATAGACCTGATCGTTGCCCACCTGGTAGACTGTTTGTTCCTGATGATTGGACCAGTATAGTCATTTCTGAGGTTCATTCTTCTGCGTTGGCAGGTCATCCTGGAATCTTTGGTACCAGGGATTTGGTGGCAAGGTCCTTCTGGTGGCCTTCCCTGTCTCGAGATGTGCGAGGCTTCGTGCAGTCTTGTGACGTTTGTGCTCGGGCCAAGCCTTGTTGTTCTCGGGCTAGTGGATTGTTGTTGCCCTTGCCTATCCCGAAGAGGCCCTGGACGCACATCTCGATGGATTTTATTTCGGATCTTCCTGTTTCTCAGAAGATGTCTGTCATCTGGGTGGTGTGTGATCGTTTCTCTAAGATGGTCCATTTGGTTCCCCTGCCTAAGTTGCCTTCTTCTTCCGAGTTGGTTCCTCTGTTTTTTTCAAAATGTGGTCCGTTTGCATGGTATTCCGGAGAATATCGTTTCTGACAGAGGTACCCAATTCGTGTCTAGATTTTGGCGAGCATTCTGTGCTAGGATGGGCATAGATTTGTCTTTCTCGTCTGCTTTCCATCCTCAGACTAATGGCCAGACCGAGCGGACGAATCAGACCTTGGAGACATATTTGAGGTGTTTTGTGTCTGCAGATCAGGATGATTGGGTTGCTTTTTTGCCTTTAGCGGAGTTTGCCCTCAATAATCGGGCCAGCTCTGCCACCTTGGTGTCTCCCTTTTTCTGTAATTCGGGGTTTCATCCTCGATTTTCTTCTGGTCAGGTGGAATCTTCGGATTGTCCTGGAGTGGATGCTGTGGTGGAGAGGTTGCATCAGATTTGGGGGCAGGTAGTGGACAATTTGAAGTTGTCCCAGGAGAAGACTCAGCTTTTTGCCAACCGCCGGCGTCGGGTTGGTCCTCGGCTTTGTGTTGGGGACTTGGTGTGGTTGTCTTCTCGTTTTGTCCCTATGAGGGTTTCTTCTCCCAAGTTTAAGCCTCGGTTTATCGGCCCGTACAAGATATTGGAGATTCTTAACCCTGTGTCCTTCCGTTTGGACCTCCCTGCATCTTTTTCTATTCATAATGTTTTTCATCGGTCATTATTGCGCAGGTATGAGGTACCGGTTGTGCCTTCCGTTGAGCCTCCTGCTCCGGTGTTGGTTGAGGGCGAGTTGGAGTACGTTGTGGAAAAAATCTTGGACTCCCGTGTTTCCAGACGGAAACTCCAGTATCTGGTCAAATGGAAGGGATACGGTCAGGAGGATAATTCTTGGGTGACTGCCTCTGATGTTCATGCCTCCGATTTGGTCCGTGCCTTTCATAGGGCTCATCCTGATCGCCCTGGTGGTTCTGGTGAGGGTTCGGTGCCCCCTCCTTGAGGGGGGGGTACTGTTGTGAAATTGGATTTTGGGCTCCCCCGGTGGCCACTGGTGGAATTGAACTGGTGTGCATCATCCTCTCTGTTCACCTGTTTCCATCAGGATGTGGGAGTCGCTATTTAGCCTTGCTCCTCTGTCACTTCCATGCCGGTCAACATTGTAATCAGAAGCCTTTCTGTGCATGTTCCTGCTGCTAGACAACTCCCAGCTAAGTTGGACTTTAGTCCTTGTTTGTTTTTGCATTTTGTTCCAGTTCACAGCTGTAGTTTCGTTTCTGTGTCTGGAAAGCTCTTGTGATCTGAAATTGCCACTCTGATGTTATGAGTTAATACTAGAGTCTTAAAGTAATTTCAGGATGGTGTTTTATAGGGTTTTCAGCTGACCATGAAAGTGCCCTTTCTGTCTTCCTGCTATCTAGTGAGCGGACCTCAATTTTGCTAAACCTATTTTCATACTACGTTTGTCATTTCATCTAAAATCACCGCCAATATTTGTGGGGGCCTCTGTCTGCCTTTCGGGGAAATTTCTCTAGAGGTGAGCCAGGACTATATTTTCCTCTGCCAGGATTAGTTAGTCCTCCGGCCGGCGCTGGGCGTCTAGGGATAAAACGCAGGCTACGCTACCCGGCTACTGTTAGTTGTGCGACAGGTTTAGTTCATGGTCAGATTAGTTTCCATCCTTCCAAGAGCTAGTTCTTATGTTTGCTGGGCTATGTTCTCTTGCCATTGAGAACCATAACAACTATCTGCCAGACCAGCTCGTGAGTGCGCAGGTCAATACTCCTCCAACACAGCTTACCATCGTACATAAACAGTTTGCCTCTCTCTTTCCACAGCTGTTGAGTCTCTTGTGGAGCATCTGGACCAGGGTGCGAATTGGCTTGTGTCAGCAGCTCTTTGACCAGATGGACAGCGGGGTCACTGTCCTCTGTCTCTCTGCCCACCCATGGTGGGGCAATGGGTTCAGCGTGGCGTCTTGCTTGTTTCTATGCCTCTTCCTCACATGATGGGAAAACTGAGTCGCCTTAGGGCGATGGAAAGCTGGCAACACTATTTCTTCGAGTGTTTCTGAATCTTCTCCCATCTCTGGCAAGTTGGGCATCCTGGACAATGCATCGGCATTCGCATTCTTGTGCCCTGCATGATACTTGATGGTGAACTCATAATTGGACAACCGGGTCATCCATCGTTGCTCCAACGCACCTAGTTTTGCTGACTCCAGGTGTGTCAGTGGGTTGTTATCCGTGAAGACGGTGAATCTTGCTGAGGCCAGGTAGTGCTTGAACCTCTCTGTCACCGCCCAGATGATAGGGAGGAACTCCAGCTTAAAGGAACTGTAGTTCTCGGGGTTCCTTTCAATGGGACGAAGTTTCCTGCTGGCGTAGGCGATTACCCTTTCTTTGCTTTTCTGTACCTGGGACAACGCGGTTCCCAGTCCCATGTTGCTAGCATCCATGTACAGCACAAATGGTTGGTCATATTCAGGGTAAGCCAGTGCCTCATCTCCCGTGAGAGCCAACTTCAATCGAGTGAAGGATCTCTCCAACCCGTTGTCCCAGTCAAATGGGGTATTCTTACCCTTGGTTTTCTTGGATTGTCCCACTAACAGGTCTTGTAGTGGTGCGGCTATCTTGGTGAAGTCTTTGATAAATCTTCTGTAGTAGCCTACCAACCCGAGGAACTGCCGGACTTCATGGAGGTTGCTGGGCTTTGGCCAGTTCTTGATCATGGTGACCTTGTCAGGGTCTGGTGCCACCCCTTTAGCGCTTACCACATGGCCCAGGTACTGCACTTTGGGCTTTAACAGATGGCATTTGGATGGTTTTACCTTCAAGCCAAAGTCGGACAGGGCTTCAAACACCTCTGCCAGGTGCTTCAGGTGATCCTCATAAGTCTTGGAGAAGATGATGACATCATCCAGATACAACAAGACGGTTTTGAAATTCTTGTGCCCAAAACAGCACTCCATCATCCTCTGAAATGTTCCTGGGGCTTTGCACAGTCCGAACGGCATGTAGTTTCATTCACAGAGACCCATCGGTGTGGTGAAGGCCGTCTTTTCCTTATAGTAGCATATATAGAAGTAGTTAGCAGAGTTTATAGCAGCTAATGACTCTTCTATTCTAGGCAATGGGTATGCATCTTTGTGCGTAATGCAGTTTATCTGCCTATAATCTACACACATTCTCATGGTGCCGTCCTTTGTCCTGACAAGGACTAATGGAGCTGCCCAGGGGCTACAACTATCTCTGATTACCCCAGCCTCCTTCATCTCTCGTAACATGTCTTTGGCACACTGATAATGAGCTGGAGGTACAGGCCGGTATCTCTCCTTAATGGGCGGATGATCTCCTGTGGGGATATGATGTTGAATCTCTTTTACCTGCCCGAAATCTGGTGGGTGTTTGCTGAATACTTGCTCATACTCATGGACCACCCGGTAAGCTCCTTGTTTTTGGTGTGATGGTGTAGAGTCAGTGCCCACATGTAATTTCTGACACCAATCCTCCATTTGTCATGCAGAGCCATTGTCCTCCGCCTGGTTGGATGGGACCAAGGGTTCTGTTGCCTGTATTACATTATTATCAACAGTAAACAGTTAGGCAAGTGTGGCATATTTGGTTAGGTGGACCTCCTTCTCTCCACAGTTAAGGACACGGACTGGCACCCTCCTCTTGCGGACTTCAATCACCCCTCTGGCTGTCAGGATTGTGAGCCTACTATCTGAATACACAGGTTCTACCAGGGCCTGGTAGTCTTTACCTCTGAGGCCTATTGCTGCCTGACACCATACAGTGGGGCAAAAAAGTATTTAGTCATTCAGCAATAGTGCAAGTTCCACCACTTAAAAAGATGAGAGGCGTCTGTAATTTACATCATAGGTAGACCTCAACTATGGGAGACAAACTGAGAAAAAAAAATCCAGAAAATCACATTGTCTGTTTTTTTATCATTTTATTTGCATATTATGGTGGAAAATAAGTATTTGGTCAGAAACAAAATTTCATCTCAATACTTTGTAATACATCCTTTGTTGGCAATGACAGAGGTTAAACGTTTTCTGTAAGTCTTCACAAGGTTGCCACACACTGTTGTTGGTATGTTGGCCCATTCCTCCATGCAGATCTCCTCTAGAGCAGTGATGTTTTTGGCTTTTCGCTTGGCAACACGGACTTTCAACTCCCTCCAAAGGTTTTCTATAGGGTTGAGATCTGGAGACTGGCTAGGCCACTCCAGGACCTTGAAATGCTTCTTACGAAGCCACTCCTTCGTTGCCCTGGCGGTGTGCTTTGGATCATTGTCATGTTGAAAGACCCAGCCACGTTTCATCTTCAATGCCCTTGCTGATGGAAGGAGGTTTGCACTCAAAATCTCACGATACATGGCCCCATTCATTCTATCATGTACCCGGATCAGTCGTCCTGGCCCCTTTGCAGAGAAACAGCCCCAAAGCATGATGTTTCCACCACCATGCTTTACAGTAGGTATGGTGTTTGATAGATGCAACTCAGTATTCTTTTTCCTCCAAACACGACAAGTTGTGTTTCTACCAAACAGTTCCAGTTTGGTTTCATCAGACCATAGGACATTCTCCCAAAACTCCTCTGGATCATCCAAATGCTCTCTAGCAAACTTCAGACGGGCCCAGACATGTACTGGCTTAAGCAGTGGGACATGTCTGGCACTGCAGGATCTGAGTCCATGGTGGCGTAGTGTGTTACTTATGGTAGGCCTTGTTACATTGGTCCCAGCTCTCTGCAGTTCATTCACTAGGTCCCCCCGCGTGGTTCTGGGATTTTTGCTCACCGTTCTTGTGATCATTCTGACCCCACGGGGTGGGATTTTGCGTGGAGCCCCAGATCGAGGGAGATTATCAGTGGTCTTGAATGTCTTCCATTTTCTAATTATTGCTCCCACTGTTGATTTCTTCACTCCAAGCTGGTTGGCTATTGCAGATTCAGTCTTCCCAGCCTGGTGCAGGGCTACAATTTTGTTTCTGGTGTCCTTTGACAGCTCTTTGGTCTTCACCATAGTGGAGTTTGGAGTCAGACTGTTTGAGGGTGTGCACAGGTGTCTTTTTATACTGATAACAAGTTTAAACAGGTGCCATTACTACAGGTAATAAGTGGAGGAAAGAGGAGACTCTTAAAGAAGAAGTTACAGGTCTGTGAGAGCCAGAAATCTTGATTGTTTGTTTCTGACCAAATACTTATTTTCCACCATAATATGCAAATAAAATGATAAAAAAACAGACAATGTGATTTTCTGGATTTTTTTTTCTCAGTTTGTCTCCCATAGTTGAGGTCTACCTATGATGTAAATTACAGACGCCTCTCATCTTTTTAAGTGGTGGAACTTGCACTATTGCTGACTGACTAAATACTTTTTTGCCCCACTGTATTAACATTTCACTCCTGGGGGGTATTGCGATGGGGATTGAATCACTCACTGTGGCACGGCCAATTTCTCCATCAGATAGTTTTACCTGCTGTCTCTGCACCAGGGCTCTGATTTCTTTCTGCAGGACACGTTGCTCACTGGAACCAGCAGTTTCAGCCACCAGTTGCAATAAGACAATAACCTCTGCAAGACAATTTTCTATGACATTAGTACCAATGGTCATCATGGGGTTACGTTCACGTCGGTCAATATCAACAATCACCATTCCTTGGGCCTTCAATTCTACCCACCCCACCTTAATGGTGACCTCTTTGTACCCCACCTGTGGCAATGGCTGACCGTTACTGGTTACTATTGTAAAATTATCATCTGGGCCACGATTAATGTCTATGTCAGCCCAGTACCGTTTATATAGAATGTAAGGCATAATCGTCATCTGAGAACCGGTGTCCAATAAAGCGTTTATCGGGATGCTGTCGATCACAATGGGGAGGACAGGTCGTCCTCCCACGTACTTGGCTCGCCAGTTTTGTGGGCCTGGTCATCCTATTTCTGGGGGTTGGCCCTCTGCCCCAGGGGTCGCTCATTTAAATGACAGTACCTTGCAATGTGTCCTGCCTGGTCGCATCGGCAGGAGATGGGTCATCCGTCCTGATGATAGCGATCGTCGTCTCTCCCTCTGGTCGGCGGGATTCTCTTCTGTCGTCGCCAGGAGACGTCCTCCGGTCTGGAAGCCAGCTTGATCTTGTCTTTCGGCGACTCCTGCAGGGACTGCATGGTTTTAGCTAGTGCAGCAACCTATTCAGTCAGTTCCTGGACCTGGAGGCGTAGTCCTGTGGAAGAGTCAGCATCCAGGATCTGTGCGTTGGCCTCAACTGGGACCTGATGATATGATGCCACCTCCTGGTGGTACATGAGAGCTGGATGCCTATGGGGCACTGTGCGGCTGGGCTGAGGTTCGTGCAGCACCCGTATGGCTCTGTCCTTAAATTGCATAAAGTCCAGGTCAGGGTTTTGCAAGGCCAGGATGCGCAGCTGTGTCCTGTGGTTGCTGAACAGGAGACCCTCAATGAACTGTTCCTTTAAGAGTTTGTCTCCATCCTGCATGCTGTTAGAGTCAACCTGTTTGACAGTCTGCAGTACCTCCTGAAGATTTAGGGCATAGTCCTGTATGCTGTCCTGTGCTCTCTGCTTGCACCCAAAAAACTTCATTTTAATTTCTGCAGCGGTGCGGATGTCAAAGGTGGTTTTAAGTTTAGCAAATATCTGCTGCACAGTTTCTGCTGCGCCTATCAATTGTCCAATTAAGATGCTGACCTTTTGATGCTTGGTCACGGGATATACCTTAAATAGGCTGCAGAGTCTTTCCTTAAAGTCACTTTATGTATGGGACTCCCCGCAATATTGTGGAAGCCAGGCCGCTCCAGGAATATAGGGCATGGACAGCGGCATGATAGGCACTGTAGCTGCAGCGGGTTCGGCCTGCTGGTAGAAGCTGAGGAGGGGGCCTGTGGGGCCTGGTAGCAAGATGGGGCCTGCAGGTGCATCTGCGGCGGGGCCCGGGGGTGCCAGGAGTCCTGCAGCTGCGTCCCCCACAGGGTCTTGGGGCATCACCGGGGCTGCGGCCGCATCCATCCCGAGGTCTTGGGGCATCACAGGGTCTGCGGCTGCATCTGCTGCCATTTCTCCCCCCTGGTCTGACATAGCTTCTCCCCCTTGCTAACCTTATAGGGGCCGGCGTCTCTTCTCCAGAGTTTGTAGTGGTTCCCGGTCCTCCGTTCAGCACTTTGCGGCATCCTCACTTCTGGCCTCACTGTACGGCATCTCCACTTACGGCGTTCCTCTCGCAGTGCGGCACCCGTTTCCTTCTTCGCGCTCTTTCCGGCTGGCTCCGCCCACGAAGGTATGTCCCCTCCTCCTCACGCTCCACGCAGCGTGGCAATGGCAGCAGTTTTGGCGGCAATTCACAATGCACAGTCTCAATAAATCACAGTTAGGCACAGTCTCTTAAGCGCACATGACCCAATTTGCTGGGTCAGTCCATTCTGTTCGTGAGTCGTGACGCCAAGATGAGTCGCCCGCCAGGGCCGTGGGGTATCCGGTACCGGGTCCGGTGTTCACAGGGGGATGTCACGGTGGCGACCCGATCTGTGGCCCTTGGCATCCATGTAAAAGGGGAAAGTCTTTAAAGGGATTTAGTGAATAGAGTTTATGTTTGTGACGCCACATGTGGTATTCAGTCAGTGGGGACCGACGCTGCTTTGAGGGGTCCTCTGGGGTGATGTTATGGCAGCTAGATGGTATAACTTCCCACAGGTGAAGTATATCCCCAGGGCTCCCGGTGTGTAGATGGAAGATGGTGAATGATGCAGTAAAGAACGAGGACACAGGTTTGCGGTCTCTTTACCTGGTTTACTGAAGACTTCGGGCAGCCACAGTCCAGGGCACCAGATCACAGGGTAGGCAGGGTCCGGCTAGCTTGGAAGCGAATCCAGAGTCCCCTTTACCAGGTGGAGTTAAAAGCCTTCCTCTAGCGCAGTGATGTTGTAGTCCCTTACTGCCTATGGCTTCAGATAAGGTCCTCACAGTTCTTCTCTGTCCCCCATATAGGATAGGACAATACCTGTATGACAGGTAACTCGAGCCTTTTTACAGGGACTCTAACCTGCCCCGGGCTCTATAGGTGTCACTGTGTCTGGAGGTGTGTGTGGCGGACAGGTAACTTGCAGTTCAGCTGTCCTGCCGGTCTCTGCTGTAAGTCATAGAGTCCCTTACAACCTCAGTGGTCCAGCTACCGGTTATCAGCGCTTCAGAAGGACAAAGTTCATTTGCAGCTGGTCTCCCCTGATATATCACTCTCCTGTGCTTCACTCTCCTGCATGCTCACTGAATGATGTTTGGTCCTTCTGTATGTCTTGTCCTCCAGGGGCTGCAGTACTTCAGACAACAGGCCCCTTCAGACCTTCTGACACTCTGTCGGTCTGCTCTCTTCTCTGTCTCTAACTTTCTGAACTCTCCTTTCCCTCCAGAACAGAATGTCTTTATAGGGGAGTTCACCTTAAACAGGTTTAGAGCTCCCCCTTTTGGCCTAGAGCGTCAACATGTTGTATGCAATGTGGTTACCTGATAAAAGATCTCCTTGATCGCTTCCAAATGTAACATCACTCTCCCCATGAGGAAAGCAATGCCACTGTGACGACCAGGACCCAGGGGCACCACAACTTTATTCAATACTAGCTGTACTACCTGGCTTCGCCCGGGGTAATAACTGCTGTTAGCAAAATAGAATGTGTTAACAAAAATTTATTCTGCACAAAAAACCACAAAACAAATAGATAGAAATGTAATTATTAAAAGGCAAAAACTAAGCTAATAGAAGCATTTTACAACATATATTTCAACACCAGAGATATTCCACACAGATTTAACTAAATTGGCCAAGTTATGTGAAGTAATCTTCTACTACTTATTCGAGAGCCTTTTGATAAACGACATTCTTAGTTTTTCCTTCAGGTGCAAAGACAAACAGATTTTTGGCTGTTCCAACTCTTGAACAGGCCACATAAAGTTGACCATGAGAAAAGCATGGAGATTGTAAATCTAAGCTAGCTGAGGAGCCCGGCGTTGCCTGGGCATAGTAAATATCTGTGGTTAGTTATAGCACCTCACTTCTCTTACTTTCCCATCACGCCTCTCATTTTCCCCATCACATCTTTCATTTTCCCCCTCACATCTCTCATTTTCTCTCTCACACCTCTCATTTTCCCCCTCACTCCTCTTATTTTCCCCCTCACTCCTCTCATTCCCCCCTAACACTTGTCATTTCGACCTCACATCTGTCATTTTCCGATCACTCCACTATTTTCCCTCCTCTCATTTTGCACTCACACCTTTTCATTTTCACCTCACACCTCTTATTTTCACCTCAGTATATACATGTTTGTCATCTCCCTTATATATAGTATACACCTGTATGTCATCTCCTGTATATAGTATATACCTGTATGTCATCTCCCCTGTATATAGTATATACCTGCTGTGTGTCATCTCCCCTGTATATAGTATATACCTGTATGTCATCTCCTCCTATATATAGTATATTCCTGTATGTAATCTCCTCCTGTATATAGTATATACCTGTGTCATCTCACCTATATATAGTATATATCTGTGTGTCATCTCCTCCTATACATAGCATATACCTGTATGTCATCTCCTCCTGTATATACTATATACCTGTAGGTAATCTGCTCCTGTATATAGTATATACCTGTGTGTCATCTCCTTCTGTATATAGTATATACCTGTGTGTCATCTCTCCTGTATATAGTATATATCTGTGTGTCATCTCCTCCTGCATATAGTATATACCTGTGTGTCATCTCCCCTGTAAATAGTATATACCTGTGTGTCATCCCCTCCTGTATATAGTATGTATCTGTATGTCATCTCCTCCTGTATTAGACCTCGTTCACACGTTATTTGGTCAGTATTTTTACCTCAGTATTTGTAAGCTAAATTGGCAGCCTGATAAATCCCCAGCCAACAGTAAGCCCACCCCCTGGCAGTATATATTAGCTCACACATACACATAATAGACTGGTCATGTGACTGACAGCTGCCGGATTCCTATATGGTACATTTGTTGCTCTTGTAGTTTGTCAGCTTATTAGTCAGATTTTTATTTTTGAAGGATAATACCAGACTTGTGTGTGTTTTAGGGCGAGTTTCGTGTGTCAAGTTGTGTGTGTTGAGTTGCGTGTGGCGACATGCATGTAGCGACTTTTGTGAGATGAGTTTTGTGTGGCGACATGCGTGTAGCAATTTTTTGTGTGTCGAGTTGTATGTGACAGGTTAGTGTAGCAAGTTGTGTGCAGCAAGTTTTGCGCATGGTGAGTTTTGCGCGTGGCGAGTTTTATGTGTGGTGCCTTTTGAGTATGTGCAAGTTTTGTGTGAGGCAACTTTTGCATGTGTTGCAACTTTTGTGCATGTGGCAATTTTTCCGCGTGTGCAAGTTTTGCGTGTGGCGAGTTTTCCATGAGGTGAGTTTTCGACTTTTATGTGGCGAGGTTGGTGTATGTGTGGTGAAATGTGCGCTGAGGGTGGTATATGTGTTCGAGCACGTGGTAGTGTGTGGCGCATTTTGTGTGTGTGTTCATATCCCCGTGGTGGTGTGGTGAGTATCCCATGTCGGGGCCCTACCTTAGCAACTGTACAGTATATACTCTTTGGCGCCATCGCTCTCATTCTTTAAGTCCCCCTTATTCGCATCTGGCAGCTGTTAATTTGCCTCCAACACTTTTCCTTTCATTTTTTCCCCATTATGTAGATAGGGGCAACATTGTTTGGTGAATTGGAAAGCGCGGGGTTAAAATTTCACCTCACAACATAGCTTTGACGCTCTCGGGGTCCAGACGTGTGACTGTGCAAAATTTTGTGCCTGTAGCTGCAACGCCTCCAACACTTTTCCTTTCATTTTTTCCCCATTATGTAGATAGGGGCAAAATTGTTTGGTGAATTGGAAAGCGCGGGGTTAAAATTTCACCTCACAACATAGCCTATGACACTCTCGGGGTCCAGACGTGTGACTGTGCAAAATTTTGTGGCTGTAGCTGCGACGGTTCAGATGCCAATCCCGGACATACATACACACATTCAGCTTTATATATTAGATTATAAGGGTCACAAGTTTTATTTTCACTTTAAGGAAAGTGGGTTCAAAATTGTCTGAGATTCTGTAGGAGATACTAATTGTGAGGGCTGGGGGACACTGATTCAGTACAACATCTCAATGGTAAAAGTAGCCTTGTGCTCAGGTCAAAGGATTTAATGTACACACATAAAATTTTCACATTTCGGATTTACTGACAAAGTGAATTATTTTACCAATGCATCCTAATGGGCAGCAATGTAGAGAGATTAACAAAATTAGGATTATTTAGTCTAGAAAAAAGACAACTGAGGGGCGATCTAATAACCATGTGTAAGTATATAAGGCGACAATACAAATATCTCTCCAAGGATCTATTTATACCAAAGAAGGTGACAGTCAAAAGGGTGGCATTCTCTGCGTCTGGAGGAGAGAAGGTTTTTCCACCAACATAGAAGAGTATTCTTTACTGTTAGGGCAGTGAGAATCTGGAATTCCTTGCCTGAGGAGGTGGTGATGGCAAACTTAGTCGAGGGGTTCAGGAGAGGCCTGGATATCTTCCTGGAGCTTAAGAATATTGTATCTTACAGTTATTAGGTTCTTTAGAAGGACGTAGATCTGGGTTTAACTCTGCTGCTTCTGTCCTTCTTTTATGTTTACATCATGTATATTTCCATTTTGCCCTTTCATATTTAGTCTCAAAAGCAGTTAGTCTAACACAGCCATCAAAATAGTATGACATTGGAGAACCTGGCCAACTCATCTCCTCTTTAAAGGCCAGAGCATTTATTGTTATTTTACAGAGAAAATGATTTCACTTTCTACTTACGGTATATATTTTATTAGAAAAAGGTTCAAATTTGGGCTTTTTTTGCTTCATGACATTTCGTAGGAGGTTTGTTATGTCCGACAACTTAGGATTTATTGCTGTTGTGTTGCTGTTGCGATATGTTTGCATTGCTAAGTTTGTCCCTTCTATTTCCCTATAGTCAGGTTCTAATGTAGTCACCCACTGTCTTCTTCCAATACCTAGCCACATTCTAGTCCAGTTCTCATTCTCAGAACTCAGGCAAAGAGTTATCATTTTAATCTGCTGGTATATGCATACATACAAGTATTTCAGTCTGAAAATAAACCACATTTTCTTATGTGCCTCTTAAGCTTAGTTCATACTTTCTGACAAGTTTCCTTGTGTAAGTATTAGTTCACTAGATGGTGGCCCGATTCTAATGCATCGGGTATTCCAGAATATGCATGTCCACGTAGTATATTGCCCAGCCACGAAGTATATTGCCCAGCCACGAAGTATATTGCCCAGCCACGTAGTATATTGCCCAGTCACGTAGTATATTGCCCAGCCACGTAGTATATTGCCCAGTCACGTAGTATATTGCCCAGCCACATAGAATATTGCCCAGTCACGTAGTATATTGCCCAGCTACATAGTATATTGCCCAGCCACGTAGTATATTGCCCAGCTACGTAGTATATTGCCCAGCCACGTAGTATACAGCACAGAGCCACATAGTATACAGACTTAAAATAAAAAATAAACATATACTCACCTTCCGAAGGCCCCTTGAAGTCCTGGCCCTGTGTGCGGTGCATGCGGCAGCTTCTGGTCCCAGGGTTGGTATGAGCGCAGGACCTGTGATGACATCGCGGTCACATGACCGTGACATCATGGCACATCCTTGTCGCACACCATCCTTAGCACCGGAACCTGCCGCTTGCATGGAGCGGTCATCGGAGCGTCGCGAGGAGCAGGAAAGGTGGCGGAAGGTGAGTATATAATGATTTTTTATTTTTTTATTATTTTTAACATTAGATCTTTTTACTATTGATGTTGCATAGGCAGCATCAATAGTAAAAATTTAGTCACACAGGGTTAATAGCGTTAATGGAGTGCGTCACACCGCGGCATAACGCAGTCCATTAGCACTGCCATTAACCCTGTGTGAGCGCTGACTGGAGGGGATAATGGAGCGGGCACTGACTGCGGGGAGGAAGGAGCGGCCATTTTGGCGCCGGACTATGCCCATCGCTGATTGGTCGTGGCTGTTTTGCCACGAACAATCAGCGAGTTGGATTTCCGTGACAGACAGAGGCCGCGACCAATGAATATCCGAGACAGACAGACGGAAGTACCCCTTAGACAATTATATAGTAGATTACTGTCTCAGGAGTCTCATACTTACAGACTAGTTATTGAGTCAGAATAATGTGATAGGTCATCTTTAAAAAGGACCTTTCACCTATCTTGACATGATTGTTCTGGGAAAAACTTTATTTCTTATAAAATAATAAGTCTGAAGCACCTTTCCATAGAACTAGTTGTACTGTTCCTCAGTATTTAAAACAGTTACTACAGGTATGGCAAATGTCCCAACCAAATACTATTGACTAGGTGCAAAAGTAGAAAAAATGGCTCTGTCAAAAATCACATACCCACTATTAGGAGAACCGATACCTTCTTACTTTTTGTAGGATCCATGGAGTGGTAGGACTCTTGAGTCTGGCTCTCTATTGGTTGCTAATGTTTCAATTTACAAAACCATTTTTTTGGGGACCAAATCACATTTGAAGTGACTTTCAGGGGTCTATATGACAGAAAATACAAAAAAAATTACATCAATCTAAAAACTGCACCCCTCAAGGTTAGATTTTATAGGGGGACCCTATGTCAATTTTTTCTGGGGTCCCCCTGTAAACTAGCCAGTAAAGGCTAAGCAAATAGCTGTAAGCTGATATTAATAGCCTGGGAACCTTTATAGCTATTGGCTCCTTCCCAGAATATTAACATCAGCCCTCAGCTGTCGACTTTCCCTCTGCTGGTTATGAAAATTACGCAGGAGGCCACACCATTTTTTTTTATTAAAAAAAAAAAATTAACAGTTGCTGTTTGGTTACAGCCTATGTAGGTTCATTCTGTTAACACTCCTACATAGGCTGGTTATAGTGTTGCATGTGTGTTTACTTACTGGTTTAGTAATGAGGGTGTCTGGCTGACACCTTTTCATTAATAAACCTAGGTCTTGGTGTCAATGACAGATGCTGACACTAAGCCCTAATCCCATTACCCTGTTGCTACTGCATCAGAATAAAATTAAAGGTGTTGAACCAAGAAATTACATTACAAAACTTTTTTTTAGATATCTTTATTTAGCTCAACAAAGTCTTCATTGCTATACAAAAACGCATACAAAACCCTGGCAAAAAAGTGCCAAATGCGTCAAAACACGCGTTTTTGCCGCCAAGAGATACAGAAACCTTGCAGAAAGTTGTGCAGGCAAATACTCAATGTGCGCACATACTCTAAGGCTGGAATCACACTAGCGATTTTAAAATTGGTCCAATTTTGTTCCTGCAAAGTGTAATGCAAGTGTCATGCATTTTTCATGCGAGTACACTCCCATTTTTAACAACTAGCATCCGATTTACATCCTAAGGCCTGTTTCACACGTCAGTGGCTCCAGTACATGTGGTGACAGTTTTCTCACGTACCGGAGACACTGACTCACGTAGACACATTAAAATCAATGTGTCTCTGCACATGTCAGCATGTTTTCACGGACCGTGTGTCCGTTTGAAAAACACGGAGACATGTCAGTGTTCGTGGGAGCGCATGGATCACATGGACCCATTAAAGTCAATGGGTCCGTGTAAAACACGTACCGCACACGGATGCTGTCCAAGTGCTATCCGTGTGCCGTGCAGGAGATAGCGCTACAGTAAGCGCTGTCCCCTGCTTAGGGTGCTGAAGCCGCCATTCATCCCTTCTCTCCAGCAGCATTCGCTGGAGAGAAGGAATTAAAAATCAATGTTTTTTTTGTGGTTGAAATAAACTTCCCAGCAACCTCCCCCCTCCCACCCCCTGTGCGCCCGCCCGCCCGCCCGCTGGAAATAAAATACTCACCCAGCTCCCTCGATGCTTCCTCTCAGCGCCGCAGCTTGTACTGTATGAGCGGTCACATGGTGCCGCTCATTACAGTGATGAATATGCGGCTCCACCTCCCATAGGTGGCGCTGAGAGGAAGCATCGAGGGAGCTGGGTGAGTATTTTATTTCCAGCGGGCGGGTGGGTGCACAGGGGGTGGGAGGTTGCTGGGAAGTTTATTTTAAGCACAAAAAAAAAAAACATTTATTTTTCATTCCTTCTCTCCAGCGAACACTGCTGGAGAGAAGGGATGAATGTCGGCTTCAGCACCACGCTGGGGACAGCGCTTACTGTAGCACTGTCTCCTGCACGGTCCGTGTGGTACTCAGTCGGCACACAGGCGGCACACGGCTGCCACACGTGTGCCACACTGATGTGCCACGTGAGCTCACGGACACGGATAACTCCGGTACCGATTTTTCCGGTACCGGAATTATCTGGACGTGTGAGACTGGCCTAAGGCTGGTTTCACTCGTCCTGATATTTCTGGTCCCGGAAAAAAATGGCGCCGGAGATGTCAGTGACATATACAATTAGTACAGTGTGTGCAGCTTACTGTACATGTATTTAATTATTAAAAGATTATTTTTCTGAAAAAAATGGCGTGGGCTCCTGCATAATTTTTGTAAGCAGCAGAGCGAAAGCCAATGGCTGGGGGACAATATTTATAGCCTGGGAAGGGGGTAATACCCATGGAGCTTCCCAGGCTATTATATCAGCACACAGCTGTATAAAAAGCCTTTACTGACAGTAAGCTGCACACACACTGTACTAATTGTATTTGTCACTGACATTTATATATGACCCATAGAAGCGCTGTGTGAAGCGTGAAACGGCCGTCGTCTCCTCCTGCACACTCCTTACACTGCCTTGTTCCCACGTGCCGTGAAGATTTATATGGACATTTAATAAAGGAATCTTTGACTCCAGGACTGGTGAGTGCTCAGGCGTGTTTTTCTATATCCACTAATGTTTGATCCTATGTTTTTCTACGCTGAAGCACCTCCTGTCATGCATCGGATTAACCATTGATTTAAAGTCTCCATCTGACGTCTCACAAGACTCTGTAGCTGTGCAGCTTCTCTTTGCTTTTTTGTAATTTATTGGACATTTATATATCTACCTACTCTATTTGTATTTACTGTATGTAATCCATCTCTTCTATCTTGTCACCTGCTGCTGTGATTTTACACTACGCGACTGATGAATTGCCGGCTTTTCTTTTATCTATCTATGCAATATGATATAATATGTAATACATATGATGGGCATACAAATTTGTCTGGGCCACCATAAGATTTATTATTTCCTTGCTGAAAAAGAATCTGAAAAAGTAAATTTCAGTGAGGCCTGTATCATCAAATTGGATTTCTGAGTTGCCGATGAAATCCAGAATACCAAGTTGATAATTTTTTAGAGATGCAGACAATATGGGATCGATTACTGTAGGGTTTGCCTGGGTCCTAGGGCGCCTTACTGGGTGTATCTCCTCACTAGATGAAGAGGAGGAGAAAGAGGAATAGAGGAATGTGGAATCTTCCTCACTGGCTGAATCCGTGTTGGAGGCAAGGAAAGCGTATGCCTCCTCTGGTTGAATAGCGTCTTGACAAATGGGCCATTTTTATTTTATTTTATGAACACTGGGAATGTGTGTGCAAGTGGCAGGGGTGGATTAAGGGTAGCCAGGGCCCCGGGCTGTTCAAACACTGTGCCCCCCCCCGGGTCATGTGACGGGGGTCATGTGACGGGGGTCATGTTATACCCGAACCAGATTATTCCAGAAATATGGCCGGGCCCTGCTCTACTGTAACCTATTAAATATTTGTTAAAATCTGCAATACAATTTAGGTATATTTTGACCAATAATATCACATACAAGGAACAAATACCACCGCGCCATGACCAGACCACAAATTACAACCACAGTGATCGAATAATATCACATACAAGGAACAAATACCACTGCACCATGTCAAGACCACATATTACCACCACATAGTGACTGAATACTACAATACTGATCAGTAATTTAAAAAAAAAAAAAATCACAATACTATCACCATAAGTGCCAGTATTCACAGGAGATCTGTACTTAGTATGCAGTGTCTGTGTAGAGGTAATACAGAGATCACTGGTGGTATTATACACAGGAGCTCTGTATATAATGTATAGGTAATACAGTGATCACTGGAGACATTGTACACAGGACCTCTGTATATAATGTATAGGTAATACAGTGATCACTGGTGACATTGTACACAGGACCTCTGTATATAATGTATAGGTAATACAGTGATCACTGGTGACATTGTACACAGGACCTCTGTATATAGTATACAGTGTATAGTGTCAGTGTATAGGTAACACTGACTCACCAATGACGTCTCTAGGTGAAGTCCTTCATCTTTCATCCAGCACAGACAGCCATAATTTCTTCCAGCCAGGACTCGGTTCTGCAGGAAATAACACAGTTATCTCGAGCTCTGCTTGCAGAACACATTACTTACTTTTTCACAACTTCTACATTACACCACATGGAGAAAAAAAAGCGATATAGTGTCACTCTGCACAGTAACAGGACCGCCCCCCCCCCCCATTTAAAACAGTATACTCAAAAAATAAAATAAATACATCACTGCAGTAATAATATCCCTTAATTAGCCCCTATGGTAATAATATTCCCACACCCTGGCCCCGTGTGTCTCATTCCTGGCTCCAGCCATATGTTCTCCCATCCTGCACTCATGAGTATCCATTCTACCCCATGTGATCTCCCCATCCTGCCCCATCTGTCTCCATCGTATCCATCCTGCCCCATGATCCAATCCTGCCCCATGTCTTTCATTCTGCCCCGTGTCTCCAATCATGCCCCGTGTCTACATTCTGCCCATGCCTCCAGTCCTGCCCCCAGTGTGTCCAGCAATCTGCCCCAGTGTGTCCAGCATATTACCCCCAGTGTGTCCAGCATATTACCCCCAGTGTGTCCAGCAATCTTCCCCAGTATGTCCAGCATTGCCCCAGTGTGTCCAGCATATTACCACCAGTGTGTCCAGCAATCTGCCCCAGTATGTCCAATTGTCCAACATTGCCCACAGTGTGTCCAGCATTGCCCCAGTGTGTCCAGCATTCCCCCAGTGTCTCCAGCATTGCCCCAGTGTCTCCAGCATTGCCCCCCAGACAGTGTGTTCAACAATCTGCCCCAGTATGTCCAGTGTTGTGAATTTGGATTCTGGGCTCCCCCGGTGGCTACTGGTGGAATTGAACTGGTGTCTTCATCTTCTCTGTTCACCTGTTCCCATCAAGATGTGGGAGTCGCTATATAACCTTGCTGCTCTGTTAGTTGCTTGCCGGTCAACAATGTTATCAGAAGCCTCTCTGTGCTTGTTCCTGCTCCTAGACAACTACTAGATAAGTTGGACTCTTGTCCATGTTTGTTTTTGCATTTTTGTTCCAGTTCACAGCTGTAGTTTCGTTACTGTGTCTGGAAAGCTCTTGTGAACAGGAATTGCCACTCTGGTGTTATGAGTTAATGCCAGAGTTTTAAAGTAATTTCTGGATGGTGTTTTGATAGGGTTTTCAGCTGACCATGAAAGTGTCCTTTCTGTCTTCTGCTATGTAGTAAGTGGACCTCAAATTTGCTAAACCTATTTTCATACTACGTTTGTTATTTCATCTTAATTCACCGCCAATACATGTGGGGGGCCTCTGTCTCCTTTCGGGGTATTTCTCTAGAGGTGAGCTAGGACTAATATTTTCCTCTGCTAGCATTATTTAGTCCTCCGGCTGGTGCTGGGCATCTAGAATCAACGTAGGCATGCTACCCGGCCACTGCTAGTTGTGCGTTAGGTTTAGTTCATGGTCAGCTCAGTTCCCATCTTCCAAGAGCTAGTTCCTATATATGCTGATGCTATGTTCTCTTGCCATTGAGAACATGACAGTTTGACCGGCCCACTAAAGGGTTAAAATCCTTGGCTGAGAAAGGAGAGAAATAAGAAGTCTGCTGAGATTTTTTTTTTTTTTTTTTTTTCTCCTTCTAATCTTTGAATGGCTCTGTGTCCACCTGTTTGTAATGGATCTTCAGAGTGTAACTGCAGGTTTGAATAATCTCGCCACGAAGGTACAAAATTTGCAAGACTTTGTTTGTCATGCACCTGTATCTGAGCCGAGAATTCCTTTGCCGGAATTTTTCTCGGGGAATAGATCTGGGTTTCAGAATTTTCGAAATAATTGCAAATTATTTTTGTCCCTGAAATTTCGCTCTGCCGGAGACCCTGCACAGCAGGTCAGGATTGTGATTTCCTTGCTCCGGGGCGACCCTCAAGACTGGGCTTTTTCATTGACACCAGGGGATCCTGCGTTGCTCAATGTGGATGCGTTTTTTCTGGCCTTGGGGTTGCTTTATGACGAACCTCATTTGGAGCTTCAGGCAGAAAAAACTTTGATGTCCCTATCTCAGGGGCAAGATGAAGCGGAAATTTACTGCCAAAGATTCCGTAAATGGTCTGTGCTTACTCAGTGGAATGAGTGCGCCCTGGCGGCGACTTTCAGAGAGGGTCTCTCTGATGCCATTAAGGATGTTATGGTGGGGTTCCCTGTGCCTGCGGGTCTGAATGAGTCCATGACAATGGCTATTCAGATCGATAGGCGTTTGCGGGAGCGCAAACCAGTGCACCATCTGGCGGTGTCCACTGAGAAGTCGCCAGAGAGTATGCAGTGTGATAGAATTCTGTCCCGAAGCGAGCGGCAGAATTTTAGACGGAAAAATGGGTTGTGTTTCTATTGTGGTGATTCTACTCATGTTATATCAGCATGCTCTAAGCGCACTAAAAAGCTCGATAAATCTGTTTCCATTTGCACCTTACCGTCTAAGTTTATTCTATCTGTGACCCTGATTTGCTCTTTGTCATCTATTACCACGGACGCCTATGTCGACTCTGGCGCCGCTTTGAGTCTTATGGATTGGTCCTTTGCCAAACGCTGTGGGTATGATTTAGAGCCTTTGGAGACTCCTATTCCTCTGAAGGGGATTGACTTCACCCCATTGGCTAATAATAAACCACAATACTGGACACAAGTAACTATGCGTATTAATCCGGATCACCAGGAGATTATTCGCTTTCTGGTGCTGTATAATCTACATGATGATATTTGGTGCTAGGATTGCCTTGGCTGCAATCTCACAACCCAGTCCTCGACTGGAGAGCTATGTCTGTGTTGAGCTGGGGATGTAAGGGGGCTCATGGGGATGTACCTGTGGTTTCCATTTCATCATCTATTCCCTCTGAAATTCCTGAGTTCCTGTCTGACTATCGTGACGTCTTTGAAGAATCCAAGCTTGGTTCGTTACCTCCGCACCGAGAGTGCGATTGTGCCATAGATTTAATCCCGGGTAGTAAATACCCAAAGGGTCGTTTGTTTAATCTGTCTGTGCCTGAACATGCTGCTATGCGAGAATATATAAAGGAGTCCTTGGAAAAGGGACATATTCGTCCATCGTCATCTCCCTTAGGAGCCGGTTTTTTCTTTGTGTCAAAAAAAGACGGCTCTTTGAGACCATGTATCGATTATCGGCTTTTGAACAAAATCACTGTTAAATATCAATACCCATTGCCGTTGCTGACTGATTTGTTTGCTCGCATAAAGGGGGCCAAGTGGTTCTCTAAGATTGACCTTCGTGGGGCGTATAATTTGGTGCGAATCAGGCAGGGGGATGAGTGGAAAACCGCATTTAATACGCCCGAGGGCCACTTTGAGTATTTAGTGATGCCTTTTGGTCTTTCAAATGCTCCGTCAGTTTTCCAGTCCTTTATGCATGATATTTTTCGCGATTATTTGGATAAATTTATGATTGTGTATCTGGATGATATTCTGATTTTTTCGGATGACTGGGACTCTCATGTCCAGCAAGTCAGGAGGGTTTTCCAGGTTTTGCGGTCTAATTCTTTGTGTGTGAAGGGTTCTAAGTGTGTTTTTGGGGTACAGAGGATTTCCTTTTTGGGATATATTTTTTCTCCCTCTTCCATTGAAATGGATCCTGTCAAGGTTCAAGCTATTTGTGATTGGACGCAGCCCTCTTCTCTTAAGAGTCTTCAGAAATTTTTGGGCTTTGCTAACTTTTATCGTCGATTTATTGCTGGTTTTTCGGATATTGCTAAGCCATTGA
Organism: Ranitomeya variabilis; assembly: GCF_051348905.1. Lineage (NCBI taxonomy): Eukaryota > Metazoa > Chordata > Amphibia > Anura > Dendrobatidae > Ranitomeya > Ranitomeya variabilis. Next base: position 206,042,977 of record NC_135236.1, read on the forward strand.
CCGATTTGACTAAGAAGGGTGCTGATGTTGCTGATTGGTCCCCTGACGCTGTGGAGGCCTTTCGGGAGCTTAAGCGCCGTTTTTCCTCTGCCCCTGTGTTGCGTCAGCCTGATGTTGCTCTACCTTTTCAGGTTGAGGTCGACGCTTCTGAGATCGGAGCTGGGGCAGTGTTGTCGCAGAAAAGTTCTGACTGCTCCGTGATGAGGCCTTGTGCCTTCTTTTCCCGTAAATTTTCGCCCGCTGAGCGGAATTATGATGTTGGGAATCGGGAGCTTTTGGCCATGAAGTGGGCTTTTGAGGAGTGGCGCCATTGGCTTGAGGGGGCCAGACATCAGGTGGTGGTATTGACTGACCACAAAAATTTGATTTATCTTGAGACCGCCAGGCGCCTGAATCCTAGACAGGCGCGCTGGTCATTATTTTTCTCTCGGTTTAATTTTGTGGTGTCATACCTACCGGGTTCTAAGAATGTTAAGGCGGATGCCCTTTCTAGGAGTTTTGAGCCTGACTCGCCTGGTAACTCTGAGCCCACGGGTATCCTTAAGGATGGAGTGGTATTGTCAGCCGTTTCTCCAGACCTGCGGCGGGCCTTGCAGGAGTTTCAGGCGGATAGACCGGATCGTTGCCCACCTGATAAACTGTTTGTTCCTGATGATTGGACCACTAGAGTCATCTCTGAGGTTCATTCTTCTGCGTTGGCAGGTCATCCTGGCATTTTTGGTACCAGGGATTTGGTGGCAAGGTCCTTCTGGTGGCCTTCCCTGTCACGAGATGTGCGATGCTTTGTGCAGTCTTGTGACGTTTGTGCTCGGGCCAAGCCTTGTTGTTCTCGGGCTAGTGGATTATTGTTGCCCTTGCCTATTCCTAAGAGGCCTTGGACGCACATCTCGATGGATTTTATTTCAGATCTGCCTGTTTCTCAGAAGATGTCTGTCATCTGGGTGGTGTGTGACCGTTTCTCTAAGATGGTCCATTTGGTTCCTCTGCCCAAGTTGCCTTCTTCTTCCGAGTTGGTTCCTCTGTTTTTTCAAAATGTTGTTCGTTTGCATGGTATTCCTGAGAATATCATTTCTGACAGAGGGACCCAATTCGTGTCTAGATTTTGGCGGGCATTCTGTGCTAGGATGGGCATAGATTTATCTTTTTCGTCCGCTTTCCATCCGCAGACGAATGGCCAGACCGAGCGGACTAATCAGACCCTGGAGACATATCTGAGGTGTTTTGTGTCTGCTGACCAGGATGATTGGGTTGCTTTTTTGCCATTGGCAGAGTTCGCTCTCAATAATCGGGCCAGCTCTGCCACTTTGGTGTCCCCGTTTTTCTGTAATTCGGGGTTTCATCCTCGATTTTCCTCTGGTCAGGTGGAATCTTCGGATTGTCCTGGAGTGGATGCTGTGGTGGAGAGATTGCATCAGATCTGGGGGCAGGTGGTGGACAATTTGAGGTTGTCCCAGGAGAAGACTCAGCTTTTTGCCAACCGCCACCGTCGTGTTGGTCCTCGGCTTTGTGTTGGGGATTTGGTGTGGTTGTCTTCTCGTTTTGTCCCTATGAGGGTCTCTTCTCCTAAGTTTAAGCCTCGGTTCATCGGCCCGTATAAGATATTGGAGATTCTTAACCCTGTTTCCTTCCGTTTGGACCTCCCTGCATCCTTTTCTATTCATAACGTTTTTCATCGGTCATTATTGCGCAGGTATGAGGTACCGGTTGTGCCTTCCGTTGAGCCTCCTGCTCCGGTGTTGGTTGAGGGTGAGTTGGAGTACGTTGTGGAGAAAATCTTAGACTCTCGTGTTTCCAGACGGAGACTCCAGTATCTGGTCAAGTGGAAGGGATACGGCCAGGAGGATAATTCTTGGGTGAATGCATCTGATGTTCATGCCTCTGATTTGGTTCGTGCCTTTCATAGGGCCCATCCTGATCGCCCTGGTGGTTCTGGTGAGGGTTCGGTGCCCCCTCCTTGAGGGGGGGGTACTGTTGTGAATTTGGATTCTGGGCTCCCCCGGTGGCTACTGGTGGAATTGAACTGGTGTCTTCATCTTCTCTGTTCACCTGTTCCCATCAAGATGTGGGAGTCGCTATATAACCTTGCTGCTCTGTTAGTTGCTTGCCGGTCAACAATGTTATCAGAAGCCTCTCTGTGCTTGTTCCTGCTCCTAGACAACTACTAGATAAGTTGGACTCTTGTCCATGTTTGTTTTTGCATTTTTGTTCCAGTTCACAGCTGTAGTTTCGTTACTGTGTCTGGAAAGCTCTTGTGAACAGGAATTGCCACTCTGGTGTTATGAGTTAATGCCAGAGTTTTAAAGTAATTTCTGGATGGTGTTTTGATAGGGTTTTCAGCTGACCATGAAAGTGTCCTTTCTGTCTTCTGCTATGTAGTAAGTGGACCTCAAATTTGCTAAACCTATTTTCATACTACGTTTGTTATTTCATCTTAATTCACCGCCAATACATGTGGGGGGCCTCTGTCTCCTTTCGGGGTATTTCTCTAGAGGTGAGCTAGGACTAATATTTTCCTCTGCTAGCATTATTTAGTCCTCCGGCTGGTGCTGGGCATCTAGAATCAACGTAGGCATGCTACCCGGCCACTGCTAGTTGTGCGTTAGGTTTAGTTCATGGTCAGCTCAGTTCCCATCTTCCAAGAGCTAGTTCCTATATATGCTGATGCTATGTTCTCTTGCCATTGAGAACATGACAGTCCAGCATATTGCCCCCGAGTATCCAGCATTGCCCCCAGTGTGTCCAGCAATCTGCCCCAGTGTCTCCAGCATATTACCCCCAGTGTGTCCAGCAATCTGCCCTAGTATTATTATTATTATTATTATTATTTATTGTTATAGCGCCATTTATTCCATGGCGCTTTACAAGTGAGGAGGGGTATACATAATAAAAACAAGTACAATAGTCTTGAACAATACAAGTCATAACTGGTACAGGAGGAGTGAGGCTAGTATGTCCAGCATTGCCGTCAGTCTGTCCAGCAATCTGCCCCAGTGTCTCCAGCATTGCCCCCGTGTCTCCAGCATTGCCCCGTGTCTCCAGCATTGCCCCCAGTGTCCTCCAGCATTGCCCCCAGTGTCCTCCAGCATTGCCCCCAGTGTGTCCAGCAATCTGCCCCAGTGTCTCCAGCATTACCCCAGTGTCTCCAGCAATCTGCCCCAGTGTGTCCTCCAGCATTGCCCCAGTGTGTCCTCCAGCATTGCCCCAGTGTGTCCTCCAGCATTGCCCCAGTGTGTCCTCCAGCATTGCCCCAGTGTCTCCAGCAATCAGCCCCAGTGTGTCCTCCAGCATTGCCCCAGTGTCTCCAGCAATCTGCCTCAGTGTGTCCTCCAGCATTGCCCCAGTGTGTCCAGCAATCTGCCCCAGTGTCTCCTCCAGCATTGCCCCAGTGTGTCCAGCAATCTGCCCCAGTGTCTCCAGCAATCTGCCCCAGTGTGCTCCAGCATTCTGCCCCAGTGTGTCCTCCAGCATTGCCCCAGTGTGTCCAGCAATCTGCCCCAGTGTGTCCTCCAGCATTGCCCCAGTGTGTCCAGCAATCTGCACCAGTGTCTCCAGCAATCTGCCCCAGTGTCTCCAGCATTGCCCCCAATGTCTCCAGCAATCTGCCCCAGTGTCTCCAGCAATCTGCCCCAGTGTCACCAGCATTGCCCCCAGTGTGTCCAGCATTGCCCCCAGTGTCTCCAGCAATCTGCCCCAGTGTCTCCAGCAATCTGCCCCAGTGTCTCCAGCATTGCCCCAGTGTCTCCAGCAATCTGCCCCAGTGTGTCCTCCAGCATTGCCCCAGTGTGTACAGCAATCTGCCCCAGTGTCTCCAGCAATCTGCCCCAGTGTCTCCAGCATTGCCCCCAGTCTGTCCAGCAATCTGCCCCAGTGTCTCCAGCATTGCCCCCAGTGTCTCCAGCAATCTGCCCCAGTGTCTCCAGCATTGCCCCAGTGTCTCCAGCAATCTGCCCCCAGTGTCTCCAGCATTGCCCCCAGTGTGTCCACCATTAGCTTATAAAAAAAAACAAAAAAAAAAACATCTCCTCACCTGACCAGCGATCCAGGCGGCGAGTTCCCTCCAGCAGCGCACACTCGCCGGCGGGCGACTTCAGCTGCCAGACTCCAATTGGCTGGCGGCTGTTGTTAACTATTGACGTGCGGGCGCGCGCCCGCACGTCAATAGGAAACCGCCGCAGCGCCGTAAGGGGCCCAGTGAGCAGATGAGAAGGGGCCCGATGCGGGCCCCCTCTCTCTACCCACCGGGTTGGGGGGCACATAAATGCAGGCGCCGGCGGGCATTCACAGTACTCGGGCGGATTATCAGAGGGCCAATCTGTGCGGTAGCCCAGGGCCCCCCCCCCACACCACTGGGCCCTGGGCTACCGCCCATATTGACCCTCTGATAATCCGCCCCTGGCAAGTGGTGCTTTTACACGTGTACTGTGTGGGGCTTGTGTAAATTTACTATAAAATGTAGAGAGGAAAAAAGTAGAATGAAAAAAGGAAACATTTAGGCTATGTGCACACGCTGCGGATTACTCTGCAGATTTTTCCAGACTGAGTTTGGTAAATCCGCAGTTAATCCGCACTGCGGATTTCCTGTGGAATTACCGTGGATTTACCGCTTTTTTTGCGGTTTTCGTGCGGATTCCACCTGCGGATTCCTATTATGGAGAAGGTGTTAACCGCTGCGGAATCTGTACAAAGAATTGACATGCTGCGGAATAAACAACGCTACGTTTCCGCACGTTTTTTTCCGCAGCATGTGCACTGCGGATTTTGTTTTCCATAGGTTTACATGGTACTGTAAACGCATGGAAAACTGCTGCGAATCTGCAGCAGCCAATCCGCTGCGGATCCGCAGCAAAATCTGCAACGTGTGCACATAGCCTCAGTGTTTCTCCTAAGGGTATGTGCACACGTTGCAGATTTTGCTGCGGATCCGCAGCGGATTTAACACTGCAGATCTGCAGCAGTTTTCCATGTGTTGTACAGTACCATATAAATGTATGGAAAACAAAATCCGTAGTACACATACTGCAGAAAAAAAAAACACGTGGAAACGCAGCGGTGTTTTTTCCTCAGCATGTCATTTCTTTGTGTGGATTCCGCAGGTTTACACCTGCTCCTCAAAAGGAATCCACAGGTGTAAAACCGCAGGTGGAATCCGCACAAAAACCGCAGTAAATCCGCTGCAAATCCGTGAGTAATCCACAGTGCAGTTTACCTGCGGATTTTGCAAAAACAGTGCGGAAAAATCCGCACACCAATCCGCAACGTGTGCACATAGCCTTAGAAGAAAAAAAATCAGTACAAAAAAAAGTTTGCATAAAAAAAATTACCGTGACGTTCCCTACCTATAAATTTACCTGGTGCTAACTTTTCTTTTTGCTAAAGAAAAACGGACTTCAATAACAATGCGTCATACACTCCTCTAATGCACTAGCTAATAAATTACCCGTCATACGTCACTTATACTGCGACGTCCTAGTCTCTAACAAAAAAAGAAAAAGTTCCCAGGCGCAGTCTCTGATCAGCATCTATAGTGATGAGATTGCTGCGGCCACGGGAAGAGCACAAATGCTCAGTGCAGGATGCCACACACAAGAAAAAAAGCAAAAAAGGTGCCCAAAAATTCAATTTGGAGCGGGGAAGAGAGGGGGGTGATAGGGGGGGACTGCGACAGGGACTGGAAGACTGCTGCTGCTGCGATCACAGACCAGTTACACAGCAGGAGGAGATTGCAGCTGAGCACAGGAGGAGACCGCAGCACACAGATCGCAGCTGGGCAGGAGGCATAGATCACAGGAGGATCGCACAGGCCACCAATGAATCTCTCTCAAGGTATCACAGGGGGTATCACAAATAATCACTCTGAATGCCAAGTCTGAGGAAAAGATGGCATGCAAACTGGGATCACTATTTTAGATTAACTCCATTGGCAATGATTGGCTGGACAATAGTGTCTGACCAATCAGTTCCAATGGGGTTAATCAGGCGAAGTGACGTCACAATTACCCCACCTATTGTGACTGATCACACCATGACACATTTTTTTTATTTTTTCAAACTTTATTATCACACTGCTGTGATTGGCTGGTCAGAATTGACCAGCCAATCACAGTGATAGGTGACGCAGGTGGGCGGTAGAGACCCCCAGGGCGACTTGCAGGAAAGGCCTCCTGTCAGAGCCAGTAGCCATCTTAACCCGGTTATGGTGCGATGCAGCACGGTGACCGGAGATAGCGGAGTCATACATATACTGCCCTTTGTGGGAACGCAGCTCCCGTAGTGCTGTACTGGTGTTAGACTGCAACTGACCAATGCAAATGCACCTTAGATCTAAGTACCTAACTCCATTATGACTTCTCACATCCACAGATCATCTGTCCAAACTTCCATCTTCTCCGGTCTTCTGCAACATATCCCTAAACAGTGCCCTTAAAAATAACAGTGTCATTATAATGTTCCTGAATAAAAATAACCACCCATGCTGTGCTCTAAATAAGCACTATTTTACTCTGCTCTCTGCACAAAAAATTACCCCACACTGTCTCACTTATGGCACATGTTCTCCACACTATTTTCTCCTATAAAATATTCCCACCACACTGCCCTACTGAAATATGACAGTCAAAGCACTCCCTCATAAATGAAAACCACCACACTATCCTCTCCATAATGAATTATACCCACCACACCTTCACTTGTGAACTATGATCTCCACATTGTCCCCACTCCATGCAGCCCCCTCTTTACTGTCCCTCTAATGTTGTCCTCACTCAATACAGAGCTCCCCCCGTCATGTTCTCCATACCGAGTACCCCTCCCCTCATGTTCTCCATACCGAGTCCCCCTCCCTTAATGTTCTCCATACCAAGCTCCTCCCGTAGCCATCTTGGTTATGGCATTACTATGATTGGCTGGCCAGTGTAATCGGGTTTATATAAGACCCATGACGTCTTGCACGGCACACTGTAACCCAGAAAGAGGCAGATCAGGGGGAGGTGCTGGTGAATTAAGGAGAAAATTTTAGCTGTGTATATGCAGAGATTACACAAGTTATATTTAATTCAACTGCAACAACAGCACTTATTAGGGCTAATTACAGTCAATATTCATACTGCTGTCAGCAGCACTTAGGGTGAGATTGTGCTGAAGGGATATTGCAGGACAGGATTTTGTTCATTTCACTCTCTTTGTGCTACAACTCATACCAAAGGGCTAATAAAATACTTTTTGCTCTTAATCCTGTAAATTGTTCTGAACAGGGAAATATTATACGCCATTTATACTGCATCAGTTATGCGTCAAAAGCAAAGAGCCAATTGTGCATCAAAATAAAAAAAGCCAGAGTTTGTTGGATAGAAAAAGCATTGCTATATGGCTCCTGCACTGTAACAAGTCCATCTGAGTTAGGCACATTTTCTTGCGCTAGTATTCCTGCAAATTATTTTCAGCAGGAAAATATTATACACCATTTATACTGTGGACATTGTGCATCAAAATAAAAAAGGGGCGACGGGGAGCATACAGACTTTTTCTTGTTTTCATTTATGGCATTTCCTCTTATGTATATGATGGTCCTGGGACAGCTTATCTGTGGCCACTATTGTGCCTGATTTAGTCAGTCATTCTGTGTTCGGTCTTAGCTGAGTTAATCCTTTCAGTCATAAGGTGGACTCCAGTTTTGTACTTCCTTGCAGCCACTTTTTTGCTGCTTTATATGGCTGAATGGTTCATTTAGTTGCACTATGTACTTTAATCAGTCAGTCTCTAAGCTCCCTATTTTGAATAGAAGTCTCTGTTTAAATGTATTCATTTATTTTTGTTACATTGAACTGTAATAAAAAATATTTTAGGATTAAACTCTGAGTTTTTTTGCTCTGTTTGCAGTGGGAATAAATCAAAACAAAAAAGCCAGAGTTGGTTGGTTAGACATAACATTGCCATATTGCTCCAGCACTGTAAGGCTACGTTCACATTTGCGTTGTGCGCCGCAGCGTCGGCGCCGCAGCGCACAACGCAAACAAAAACGCAGCAAAACGCATGCACAACGCTGCGTTTTGCGCCGCATGCGTCGTTTTTTTCATTGAATTTGGACGCAGCAAAAATGCAACTTGCTGCGTCCTCTGCGCCCCGACGCGGGCGCCGCAGCGATGCATGCGGCGCAAAACGCAAGTGCGCCGCATGTCCATGCGCCCCCATGTTAAATATAGGGGCGCATGACGCATGCGGCGCCGCTGCGGCGCCCGACGCTGCGGCGCTGGCCGCAAATGTGAACGTAGCCTAACAAGTTCATCTGAGGTGGGCAAATTTTCCTGTGCTAGTATTCCTACCAATTTTCTTAAGCAGGTTAATATTATACATAATTTATACTGCACCAGTTGTGCATCAAAATAAAAAAGACAGACTTGGTTGGTTAGAAAAAGCATCGCTATAATGCTCCATCTCTGTAACAAGTCCACCTGAGGTTGGGAAATTTTCTTGCAATACTAATCCTACAAAAAAAAATTTAGCAGGTAAATATTATATGTAATTTATACTGTACATCTGAATAAAAAAGCCAAAGTTGGTCAGCTAGAAATAGCATCGCTATATTTTTCCGGCACTGTAACAAGCCCATCTGAGGTAAGCAAATTTTCCTGCAATACTGATCCTGCTAAAATTTCTCGGCTCACAAAAATTATATGCCATGTATACTGCACCAATTGTACATTAAAATAAAAAAGACAGTTAATTGGATCCATACAGCATCACTATATTGCTCTTGCACTGTCTTGCTAGTGCAAGAAGTCCAACTGAGGTGGCTACATCTTACTGCGTTACTAATATTGGAAAGTTTTCTCAGCAGGGATATGTCATACTTATTTTAACCCCTTTCTGTCATTAGACGTTCTATTCCGTCCATGTGGGGCGGGCCCTACTTCCCATGGACGGAATAGTATGTCATGCCCTTTAATGCGACACTGCAACTTAAGTCGCGTTGATCACATTAAAATTCCGACACCATCTTACCTGGAGAAAGATGGCCTCGGCATCTTGGGGTATGGCGCCGCCCTCCCAGCCTCCCAATTGCTGTGATTGGCTGTTCAATTCTGAACAGCCAATCGCAGCCTTTCTGATTGGCTGAAACAGTGAGTTCCCAGGCTAGGATCGAGTACCGATGTACTCAATCCTAGGCCGGTGCCTGGCAATGCCAGGCATTGGCCAAAATCCCCCGGATTGGCGTGATCGCATCGATCGTGGTTATTTCCTGGATCGGTGCTAGTGCTATTGCAGCACTGATCTTACGCCGAAGGCCAGAGCAGATTGGCACAATCAATGTGATCGTCGATCGCGCCAATCACAGGTCACAGCAGCGGAAGGTCCGCTCTGTGACCTGTCTCACCTGCCCCTGACCTTTTTGACTGCTCTGCAGGAATCCTCACACTTGGTGAGGATTCCTGCAGAGCGGTCACCCCGAGAGATCCCCTCCTGTGCTGAGACTTGTGGTGCCACAGTAGCCTGTGACACCACAATTCTTGCTAAAGAAAAAAGAAAGAAGACAGAAGAAAGAAGAGATACTACAACCATAAGTGTTGATACCCCGATCCCGGCCCGATCTCTCTTCATCCCCCCATCCCCCCTTCCCTTTCCCCCTCCACCCCCAGTTTGCACCACATCCGTGCCCAAATTTAGCAGCCGCCAAGAGATGATTGGTGACGCAGTTCACCGATCAACACTCGTGCTCACTTTTCTATTTCCCATCCCCGTGCTCTCACCCAACCGCCGCGTCTAATCTGTGCCTTCCCTTTTCTTTTTTTTTCCCCATCCACGTGCGCTCACCCAGTCTAATCTGTGCCTTCCCTTTTCTTTTTTTTTCCCATCCCCGTGCGCTCACCCAGCCGCAGCATCTAATCTGTGCCTTCCCTTTTTTTTTTCCAATCCCCGTGCGCTCATCCAGCCGCCGCGTCTACTCCATACCTTCCCTTTTCTTTTTTTTTTTTTTCTTTTCACATCCTCGTTCGCACACCCAGCAGCCGCCGAACTTTGATAAGTGACGCGGTTCACTTATCAGAACTAGGGCCTGCTGTTTTAGACTTTTCCCCCCCCACACCAATACCAATAAAGTACACACAAGCACCATACTCACAAAAAAAATGTCCCAGTCGTCCCAACAGCGCTATTCAGCGGAGGAGGCATATTCTTTCCTTGCCTCCGACACTGATAGCGAGGGAGAGGATCCCACTTTTCTTTATTTTTCTGATTCTTCCTCATCCTCTTCCCACTCCTCATCTTCCTCCTCCGGCCCTGCGGAACCGCCACGCAGATGTCGCAGAACAGAAGCAGTGCCCATCATTCATGAAGATGAGGCAGGGCCCACTCCTGAAGATGAACCAGCGCGCCCCTCTTCGGACCTCGTATGGACCTCGCCCCAAAAAAATTATGAGCCACTGATTCCTGATTTTGTGGCAGAATCAGGAATCAGGTTTGACACCACCGGCCTCACAGAAATAGACTTTTTCAAAGTCTTTTTCTCTGAAGATTTTGTTAACCTCATGGTGGAGCAAACTAATTTGTATGCTCGTCAATTTTTGGAGCAAAACACTGGTTCATCATATTCTAACTGGTCTCCTGTAGACGCAGTTGAAATGATGCAGTTTTGGGGCCTGGTCCTTCATATGGGGCTCCTGAAGAAGCCAGAAATTCGGCAATATTGGAGTGTTGATATTTTATACAACACTCCAGTGTTCCGAATGGTCATGGTCCGGACGCGTTTTGAAGCCATCCATAAGTTCCTGCATTATTCTGATAATGCATAGTGTCCCGGACGAGATGACCCCAACTTTGACCATCTGTTCAAAGTTCGGCCTGTCATCGAACACTTCAACAAAAAGTTTGGTGAAGTGTACGTGCCCAAAAGGGACATCTGCGTGGATGAGTCCTTGGTTCATTTTAAGGGGCGGCTCAGATTCCCTCAATACCTGCCCAGCAAGAGGGCCAGGTACGGAATCAAACTCTACAAGCTGTGTGAGAGTACCTCAGGGTACACCTACAGCTTTAGAGTCTATGAAGGGAAGGACACCAGGATTGAACCCCCTGTCCTGGGAGTGAGTGGGAAAATTATGTGGGATTTGGTGCACCCACTGCTGGATAAAGGTTATCACCTGTACACCGATAACTTTTATTCCAGCATCCCACTCTACAAATCCCTCTCTGCGCGAGGTACCGCAGCCTGTGGTACTGTCCGCAAAAATCAGAGAGGCCTCCCGAAAACGCTACTTGGGCAGATGCTCAGAAGGGGTGACAGCAGAGCCCAATGTAGCGACCACCTGCTGGTGGTCAAGTACAAGGACAAGAGGGATGTCCTTCTCTTGACCACCATACACGGTGATGGCAGTGTCCTCAGCACTGTACGGGGTACCTCTACACGGGTCCACAAACCTGACTGTGTACTGGGGTACAACAAAAACATGGGGGGCGTTGATCTCTCTGATCAACTCCTCCAACCATACAGTGCTTTCAGAAAGGCCAAGGTGTGGTACAAAAAGCTGTCCGTGTACATCGTACAAATGGCAATGCTCAACGCTTTCCTGCCGTCACGATGTGCACGCCACACCGATACGTCGTACTTTCAGTTCCAGGAGGTAGTGGTTAAGGCCCTGATATTTGGCACGAGGGAAGGAGCAGGACCCAGTACTTCCAGAACTGAAGGTGCTCGTATCGTACCAGGTCAGCATTTCCCGGGGGAGGTCCCGCAAACTGGAAAAAGAGGTAAGTCGCAAAAAAGGTGCCGAGTGTGTTACAAAAGGGGAATACGCAAGGACACCATTTATCAATGTGACACCAGCCCCGAAAAACCTGGCCTGTGTATGAAGGATTGCTTCAAATTGTACCACACCTCCATGCACTACTAATTTACTTTACAGGAAACAGTAGATTAGTCCCAAAAAGGGGGCACAACTATGTAAGTTCATTGGGGGTCTAGTTTACAAAATGTCACTTGTGGTTTTTTTTTACTGTTTAGGCACATCAGGAGCTCTGCAAACGGAACATGACGCCTGCAGACCATTCCATCAAAGTCTGCTTTCCAAAACGTCACCACTTCACTTCCAAGCCCCGACGTGTGCCCAAACAGTATTTTTTCCCACATGTGGGGTATCAGCATACTCAGGACAAATTGGACAACAACATTTGGGGTCCAATTTCTCCTGTTACCCTTGGGAAAATTAAAAATTGGGGACTAAAAGATCATTTTTGTAGGAAAAAATAGGATATTTTATTTTCACGCCCGGGCGTTATAAATTTAAGTGAAACACTTGGGGGTTCAAAGTTCTCACCACACACCTAGATAAGTTCTCAATTAGGTCTAGTTTCCAAAACGGGATCACTTGTGGGGGATTTCTACTGTTCAGGCACATCAGTGGCTCTGCAAACGGAACATGACACCCGCGCAGCTTTCCATCAATGTCTGGTTTTCAGAACGTCACTACTTCCCTTCCGAGCCCCGAAGTGTACCCAAACAGTAGTTTTCTCCCACATGTGGGGTATCAGCGTACTCAGGACGAATTGGACAACTTTTGGGGTCCAATTTCTCCTGTTACCCTTGGGAAAATTAAAAATTAGGGACTAAACGATCATGTTTGTGGAAAAAATAGGATTTTTTATTTTCATGCCTGGGCATTATAAACTTCTGTGAAGCACTTAGAGGATAAAAGTGCTCACCACACATCTAGATAAGTTACTTAGGGGGTCTAGTTTCCAAAATGGGGTTACTTGTGGGGGGTTTCCACTGTTTAGGCACATCAGGGGCTCGCCAAACGCGACATGGCATCCAATCTCAATTCCAGCTAATTTTAGCTTGAAAAAGTCAAACAGCACTCCTTCATTTCTGAGCCCTGCCATGCGCCCAAACAGTGGTTTCCCCCCACATATGGGGTATCGGCGTACTCAGGATAAATTGGACTACATTTTTTGTGGTCCATTTTCTCCTTTTACCTTTGGGAAAATAAAAAAATTGTTGCTGTAATATCATTTTTGTGACTAAAAAGATAAATGTTTATTTTTTCCTTTCACGTTGCTTCTGCTCCTATGAAACACCTGAAGAGTTAATAAACTTCTTGAATGTGGTTTTGAGTACCTCGAGGGGTGCAGTTTTTAGAATGGTGTCACTTTTGGGTATTTTGAGCCATATAGACCCCTCAAAGTGACTTCAAATGTGAAGTGGTCCCTAAAAAAAGTGGTTTTGTAAATTTTGTTGTAAAATGAGAAATTACTGGTTAACTTTCAACCCTTATAACTTCCTAACGAAAAAAAAATTTGGTTCCAAAATTGTGCTGATGTAAAGTAGACATGTAGGAAATGTTATTTATTAACTATTTTGTGTGACATATTTCTCTGTTTTTTGGGCATAAAAATTCAAACTTTGAAAATTGCAACATTTTCCAAATTTTAGCCAAATTTCCGTTTTTTACATAAATAAATGCAAGTAATATTGAAGAAATTTTACAACTATCGTGAAGTACAATATGTCACGAGAAAACAGTGTCAGAATCATCAGGATCCGTTGAAGCGTTCCAGAGTTATAACCTCATAAAGGGACAGTGGTCAGAAATGTAAAAATTGGCCTCGTCATTAACGTGCAAACAACCCTCGGGGGTAAAGGGGTTAAAATGGAAACTCAAAACCCAGCTGCATTTTAAATGCAGGAGGGGGATATCACATAGAGGTGGTCCACCCTCAATTCAATTGGCCCCAACTCCATAACATAAGAGGAGGACACGGAGTGCATATAAAAAATTAAGTAATTTTATTTGTCTATCAAAAAATATATGTATAACGTACGTTTCGCGGGTGTAGTGTCCCGCTTTCTCAAGGGAATGTACTGCGTTGGATGCACAGGACCTTCTTAAGCCCCAGGTGACCGATCACATGTTAGAAATTCACCAATCACAGTGGCATCAATGGCGCATGCACAGTGGGCCCAAAAGGTCTCGGCATATGCTGAAAAGGCGTCCAGAGTCACAGCACGCATGCGGGGAGGTGCCCGGGCGAGTGCGGGAGGCCATCGGATGCCCAGCAGCAAGCCGGACACCACGGGCAACACCATCGATGCGCACAGACATGGATCACAAATATTTTAAATAATACACCCATGGTAATAACATAGTTCTTCCTATTGGAAAAGGCGTCTTCACAATCACAGATGCTCTTGGGTGATATGATCTGACATGGTTAGTAGTAAGGGTCTGTCCGGGGTACAGTATCACAGAAGGTATCCGTTACATCAGATGTGGTGTTAATGCCCGATGGGTACAACATATAAAAAAATGGTCACAGACTATAAAAAAGAAGAGTAACAAAAAAGCACAATTTAAAACCACAACTAAAAACAAGTGAAAACACACAACACCTGACCGGCTGGGTAGGATGGCCCAGCAGAGAATATACATAGCCAATAATACTTCAATACGGGGAATTTTTATCACAGGAAGGGAGAAAATGTCATCGTCTCATTAAGACCCCTCGGGGTCACAGTATCCAGAATCACCATCCATTTGGTTTCCATCTGGGCCAGGATCTTCTTATCTTGGATTATTGTAATCCATCGATCCGGTGACTATGAAAGTCCTGGTGTCACAGTTATGATATTTTGGAAAGTGGCGTGGAATAGTCTTAAGGTCAGAGGGATCAGACACCTTCTTGGCTGTGCCAATGTACTGCACATGCTCCCGCACTCTCACCCTCAGCTCCCTTGAGGTACAGCCAATGTAAATTTTTGGACACCCACATGTGGTGTAATATATGACTTTAGTACTGCCACATGAGATCCGTTGGTGGATGTTAAAATATCTCTTACCTTCAGAGGACTGAAAGGTGGAGCAGTGCAGGACATTGGCGCAGGCAAGACAATGGCCACATGGTATTGACCCAGGGGTAGGGCCTCTGGACCAAATGGGTTCCTCGGGGTTGGTACATAATGACTCCGAACCAGTAAGTCCTTTACATTTTTAGACCTCCTAGAGGTCATTAGGGAGAAGTCTCCCAGCGCGGTGCCCAGGGAAGGATTGGAACCCAATATGCCCCAATGTTCCTTAAGAATTTGGCGCATCTGTTCCCACTCATGGTTATACGTGGAGATGAACCTAATAGATCCATCTTTGTTGTCACTCTTAGAGCGACTCTGTGAGTGCAACAGATCACTCTGGGGGGTCTTTCTGGCCCTATCATGTTCACGTTTTATACATCTACCACTGTACCCACGTATTTGAAACCGTGTCTTTAAATCAGCAGCCTGTGCCTCAAATTTTGGTTCTGATGAACAGATCCGTCTCACCCTGAGGAACTGTTCAACTAGTACGGCCCTCATCGCAGCTGAATGATGAGCTGAAGTTGCGTGGATTAAAGCATTAACCGATGTAGGCTTCCTCTAGACATCAGTCTGGATGCGGCCAGAGGGATCCACCTCCAGAGTGATGTCCAGGAAGTTATTTACTTACAATCTGCAAAATGCGTAAGGCGAATGTTGTATGGGTTTCGGTTTAAATCCTTGAAAGCATTGAGTTGATGCACCGTCGCATCCCACAAAAATAAAATGTGATCAATATATCGATACCAGCACAGCACATGGGAAGCGGCCTAGGCGCACCGTCACCAAAAAGGAATCTCTCCCAGGCCCCCAGGAAGAGATTAGCATACGAGGGCGCACAGGCCACGCCCATGGCTGTGCCGCGTATCTAATGCTAAAAATGGTCGTTAAACATATATATATATATATATATATATATAGATGTGCCTTTTCTGGGCAGCTGCGGGCTGCTATTTTTAGGCTGGGGGGTCAATATCCATGGCCCCTTACCAGCCTGAGAATACCAGCCACCAGCTCTGAGCTTTAGCAAGGCTGGTTGTCAAAAATAGGGGGACCCCACGACATGTTTTTAAAAAAATTAGTTGTTTAAATAATTTAAAAAATGGTGTGGGAACCCCTCTATTCTTCATATCCAACCTTGCTGACAGAAGAGGATTGCAGCCCCCAGCTGTGAGCTTTGTTTGGTTGGTTATCAAAAATAGGGGGCAACCCATGCCTTTTTTTTAAATTACCGCAGGAGCGGCAGATGAATACTCCCATCCGCCGCTCCTGATGTCACTGTAATTAGCAGCAGCAGGGGTAGGCTGATGGGAGTACTAGTCCCATCAGCCGCCACCTGCTGTCTCTTACTACTTAAATGTAACTCTCATAATTCTCCCCTGCACGCGCCGATCGCCGGCAGAGCAGGGGAGAATGATGAGAGCCGTGTTCAGCACCCGGCGCCAGGGAACAGTGTTTACTCTAAAGCTTCTTCCCTGGCGCCAGTCCTTGTGGTACTGAAGTGGCACACGCATGCCACACGTGTGCCACAAGTATTACACACATGGACACTGACATCTCCGGTACCAGAAATATCAGGACGTGTGCGATATAGCGGGTTTTTATGTTTGGCTGCTGTCACACACTAAAAGACGCTTTTTATTGCAAAAAATAGTTTTGCATCACCATATTTTGAGAGCTATAATTTTTACATATTTTGGCCCACAGAGTTATGTGAGGTCTTGTTTTTTGCAGGACGAGTTGATGTTTTTATTGATACCATTTTGGGGCACATGAGATTTTTTGATCGCCTTTCATTCCGATTTTTGGGAGGCAGAATGAACAAAAACCAGCAATTTATGATTTTCTTTTGGGGGGGGGGCATTTATTACCATTTCGCCTGTGGTAAAATTGATAAGGCAGCTTTATTCTTCGGGTCAGTACGATTACAGCAATTCCTCATTTATATCATTTTTTTATGTTTTGGCACTTTTATACAATAAAAACTATTTTATATAACAAATTATTATTTTTGCATCACTTTATTCTGAGAGCTATAATTTTTTATTTTTCCGGTGATGGAGCTGTATGGCGGCTTGTTTTTTGTGGGACAAGATGACTTTTTCAGCGATACCATGTTCATTTATATCTGTCTTTCTGATCGCGCTTTATTCTACTATTTGTTTGGCGGTATGATGATAAAGCATTTTTTTTTTTGCCTTGTTTTTTTTTATGGTGTTCACTAAAGGGGTTAACTAGTGGAACAGTTTTATAGGGCGGGTCATTACAGACACGGAAATACCAAATATGTGTACTTTTATTGTTTAGATTTTTTTTTCATTCAAATATTTATTTATTGATAGAATAAATATTGATTTTTTTCTTATTATTTTTTAATATATTTTAAAATATTTTTACAATTATTTAAAAGAAAAATGTTATTCATTCTAACTTTTACACTGTGTACCACTATGGGACAATCATTTTTTGCATGCCGATCACTTCTATATCATGCAGATCTGCATGCAATAGAAGCTGTCAGCACTGCAGTTTCTGTACACTAACCTGAGAGACTTCCTGACATGCATTGCGCATGACAGGAAGTTTCTCAGCTCTGGAGACCTGGATGTCGTCATGACGACATTGGGTCTCCATGGCAGCGATCGAAACCCCGCGTCACACCGCGGGGTCTCCGATCCATAGGCAGAGG
The DNA here is from genome assembly GCF_051348905.1 of Ranitomeya variabilis. Classification (NCBI taxonomy): domain Eukaryota; kingdom Metazoa; phylum Chordata; class Amphibia; order Anura; family Dendrobatidae; genus Ranitomeya; species Ranitomeya variabilis. The sequence continues at coordinate 206,060,496 of NC_135236.1, forward strand.
GGCTGTCAGCCCCTGCGCTGGCTCCGGAATGCTGCGATCTGGTTCGATCATTATTCTGTGGTTAAAGTACTGAGTGTCAGCTGTGACAATCAGTTGACACCCGGCCACGATCCATCGCACACCCCCCGTGTGCGTGACTGATCAGTAATGACGTACTATTTCATCCATGGGAATTAAGGCCCAGGTCACATGGACGTAATAGTACATCTAATGGCAGAAAGGGGTTAAAGATTCTGTTCTTTCGCTCTGACCATTTGAAGCGAGACATTAGGACATCGCATGTAGCGATGCCCAAATATTTGAGCAGCCACACTCACAATTGATGTTGTTATGTCAGCAAGTCAGGATCAGGACTAGAGTGCGGAAGTGTAAAATGAAGTGGTGGACGATGAAGTCACTGACCCAACCTGGAAAGGTGACATGCAGAGTGAGGACAGCAGCGCACATGGGGAGTGCTGGAGTAGTTTTGGTCCACCAGAGAAAATCATTATTGGGGCCCACCATGCTTAAGGGGTACTAGCTGCAGTCTTCCCTTAGCTTCCATCTAGTCAAGCTGATTGTGATCCAATCACAACCCACGCACAGGCTGTGAGTCAGCGAAGTTAGATGTTCCGGGGTCAATACCAAAAGAGCACGTAGTAAACCAAGGGAGCATACAAAGTTGTAAGTCAGGTCACATGCCAGGGTCAGAATACCAAAGAAATAGCAGATAAGCAAATGGGTGGCAATAACAAACAGGTAGTCAGAACACGGTCCAAAGGCCAGCAGCTGAATGTCAGATGCAAAGGGGTAATAACAAACAGGTCTGAATACGGTCCAAAGGTTAGCAGCAGAATATCAGATGTAAAGGGGAAATAGCAAATGGGTAGTCTGAACATGGTCCAAAGGTCAGCAACAGAAGATGATCAGAACTTACAGCACAGAGATCAGGCGAACACACACCAGAGAGCACAAGCTCTGACTGGCAGTGATCTGGGCCAGACAGCTCACCTAAATAGCAGGGCAATTACCAAGAACAGGGAGCACCTGTGGAAATCTCTGCACCTACCAGTGTCAGATAGGCCCACTGAGCTGTCAGTCAAAGTAACGACAGCTCAGCACACCCCAGCTCAGGATAGGATGACTGAGCTGTCACTGAGTCTCAGACACAGTGCACGTGCCCCTGCACATACGCGGCCAGCACTTTTAAAGGGTCCATGCCCAAAAAAACCGCAGACTTTTTCCCCCCTTTTTTTTCCTCCTTTCCTTCCCACAGCCAAGGGCCCACTGGGGATTTTCCTGGTACCCCACCAAGCCAGACTGACCCTGATTAGAGGTACATAGCTTGATGAAAGTTTCCTTCACAACATGGAGCATTTTCACACACAGTCTCAGTTCCTCTCTCTTAACTCGCTTGGTCTCTGTCTCCACTAGTTTACCTGCCTTCACCACAACCCAACTCAGTACTACAACCCAGATAGCGAGAGTCCTATTCTCAACCTGCAGTTCCGCTTCCTCTTCCCTCTCAAGGGAACTAGTTTGCCAATATGGCCGATACTTAGCTTCTCTATTTCTGATGCCTTGAAGCTCCCACCTGGGGCACTCTCCTCATCTCATGTTCTGTGTTCCGACCTGGACCATTACCTCTCTGAGTTATAAACTTGGGGCTGTACTGCTAGGTGTCCTGTCCCAGGACCCGTCTAGAGTCAATAACTCAGTCCTTCAGTTATTTCTCTCTCTCTCTACTCAGGATCACTGAATCAGTATCCATTCACATTAGGGACACCCACGTCACGTCGCTCTGCTGACTGGTCAGACCTTGGGTCTACTTCTGTGGCACACTGAGCTCTATCTGACATCCTGATAGGAAACTGTCTCTTTCCCTTCACGTTTGCTCCCCCAACTTTAGGCTAGTCCCAAGCCTTTACCCTAACTCTCCCTATTGTCGGGAAAACATAAGCTATCACTAATAACACATTTCACATTACACATCAAAATACTTTTGCAACAATACATGTGTCTCCAAGGGGGAATGTGGGCAGCATGTCCATCTCCTTACAGTGTCCCCCTCATAGACTGCAAGCTAGGGAGTAGGGCTCGCACGCCTCTTGGTATCTGTTGACTGTATTACTCTGTGATGCCTTTATTGTCTGTACAAATACCCTCTGAAATGTAAATTTATACAACCTATACACACAAGACCTATATCCACAAAAAAAAATGTGGAAGAAAAGGAATAGATTCAGTGCCAAATAAGTATGACACTCATATAGAGAACAAGCACCACCAAGAATCAGTAGATAAAAAATATCAAAAACTTTATTGTAAACGATAATATAAAATACAAGGATGTGACAGAGGTAAGCCAAAAATAAGTGGGATCACAATAAGCACCAGATACCAACAGGTGTACAATAATTAGAGATTGAATAAATTGCTCAGTAGTTTGAATATACCCAATAGTGATAATAATATAAGATCTAGAGTAGGAAAGTATATACCAGAGCAGATAAACTCCAGAGGGGCTGTATACCACATCTAGAGACAATCAAACAAAAGGTGACTTGATCTGATCAAATCATCATGGTAAATACCTGAAAGTGCCTGGAGCCCTGTGATGCCCACTGTCCCCAACGCGCGTTTCGGTGTTACAGCCTTCTTCCGGTATATACTTTCCTACTCTAGATCTTATATTATTATCACTATTGGGTATATACAAACTACTGAGCAATTTATTCAATCTCTAATTATTGTACACCTGTTGGTATCTGGTGCTTATTGTGATCCCACTTATTTTTGGCTTACCTCTGTCACATCCTTGTATTTTATATTATCGTTTACAATAAAGTTTTTGATATTTTTTTTATCTACTGATTCTTGGTGGTGCTTGTTCTCTATACGAGTTTCAATGTAAAATTATGCGGAATTTGTTTGCGCTATAGAAATAAAAATGATGATTATTAACCACTGACCCATCGTGCAGCCCTATTTCTTAATTGTATCTACAGCTTTGTAGTCATTTTATCCGTTTCCTCTTACCCTTCATCTGCACAAAAAGATTACACAAACACCTTATAATGCTCTATGACAGTCCTACACACAGGCAGAACTTCCCTGACAGCCTCCCCCCAGTTGTGGCATTACTACACTGCTACTCTGAGCTGTGGGATGCATCTGTGTTCTCTACCAGAGCTATGCCTGCCACTGGCACCCCTCCCGGAGGGGCGTTCTCCTCCATGATGACATCACTGCACTCATCCTATATAAGCGTGCAGTTGTATCCCAGACTCTCAGTACTCGGCGTCCGCCAGGCAGACTCTGCTGCTGTTACAGGTACATGGCTTCTCTCTCTTTTCCTCTGATGTCTCTGCACTTGCTGACTAGTGCATTCCTGCCTTACTAATGTGCCTTGCTGCCATCTCTACGTCTTCATATTCATAGGTATTATCTCCACTAAGCAGTTTCTTCATATAACCTCGTTAGTACGCGTGAAGTCTGCAGCTTTTTCCATCATTTACCTATATCATTCAGGTCCCCATGACGTATAATGTTTATGATGCACGCTGCCTTACTACTGCTGATCTGTGTGATTCTCCCCGCACCACTATTCTTAGTATTATCAATATTACTAGTTACATACAATGGGACTATACCATCTAAATACCATCATTGTGTCACATTATTACCTTCTATATGATATGTTTGATTTCTAAAAGTAAAACTCGATAACTTGTCTATTGTTTCTATCTTATTATTATAATGTCGGGGACTTCAGAGAATGATAGAGGGCCAAACTCCGATTTTAATGGTTTTTCTTAATTTATCTGAATGTTATGTAATATTTTCTATCTTTATACTTTGATGATTATTATCTCATTTACTAACTGTATAATTTTTTTTTTTTTTTTTTAGACATTGAGTTGAAAAAAGGTCATGTTAGACCAAAACAAGCTACGTATGATGGTGTAACTACTCCAGTTCAGTTCATTATTAATGTACATTTAACTCCTGGACTATTGTTTGAACAATAAATAAAAAAAAAAAAAAATTTTACTGGACAAAAGTATTCATTGACGAGGAGTGCGCCGTGGGTTCCAAATCCCATCATCCCAACATGGACACAGACTCTGGGGACCTGAGCGAAGGAGAGCTGTCACCAGGTAATGAGAACAACAAACTTGTATGTGCTATTGACTCTCAGCCCCCCCCGCGCCACTTACACATCAATCAACTTAATTGAATTGGGCAGGAGCATAAATTCTGCTGGTAATTGGATGGTGAATCCACTTTGTGGCAGTGACTGCCCTGGAAAGAGTTAAAAGAAGGAAGTAGAGGGATGGTCCACTAGTGCGATTGGAAATTTATGGGACCTGTTACATACATGAATTGTTATGTACATGCACGTGTCCGATATGTATAGAAGTGCGGGATTATGTAGACTATAGAAACGCTTTAGAGATGTTTTATATATATATATATATATATATATATATATATATATATATATATTTATTTACATCACATGTCCACTAGATACATAGACATGGTTATATTACCTGTACTGTATGGATACAAATTAGGGATTATATCACCTGTCCACCAATTATGAAGATGTCGCATATATATAGAATTGGGATTATATCACCTGTTCACTTTACATACAAAGCCTGAACTCTACTACCTGTCCATTGTAGACCATGATCAATGTCCAGTATAGATTGGGATCCCAGATTATATCACCTATCCACTATACATGAAGGACAAATGATATATGAAGATGCTGGATTATATGAACTGTCCACTACTGAATACGGTGTATGTATATATATATATATATATATATATATATATATATATATATATATATATATATATTCAATCAAGAAGCGGGATTATATCACCTGTTAAAGAGGCAGAACTCTTCCACCTGTCCATTGGAAGACAATCAATGTCCAGTATAGATTGGGATCCAGGATTATATCATCTGTCCACTATACATGCAAATGTCGAAGATGTGGATTATTCTACTGTCTACTACAGTATGTATGTATGTATAATCTCACCAGCTCCCTTTACATATAGATGCAGGACTAATATCACTAGTCCATTGTAGACGTCACTCAATGTCCGGTATAGATTGGGATGTAGGATTATATCACCAGATTACACTGCAGTCAGTGCATTGTATGTAACTATGAATGTTATGAGATTGCATGTAGAATGGTGCAGGAGAGCTTAAAAAGTAATCACCATTACAGTTTTTCTTTCATAAATTAGTAGTACGCATGAAAATAATCAACATTATAAACTATTATCAGACAAATTTGCTTTTTTCTTTTCCTGAATTGATCTTTCACTCGCTATCTGTAATCAGTGAAGATAGACTTTCCCATTCTTGAGATAGGAGATGACAGATAGTGCTCTTAAAACTCTATGGAGGGGAAGGGGTGAAGACGAATTAGAGGCAGACACAGACATTCTGCTACAAGTTCTGCTGAAGCAACAGTTACAGTTCTCCATAGAAGTTTATGAGCACCAACTGTCATCTCCTAGGTCAGTAACGGGAAAATCTGTGTTCGCTATTTTATCCATGAATTGAGAGTGAATGAGCAGTCCAGGTGGAGATAGCAGCGGTTTGTTTTGAAATGTTGCTGTAAGGTATTGAAAGCACTTGAGAAGTCAAAGAACATGGCGCGCACTACAGATCCATCATTGTCCAAGAATGAATGTACTGTATGTAGCAGGGAAACCACCGCATCATCCACCCCCAATCTCTGCTGGTACGCAAACTGCAGGGGGTCAGTAAAAGCCCTCACCCTCGGACACAAGCAGGCAAGTATTATTCTCTCCAAGGACTTCATAGCATGTGATGTTAAGGCCACTGGACGATAGTCTTGTAGGGAAGTTTGAAAAGTGGTCTTCGGAACCGGCACCAGGCAGGTGGTCTTCCACAGTTCTGGTACACCCTGGGATTGAAGGCTCCAGTTAAACAGGTGCTGGAAGACAGTACACAGTTGGTTGGTACACGCTCTGAGGACACGTGGACTGAGGCCATCAGGCCCAGCTGCTTTGCCAATGACAAGTCTACTAAACTGTTTTCTCATGTCTCTTTGGGAGGCAGTGAAAGCAGGCAGTTTATCCCCCAATTTTCTTAAACAGATATCTATTTTGATCCCCTTGTGATCCGCTCAGTTACATTTTGTGGATTTAGTAACACTTAACAAGCTTTTCTAGAAACAGCTCAGCATATTGAGGTGCCGTCTAGGACTGATTCGCCAATGGCCCATTAATGATAGTGGAGATGCTATGCTCTATTCTATGCGCTGGGACAATTTTTGTAGTTAAGTACTGCAAAAACCAAGCTTAGATAAATGGACAACCACGTCAGGCACGATATTGTGTTTTAGAGCTCTGAGCCTTTCCGATGATTGTACATCAACTTGATGTGAGTAGTTACAATTTCTTCTTACAGGTTGAGATGTGATTCCTCAATAAACATTCAGTTCATCCTAATCTACATTCTAATAATGGAGGTGGCACACTTCAAAAGCATATTGATAGGGAATTTATATGGTGCGCCCCAATGGGGACAGTGATGATGATGTCTGTAAAACGCTGTGGAATAAATGGTGCTATATAAGAAAGTAAAATAAATAAATGTGCCCAAGGCATGAGCAAATTATGGGAAGAAAATAGATCTGCACATTTCAGATCTGCCAAAATGAAATCCCGGGAATACTACATTGCATTAGTTACAAATTTCTGGAGTTTACTTAAATGATCCTTCCTTAAAGTTGTAAGCATAATTCATGTTAAACCTATTTAAGTATATATTTGTCTGTCTGTCTGTCTATCATATGCACTTGGAGGTAGTGACTGACTCCCATGAGTTCAAAGCTGTTTTAAATCAGAGCAGGATATTACCTACCCTTTAAACTTGTGGGCTGAGGCAGAGGATATATATATAATACTAGATGGTGGCCTGATTCTAACGCATCGGGTATTCTAGAATATGCATGTCCACGTAGTATATTGCCCAGCCACGTAGTATATTGCTAAGCCCCAACCCCAACCCTAACCCTAACCCTAATGGGAAAATGGAAATAAATACATTTTTTAATTTTTTTATTATTTTTCCATAACTAAGGGGGTGATGAAGGGGGGTTTGATTTACTTTTATAGCGTTTGTTTTGCAGATTTTTATGATTGGCAGCCGTCTTTTTATTGCAAAAAATTGTTTTTGCCTCTCCACATTTTGAGACCTATAATTTTTCCATATTTTGGTTCAGAGTCATGTGAGGTCTTGTTTTTTGCGGGACGAGTTGATGTTTTTATTGGTACCATTTTTGGGCACATGGCATTTTTTATCGCCTTTTATTCCGATTTTTGTGAGGTAGAATGAACAAAAACCAGCTATTCATGAATTTCTTTTGAGGGGAGTGCTTATACCGTTCCACGTTTGGTAAAATTGATAAAGTAGTTTTATTCTTCGGGTCAGTACAATTACAGTGATACCTAATTTATATCATTTTTTTATGTTTTGGCGCTTTTATATGAAAAAAATTATTTTATATGTAAAATAATTATTTTTGCATCGCTTTATTCTGAGGACTATAACTTTTTTATTTTTTCGTTGATGACACTGTACGGCAGGTCATTTTTTTTTTGCGGGACAAGATGACGTTTTCAGCGGTACCATGGTTATTTATATCCGTCTTTTTGATCGCGTGTTATTCCACTTTTTGCTTGGCGGTATGATAATAAAGCGTCATTTTTGCCTCTTTTTTTTTTTTTTACAGTGATCACTGAAGGGGTTAACTAGGGGGACAGTTTTATAGGTCGGGTCGTTACGGACGTGGAAATACTAAATATGTGTACTTTTATTGTTTTGTTTTTTTATTTAGATAAAGAAATGTATTTATTGGAACAATGGTTTTTTTTTTTCTTTATTTAGGAATTTTTTTTTTTTTTTACACATGTAAATTTTTTACTTTTTTACATTGCCCCGGGGGGGGGGGGGCGCATCATGTTATAGGGTCAGATCGCTGATCTGACACTTTGCAGAGCGCTGTGTCAGATCAGCGATCTGACAGGCACTGCAGGTACCCTTGCAAGCACTTGCTCTGAGCAGGCGCTTGGAAGCCACCTCCCTGCAAGACCCAGAAGGCCCCCGTGGCGATTTTGGATCCGGACCTGCAGGGAGGAGGAGGTAAGGAGGTAAGAGACCCTCCGAGCAACGCGATCACATCGCGTTGCTCCGAGGGTCTCAGGGAAGCACGCAGGGAGCCCCCTCCCTGCGCGATGCCTCCCTGTGCCACCGAATCGCTGCGATCATGTTTGATCGCAGTGTGCCGGGGGTTAATGTGCCAGGAGCGGTCCGTGACCGCTCCTGGCACATAGTGCCGGATGTCAGCTGCAATAGTTAGCTGACACCCGGCCCCGATTGGTCGCTCTCCACCCGTGAGCGCGGCTGATCGGTGATGACGTACTATCCCGTCATTGGTCATATGGGCCCATACCACCTCGACGGGATAGTACGTCCGATGTCAGAAAGGGGTTAAAGTGGTACAAAATTAGCGGTTTTGTTTTGGATTTTTTTGCATAGGCCTCACTTTTAATATGCATTGGCTACCAAGTTTATTTATTTTACTCATTTATATAGTGCCATTAATTCCACAGCGCTTTACAAACATTATTGGCACTGACCCCATTGCAGATCACAATCTACATTCCCTATCAGTATGTTGGTGGAAACTGAAGAACCAGAAGGAAACCCACGTAAACACGGGAAGAACATACAAACTCCTTACAGATGTTATCCTTGGTGGGATTTGAACCCAGGATCTTAGCGCTACAAGGCTGCAGTGCTAACCACTGAGCCACCGTGCTGCCCCAAAGGTGCTGTAGGTAAAAAATAGATGAAGCTCTATAATAGTGAATTGATGTTTACCCAGTAGGCAGCAGAGATGCCAAACACTCCTTCACCGGGTGTAGTTATGCCAACCATTGGTGAAACTTTAGTAGGTGATGTGTAATGCTAAGATGGTCTTTTTTAAGGAAGGGGGGCCTCAAACTGTCCCTGGAACTAGGACCCTAACTATCCCTGTCCTAGGGGTACTCTGGAGCGTTGAGAGGCCCGAGTCTCTGAAGTTACTATGCTCCTGTTAAGCCCTGATCTGTCCACTGCCACAAACCACGAGGCTTGGGACTGAAATGTAAGGTAAACAACACACAAAGACAAAACAGAAGTAACAAAAAGCAACAAACATACAAACACTCACCAAAGGTAGTGACGTACATAGGGAAGGATAGGACTGTACCAACCAAATGAGAATAGGACAATGAGGAAAGTGTACACCCAAAGACGACATGCAACAACGATCTCCAATTCAGCACATTGTCTCCAAGGAGCTAGGAAGCAAAGCTTTCACTGGCCAGGCAGAGAGGGTCTGGCCAGATTTTATAGGGAGAGGTAATGACCAGATCACAAGCAGCTGAAATAGAGCTGCAAGTTTCTGACCAGCATAGAAAGGGTCGTTCGTTGACCTTTTCAAGAGAAGCCAAATCCATTTTACATGGGACACACACACACAGACAAACTGGAAGATCTGTGAGTCACAATACATAGCGATCTTCTAACCCCAGATCTCCCAGGAGGGTATGGCACACTCGTGACAGTATGTGAAAAATCCATTCAAAAATTCCCATGTGTTACATACAGATTTTATTGTGGATTTTGGTGCTGTGTTTAGCTGCAGATTACACTGATTGCATAACAATGCATGAAATCCACAATGAAAATACATGAAAAGGTAAATGCCTAGAATCAACAGAGGATTTTTTGCACTATGAATGTGAGGGTTGCTGTTGTGACTCCCCCATATTGTGCAGCTATGGTTATTTCTCATTAAAGGAGCTACAGAATGAAAGGGTTGTTACAATGAACATTTAGGCACTGGGAGAGTCGAGGGCCCTTACACATTGGACTGTTGGCCAAGTCAACTGACATTGAGGGGTTCAGAAGACATTAGTCTAATGTGTACGAGTTTAGGTAAAGGGTGTACTTACTATTAAAACTGGCTTCTTCTATCCATTAAAATGACTACTTATACTTTATTTCTGTTTTCCCTTACAAAGTGGCACTTTCCTGCCACCAAATTTCCCCACAACCTCCAGAATACTGTGCATGATGGGAAGGCTCTATACTCTCTATGTGAAGAATAGAGATGAGCGTGCCCGAACTTAAGAGTTCTGGGTTCGTAGTGGACAGTTAGTGTCCAGTGCTAAATGCTGAACACGCACTTCTCCCGGAAGACCGTTGCAAAGTTCGGAAGTCTGTGGAGAGAGACATATTGAAACAAAGTATGGATCGGGTACCAGAACCTAAACTTCCACGGCTCCGCTCATCCCTAGTGAAGAACACATTTGGATTGAGCAGAGATATAGGGAGAAGGCTACTGTGCATGCACAACCACCAAATGGCTGGCCCACAAGGGCACATAACCCACAGAAACTGCTTTCATAAACAACATAGGGGCACCAATAATTTAATCATATAACCTTCTATTGCCAGATTTTCTAATATTTGTCTAACTGACCAATTCTGTATATTGAGCCAAATTATATTAGTGAGAAATCTCTTTATTTTGGAAACCATTGTGTACAGCCATTTTAGAAATGTGCGGTGCCAGATCACAGACCTCATCATTTCTCTATGACTAGTTCTCCCCTTTAATTATCTGTAGTTTGTATTGTCCAGTTTCTATTGCCACTTGTGCAAACAGGCAGCAATGTTTCCACCATCGTTATTGACAGAACTGAATTGTGGCCGTATTTACAGACCGCGGCAGGTTACTCTGGGACAGATCCCCTTTAAGTGGCCCATGCTACGCATCACACAGCATTGTCCCATTTATAGAAACAGAACAGCAGCGTCTAAAGCAGCGCAATAAATCAAATAAATTGTGTTTAAACGAACATAACACCATATGTTTCTGTATCCTTTTAACCATTTATTTGATTTAAAGCATTTTCCAGTTGCTTTTGTTATTCCAGCCAAGAAAGTCCCATGGATATGAGAAGGGAGAATGAAAAGGTTCTCGTGTAATAATATATGGCCTTGTACTATCTACTAGGTACACTCAGGTTTCATTGAGGGGTGGCAGTTAAAGTGATTGATTGCAGTAAATCCATGGCAATCGATTTCTTCACCAAATATGAGCATGTCTAGGGCTCTTCAGTCATCGTATCCTTACCTGCTTTGTGTCTCTCACGTGACAGCATTGTTTCTTCTGTACTAGATATGGAGTTTAGTTGGTACCTAAAACGGGAAAGTCACAGTAGGAAATAGTCTTAAAGATTTTAGCTACATAGTAAAAATTATAGTTGTTCTCACTTCTTAAGTTATTAAAATATTTGGCTGTGTTCACACAAGCATTGGAGATGAATCGATTCATCAAAAATACTGAGGGGAAAAAAAGAGCAACATGTGGTAAGATAATAAATACCCAATAGGCTATAAGATCCACTGGACACGTTGATGATTGACCCAAACAATGCAAATGCTCAGCACAGAGTTGAAGGGCATCATTGGGACAAGGTATTTTGGTGCCATAGGCAGATAAAGCCAATGGTGCACCCCTTCCCCTAGCTTCAAGTAAAGGAATAGGTTAGAGAGCATGGTAACAGGACCCTTAACCCCCACACCCCCCTCCCAATGTGCCAAGTAATAAGCTCTGATGATGAGGAGGAATTTAAGAGTTACAAGTGCATATCACAAAATTAGAATATCATCAAAAAGTTAATTTATTTCAGTTCTTCAATACAAAAAGTTAGAGTTATTACAGACAGAGTGATCTATTTCACATGTTTATTTCTGTTAATGTTGATGATTGTGACTTTCAGCCAATGAAAACACAAAAGTCATTATCTCAGTAAATTAGAACAATTAACAAAAAAAACCACCTGCAAAGGCTTCCTAAGCATTTAAAAAGGTCTTTTAGTCTGTTTCAGTAGGCTCCATAATCATGGGGAAGACTGCTGACTTGACAGATCACAAAATACAATAGCAACAGCCGACAGCACTTCAGATATCAGAATGCACGTTCAGAATCCACAGGACCCAATAGGAATAATGTATACCAGAAAATCAAGAAGAACAGCATCCAATCCGGGTGAAAAAACAAAAATACCTCTTTATTTTGCCATAATGCGATGTTTTGACCTACAATTTGTCGAAACATTGCATTATGGAAAAATAAAATGGTATTTTTGTTATTTTACCCTGATTGGATGCTGTTCTTCTTGATTTTCTGCTGACTTGACAGATGTCCAGAAGGCAGTCATTGACACACTCCACAAGGAGGGTAAACCACAAAAGGTTATTGCTAAAGAAGCTGACTTTTCACAGAGTGCTGTATCCAAGCATATTAATGGAAAGTTGAGTGGAAGGAAAAAGTGTGGTAGAAAAAGGTGCACAAGTAACCGAGATAACCTCAGCCTTGTAAGGATTGTTAAGAAAAGGCCATTCCAAAATTTGGGGGAGATTCACAAGGAGTGGACTGCTGCTGGAGTCGTTGCTTGCTTCAAGAGCCACCACACACAGACATATCCAGGACATGGGCTACAAGTGTCGCATTCCTTGTGTCAAGCCACTCATGGCCAATAGACATCACCAGAACCGTCTTGCCTGACTGGACTGTTGCTCAGTGGTCCAAGGTGTTAATAATAATAATTTTAATTTCTATAGCGCCATCATATTGCACAGCACTTTACATTTTAAAGGAGACTTGTAGAGACAATAAAAGACATTACAGAATAACAATAATCACATAAACAACAGATACAGAGAGGAATGAGGGGCCTGCTCGCAAGCTTACAATCTATGAGGAAATAGGGGAGACTCGAAAGGTGGATGGTAACAATTGTTTTCATTGTTCTGACCAGTCATAATATAATAAATCGGGTGTTCATGTAATGCTGCATGAACCGGTTATTAATCAGAATTTGTAGAAGTACAGACAGCATCAATAGTAAAAACATATAATGTTAAAAATAAAAAACAAAAAAAAAAATCATTATATACTCACCTTCCGCCGCCTTTCCCACTCCTCGTGACGCTCCGGTGACCGCTCCATGCAAGCGGCAGGTTCCGGTGGCAAGGATGGTATGCGAGAAGGACCTGCCATGACGTCACGGTCATGTGACCGTGACGTCATCACAGGTCCTGCGCGTCACCGTCATGTGACCGCTACATCATCACACCCTGGGACCGGAAGCTGCCGCCTGCACCGCACACAGGCGACAGAACTACAAGGGGCCCTCGGAAGGTGAGTATATGTTTATTTTTTATTTTTTAACCTGTGACATACGTGACTGGCCAATATACTACGTGGCTGGGCAATATACTACGTGGCTCTGTGCTGTATACTACGTCGCTGTGCAATATACTACGTAACTGGGCAATATACTACATAACTGGGCAATATACTACGTGGCTGGGCAATATACTACGTGGCTGGGAAATATACTACGTGGGCATGCATATTCTAGAATACCCGATGCGTTAGAATCGGGCCACCATCTAGTAGTTAAATAAATGTGTTGAGGTGGTTGGCCAGTCTGAATAAATTCGTTTTTAGGGCACACTTAAAACAGTGGGTATTGAGGATTAATCAAATTATCTTGAGTAGTGCATTCCAAAGAATTGGCGTAGCACGCGATAAGTCTTGGAGACCGGAGTGGGAGGTTCTGATTATTGAGGATGTTAACCTTAAGTCATTAGCAAAATAGAGGGCACAGTTAGGGTGGTAGACTGAGACAAGGGAGGAGATGTAGAGTGGTGCTGAACCATGGAGCGCTTTGTGGGTGAGAGAAATAAGCTTATATTGAACTCTGGAGTGGATGGGTAACCAATGCAATGACTGGCACAAGGTAGAGGCAATTTTGCATTTCATTTGGAAATCAAGGTCTCAGAGTCTGGAGGAAGAGTAGAGAAGCCACAATCCAAGCTGCTTGAGGTCTAGTGTGAAGTTTCCACAATCAATGATGGTTTGGGGAGCTATGTCATCTGCTGATGTAGGTCCACTGTGTTTATTAAGACCAAAGTCAGCGCAGCCGCCTACCAGGAAATTTTAAAGCACTTCATGCTTCCCTCTGCCGACAAGCTTTTTGGAGATGAAATTTCATTTTCCAGCAGGACTTGGCACCTGTCCACACTTACAAAAGTACCAATACCTGGTTTAAAAACAACAGAATCACTGTACTTGATTGGCCAGCAAACTTGCCTGACCTTAACCCTATAGAGAATCTATGGGGTATTGTCAAGAGGAAGATGAGAGACACGAGACTCAGCAATGCAGACGAGCTGAAGGCTGCTATCAAAGCAACCTGGGCTTCCATAACACCTCAGCAGTGCCACAGGCAGCGTGGCACCTTCATGCCATGCCGCATTGATACAGTAATTGATGCAAAAGGAGCCCCGACCAAGAATTGAGTACATTAACTGAACATACATTTCAATAGGCCAACATTTTGGATTTTAAAATCATTTTTCAAGCTGGTGTTATAAAGTATTCTAATTTACTGAGATAATGACTTTGAGTTTTCATTGGCTGGAAGCCATAATCATTAACATTAACAGAAATAAACACTTGAAATAGATCACCCTGTTTGTATGACTACATAATATATGAGTTTCACTTTTTGTATTGAAGAACTGAAATAAATTAACTTTTTGATGATATTCTAATTTTGTGAGATACACCTGTGTGTGTATATATATAAGAAGTTTTCACTGTTTGCAGCCCATTTACATGATACCAGCGACAAATAACAATATTCATCTCTGACATCCCTTGATATGTTAAATGTCAGACACAAGGACAGCTATGGAAACTAATATAACTTACCTATAATGGGGGGCCAGTTGGCTTCAATTAAGGTCTCCAGCATTTGGCAGATACCCTAATGGAAACTAAACAGACCCCATTAAAGATAAAGGATAAAGGGATACTTATGATGGTGTTTGCATCTGTGACAACAAAACTGACGATGGGTCTGGTGCCGTTTTCACTCAGTAGCAGTGTTAATCTACTGGTAGTGGGTGGATCCATTGCAGTATTGGTGGTGGTTCTGGTGTAGTATTCATGTACAGATGGTGGTTCTGGTGACATGTTCCTGTTCTGGTGACATATTCATGTAGTGATGGTTGTTCTTGTGCTGTTTTTATGTACTACTGGCTCTGGTTATTTATTAATGAAGTGGTGATGTATAGCCAGAATCATCATCAGTACATGAATATGAAACCAAAATTATCATCATACATATACTGTATGTAACACCAAATCCATCAATTGTATTTGAATACCGCACTAGAACCATCAGCAAATAAATACAACACCAGTATTATCAGTGTGCTGGTGTCGGGCGGCTGCTGGCACAACACTGCTGGGGTATTGTTTTTTAAACAGCGCCCCCCTGAGGGAGACAAGAGGTATTGCCCTCCGCTGGGGGCCTACCTTGCCTATGTGTTGTCCAACCCAGTTGTAGTAGTTTCTGCCCAACTTTTCTAGACTCCTAAGCAGCATATTTGTCTAGTTCTGCAGTAACATAGGAGCATAGCATACAGTACATCACTGTGATACTGGGTAGGTTTCATATTTAGCAGTGTGGGGAAGTTATAAGGCAAACCCTAGTGTTGTGAATTTGGATTCTGGGCTCCCCCGGTGGCTACTGGTGGAATTGAACTGGTGTCTTCATCTTCTCTGTTCACCTGTTCCCATCAAGATGTGGGAGTCGCTATATAACCTTGCTGCTCTGTTAGTTGCTTGCCGGTCAACAATGTTATCAGAAGCCTCTCTGTGCTTGTTCCTGCTCCTAGACAACTACTAGATAAGTTGGACTCTTGTCCATGTTTGTTTTTGCATTTTTGTTCCAGTTCACAGCTGTAGTTTCGTTACTGTGTCTGGAAAGCTCTTGTGAACAGGAATTTCCACTCTGGTGTTATGAGTTAATGCCAGAGTTTTAAAGTAATTTCTGGATGGTGTTTTTGATAGGGTTTTCAGCTGACCATGAAAGTGTCCTTTCTGTCTTCTGCTATGTAGTAAGTGGACCTCAAATTTGCTAAACCTATTTTCATACTACGTTTGTTATTTCATCTCAACTCACCGCCAATACATGTGGGGGGCCTCTGTCTCCTTTCGGGGTATTTCTCTAGAGGTGAGCTAGGACTAATATTTTCCTCTGCTAGCTTTATTTAGTCCTCCGGCTGGTGCTGGGCATCTAGAATCAACGTAGGCATGCTACCCGGCCACTGCTAGTTGTGCGTTAGGTTTAGTTCATGGTCAGCTCAGTTCCCATCTTCCAAGAGCTAGTTCCTATATATGCTTATGCTATGTTCTCATGCCATTGAGATCATGACAGTTTGACCGGCCCTCAAAGTGTTAATTGTTTGGGCTGAAGCAGGAGAAAAAGAAGTGTTGAAGGGAAATTTTTTTTTTTTTCCCCTCAGAGTTTTGCTGCCTAGCCCTTAATTGCTGTCTAGCTGCTTCTTACCTCCTCTTAACCCTTGAATGGCTCTGTGTCCACCTGTTTGTAATGGATCTTCAGAGTGTAACTGCAGGTTTGAATAATCTCGCCACGAAGGTACAAAATTTGCAAGATTTTGTTTGTCATGCACCTGTATCTGAGCCGAGAATTCCTTTGCCGGAATTTTTCTCGGGAAATAGATCCGGGTTTCAGAATTTTCGAAATAATTGCAAATTATTTTTGTCCCTGAAATCTCGCTCTGCCGGAGACCCTGCACAGCAGGTCAGGATTGTGATTTCCTTGCTCCGGGGCGACCCTCAAGACTGGGCTTTTTCATTGACACCAGGGGATCCTGCGTTGCTCAATGTGGATGCGTTTTTTCTGGCCTTGGGGTTGCTTTATGACGAACCTCATTTGGAGCTTCAGGCAGAAAAAACTTTGATGTCCCTATCTCAGGGGCAAGATGAAGCGGAAATTTACTGCCAAAGATTCCGTAAATGGTCTGTGCTTACTCAGTGGAATGAGTGCGCCCTGGCGGCGACTTTCAGAGAGGGTCTCTCTGATGCCATTAAGGATGTTATGGTGGGGTTCCCTGTGCCTGCGGGTCTGAATGAGTCCATGACAATGGCTATTCAGATCGATAGGCGTTTGCGGGAGCGCAAACCAGTGCACCATCTGGCGGTGTCCACTGAGAAGTCGCCAGAGAGTATGCAGTGTGATAGAATTCTGTCCCGAAGCGAGCGGCAGAATTTTAGACGGAAAAATGGGTTGTGTTTCTATTGTGGTGATTCTACTCATGTTATATCAGCATGCTCTAAGCGCACTAAAAAGCTTGGTAAATCTGTTTCCATTTGCACCTTACCGTCTAAATTTATTCTATCTGTGACCCTGATTTGCTCTTTGTCATCTATTACCACGGACGCCTATGTCGACTCTGGCGCCGCTTTGAGTCTTATGGATTGGTCCTTTGCCAAACGCTGTGGGTATGATTTAGAGCCTTTGGAGACTCCTATTCCTCTGAAGGGGATTGACTCCACCCCATTGGCTAATAATAAACCACAATACTGGACACAAGTAACTATGCGTATTAATCCGGATCACCAGGAGATTATTCGCTTTCTGGTGCTGTATAGTCTACATGATGATTTGGTGCTAGGATTGCCTTGGCTGCAATCTCACAACCCAGTCCTCGACTGGAGAGCTATGTCTGTGTTGAGCTGGGGATGTAAGGGGGCTCATGGGGATGTACCTGTGGTTTCCATTTCATCATCCATTCCCTCTGAAATTCCTGAGTTCCTGTCTGACTATCGTGACGTCTTTGAAGAATCCAAGCTTGGTTCGTTACCTCCGCACCGAGAGTGCGATTGTGCCATAGATTTAATCCCGGGTAGTAAATACCCAAAGGGTCGTTTATTTAATCTGTCTGTGCCTGAACACGCTGCTATGCGAGAATATATAAAGGAGTCCTTGGAAAAGGGACATATTCGTCCATCGTCATCTCCCTTAGGAGCCGGTTTTTTCTTTGTGCCAAAAAAAGACGGCTCTTTGAGACCATGTATTGATTATCGGCTTTTGAATAAAATCACTGTTAAATATCAATACCCATTGCCGTTGCTGACTGATTTGTTTGCTCGCATAAAGGGGGCCAAGTGGTTCTCTAAGATTGACCTTCGTGGGGCGTATAATTTGGTGCGAATCAGGCAGGGGGATGAGTGGAAAACCGCATTTAATACGCCCGAGGGCCACTTTGAGTATTTAGTGATGCCTTTTGGTCTTTCTAATGCTCCGTCAGTTTTCCAGTCCTTTATGCATGATATTTTTCGCGATTATTTGGATAAATTTATGATTGTGTATCTGGATGATATTCAGATTTTTTCGGATGACTGGGACTCTCATGTCCAGCAAGTCAGGAGGGTTTTTCAGGTTTTGCGGTCTAATTCTTTGTGTGTGAAGGGTTCTAAGTGTGTTTTTGGGGTACAGAGGATTTCCTTTTTGGGATATATTTTTTCCCCCTCTTCCATTGAAATGGATCCTGTCAAGGTTCAAGCTATTTGTGATTGGACGCAGCCCTCTTCTCTTAAGAGTCTTCAGAAATTTTTGGGCTTTGCTAACTTTTATCGTCGATTTATTGCTGGTTTTTCGGATATTGCTAAGCCATTGACCGATTTGACTAAGAAGGGTGCTGATGTTGCTGATTGGTCCCCTGATGCTGTGGAGGCCTTTCGGGAGCTTAAGCGCCGTTTTTCCTCTGCCCCTGTGTTGCGTCAGCCTGATGTTGCTCTACCTTTTCAGGTTGAGGTCGACGCTTCTGAGATCGGAGCTGGGGCAGTGTTGTCGCAGAAAAGTTCTGACTGCTCCGTGATGAGGCCTTGTGCCTTCTTTTCCCGTAAATTTTCGCCCGCTGAGCGGAATTATGATGTTGGGAATCGGGAGCTTTTGGCCATGAAGTGGGCTTTTGAGGAGTGGCGCCATTGGCTTGAGGGGGCCAGACATCAGGTGGTGGTATTGACTGACCACAAAAATTTGATTTATCTTGAGACCGCCAGGCGCCTGAATCCTAGACAGGCGCGCTGGTCATTATTTTTCTCTCGGTTTAATTTTGTGGTGTCATACCTACCGGGTTCTAAGAATGTTAAGGCGGATGCCCTTTCTAGGAGTTTTGAGCCTGACTCGCCTGGTAACTCTGAGCCCACAGGTATCCTTAAGGATGGAGTGGTATTGTCAGCCGTTTCTCCAGACCTGCGGCGGGCCTTGCAGGAGTTTCAGGCGGATAGACCTGATCGTTGCCCACCTGATAAACTGTTTGTTCCTGATGATTGGACCAGTAGAGTCATCTCTGAGGTTCATTCTTCTGCGTTGGCAGGTCATCCTGGCATTTTTGGTACCAGGGATTTGGTGGCAAGGTCCTTCTGGTGGCCTTCCCTGTCACGAGATGTGCGAGGCTTTGTGCAGTCTTGTGACGTTTGTGCTCGGGCCAAGCCTTGTTGTTCTCGGGCTAGTGGATTATTGTTGCCCTTGACTATTCCTAAGAGGCCTTGGACGCACATCTCGATGGATTTTATTTCAGATCTGCCTGTTTCTCAGAAGATGTCTGTCATCTGGGTGGTGTGTGACCGTTTTTCTAAGATGGTCCATTTGGTTCCTCTGCCCAAGTTACCTTCTTCTTCCGAGTTGGTTCCTCTGTTTTTTCAAAATGTTGTTCGTTTGCATGGTATTCCTGAGAATATCGTTTCTGACAGAGGGACCCAATTCGTGTCTAGATTTTGGCGGGCATTCTGTGCTAGGATGGGCATAGATTTATCTTTTTCGTCCGCTTTCCATCCTCAGACGAATGGCCAGACCGAGCGGATTAATCAGACCCTGGAGACATATCTGAGGTGTTTTGTGTCTGCTGACCAGGATGATTGGATTGCTTTTTTGCCATTGGCGGAGTTCGCTCTCAATAATCGGGCCAGCTCTGCCACTTTGGTGTCCCCGTTTTTCTGTAATTCGGGGTTTCATCCTCGATTTTCCTCTGGTCAGGTGGAATCTTCGGATTGTCCTGGAGTGGATGCTGTGGTGGAGAGATTGCATCAGATCTGGGGGCAGGTGGTGGACAATTTGAGGTTGTCCCAGGAGAAGACTCAGCTTTTTGCCAACCGCCACCGTCGTGTTGGTCCTCGGCTTTCTGTTGGGGATTTGGTGTGGTTGTCTTCTCGTTTTGTCCCTATGAGGGTCTCTTCTCCTAAGTTTAAGCCTCGGTTTATCGGCCCGTATAAGATATTGGAGATTCTTAACCCTGTTTCCTTCCGTTTGGACCTCCCTGCATCCTTTTCTATTCATAACGTTTTTCATCGGTCATTATTGCGCAGGTATGAGGTACCGGTTGTGCCTTCCGTTGAGCCTCCTGCTCCGGTGTTGGTTGAGGGTGAGTTGGAGTACGTTGTGGAGAAAATCTTAGACTCTCGTGTTTCCAGACGGAGACTCCAGTATCTGGTCAAGTGGAAGGGATACGGCCAGGAGGATAATTCTTGGGTGAATGCATCTGATGTTCATGCCTCCGATCTGGTTCGTGCCTTTCATAGGGCCCATCCTGATCGCCCTGGTGGTTCTGGTGAGGGTTCGGTGCCCCCTCCTTGAGGGGGGGGTACTGTTGTGAATTTGGATTCTGGGCTCCCCCGGTGGCTACTGGTGGAATTGAACTGGTGTCTTCATCTTCTCTGTTCACCTGTTCCCATCAAGATGTGGGAGTCGCTATATAACCTTGCTGCTCTGTTAGTTGCTTGCCGGTCAACAATGTTATCAGAAGCCTCTCTGTGCTTGTTCCTGCTCCTAGACAACTACTAGATAAGTTGGACTCTTGTCCATGTTTGTTTTTGCATTTTTGTTCCAGTTCACAGCTGTAGTTTCGTTACTGTGTCTGGAAAGCTCTTGTGAACAGGAATTGCCACTCTGGTGTTATGAGTTAATGCCAGAGTTTTAAAGTAATTTCTGGATGGTGTTTTTGATAGGGTTTTCAGCTGACCATGAAAGTGTCCTTTCTGTCTTCTGCTATGTAGTAAGTGGACCTCAAATTTGCTAAACCTATTTTCATACTACGTTTGTTATTTCATCTCAACTCACCGCCAATACATGTGGGGGGCCTCTGTCTCCTTTCGGGGTATTTCTCTAGAGGTGAGCTAGGACTAATATTTTCCTCTGCTAGCTTTATTTAGTCCTCCGGCTGGTGCTGGGCATCTAGAATCAACGTAGGCATGCTACCCGGCCACTGCTAGTTGTGCGTTAGGTTTAGTTCATGGTCAGCTCAGTTCCCATCTTCCAAGAGCTAGTTCCTATATATGCTTATGCTATGTTCTCATGCCATTGAGATCATGACACCCTAGGCTCCCGAACAGCAAATTGTTGTGAAATTCGCATTTTGTGTTTGGTGGATGAACCTTTACAATTTGCTGATGTCAGCATTTTTTTTTATTTTATATTCCTAGTGCCTGTTTGCTGAGCAATCGGTTATGAAATCCATCTTGGGATTTGTTATTCTATTGATTTTATCTTTTGATTTTGATTTTTTTTTTTTTAATCTGGTGTTCCCCCTAATACTAATTACAATGGTATGTTCTTGTTGGCTTACTCATCATTTTGTCTGTGTCTTTAGCGTTTGATGCACACATGCTTTTTAATTGATATCTAAAAAAAACTTATTTTTATCACTATATCTAATCCTGTGCTTCACACTTGATTTATTGATTTTAGCCACACAGACTATTGCACTGATTACTGGGAAAATGTGCTAGTTATATGAAAATGCTGGGTGACAGACAATGAGTAACACACATGTAGTGCGTTTGCTGCAGATTTACAAGCTGTCTACTTAGTAACAGCTAAGCTACAAATTGCATAAAGATTCGGCGTGGAAATAGACATACTGTGTGGACTTTATTTGCAGTAGTGAAGACCAATTTCCATAGAGGACTAGACTAGATCTAGGACCGGGACAACACCTATTGAATTGGTCATCTCTAATGTCAACCAATCTCATCTACATGTTGTGTAAAATATGCGCCTGGTAAATTCACAGCATGTAATTCTTTGTGTGGAATTCTTCGCAAATGTTGCCCTTTGCAGTGTACGGGTATGTCCATGCATGGATTTGATTCAGATATTGCCACTGTTTAACTGCAACAAAATCATCTTTGCATTGGAAAAGGTGGAGTTGGTGATGAATTTCACAAAAACATTTGTTAGGCCGAGGTCAGACTAGCGTATGGCATCCGATGCGATATGCTAATGACCCTCGGCTCTTGCTCTGCTGCGAGCAGGAGCCGAGTGTCATGCGTCTGTGCTCCGAGCCTCTCGCACAGCTGCGGAGGAGGTGGAGAAATGAATTTCTCCATTGACGGTGTCAGCGTATATCGCACATCACTGGGATGATATGGGTGTGAGGGAGCCGAGACTCGGTCGAGTGTTGGTGACAATCACAGCATGCTGCGATTTCCCTCGCACATTGAAAAATAGCACTCGTCCGTATTCATCGCTAGTGTGACCCCGGCCTTATACTGCGGATTTACCATTCAGACATTTTCCTCAACATTAGATGAGATTGGTTGACATTAGGGATGAAAACTTTGAATTGTGCTGCCCTGGTCCAGCATCCAGTCTGGCTCCCTGTAGCAACTGGTTTTCACTACTACACCCAGCATTCACAGCCCAGCATGCTGAGCGCCTCTGGCATTTACTAGGTCCCACAATTTCATTAATATAGTGTCACGTTTTAAGGGGCTCTAAGGACTGTTGCTCACCTCGCCCCTTTAAGAACCGCCCCAGTTCTCATTATTGCATATGGATGTTTTATATAACTGTGATTGCTGATATGTTCATGTATGATGCTTTGTTGTCGTATTTAAAATTCCATTTTATATGCTGTTGTACAATGTGGATTACTTTGTTATAGGGTAAGTGCATACCCCAGGGAGGAAACTAGATGGGGACACCTTAGCACACAATAGTGTACATGTGTAGTGAGATAGGAATAGGAGCTTGGTATAGTAAATAGTTAACATAGGAGGGGACAGCTGTGGTTAAGACGGGAGCATTTCCTGAAAGTGTTTAGTGAAGACTGGGAGCTGAGACAGCTCAGAGGGAGGGGCCAGGGAGCCCCAGGTGTCCCAAGGGTCTTAAGAGCCCGGGACAGCCCAGCAGCTACGCAGCATTCTATGAAGGGGGCCCAGCCGTCCAGTGCCAGAGTGCCAGTTGAAGAGTTGCAGCAGGATAAAGACTTAGGTCGCTCCGAAAATGTGGCAACTATCTACACGAGCTGAAGCCCTTCTGTCTGGGACGAAACAAATGAGGAAACTCCTAAGAGTAGTCATGCTGGACAGGGAGGACGCTGCAGTACCGAACGGTTTGGTATGACCTGGGGAAACCCTGGAAGAAATAAGTGAAGACACAGGGAAAGTACACAATGAGAACGATGCCGTACTCTGTTCTTCATTTACAGTTTGAATTAGACTCTGTCTCTTTGTACTCAACAACAGCAACAGCCGAACTTCAGCAGCCCCAATGGAACCCTGACGGTGTAGAAAGTGCAGCAGAAGGTATGCAAGGAATTGGACATTGTTTCTGTGTGTCGGGAGGCCAGATCGTGCCTAACCTGATATGCTTAACCACGACTACAGCCCTGGCTCTGCCCCTCACAACGTCATGACACACATTGTTGCATCATATGGGGCCCAGCTACTAAGCTTCATGTGATGTCATGATGTCTCCGGACCAGTAGCACAGGTGGTCAGGATACCAGACTGAGGATGCTAAATGCAGATGTGATCACCAGTTGTCAGGGAGGATAGAAATGAACCCCAGACCAGGGCAGCACAGACTGAGTGTCTCTAACTGCCATCTCATCTACTTAGCTGGTACTGTTATACTTATATTAATGAAGGTACTTAAATTGGCCTAAACCTAATAATAAAACATGCCTCTCCTGGGCTAAAAGCCTACAAATTTAAAAGGCAGGTAGGATCCAGTACTAGCTAAAAGACATCTTCGGCTGATGGGAGGAATGCTCAGATAAAAATGCAGTGTTCACCCGCCCTTTAAATTTAGCAATACCAAAGTGTAAGAGCATGTAAACACTGGTCATTTTATAGATAAAACCTAAGAAAAAACTCAAAATTAATATGTACCCTCCAAAAAGTAAATAGTACATATAAATAACATAGGGGACTGTTTTGATCAAAAAAGCATAAAAGTCATCCCACCACGACAAGGTATACCTGTAAAGGATGGGACCGGCTGGCGATTTCCTCTGTGTCCTTATATACACAGATAGAGGAACGAAAATCCAGCAAGGCAGCAGGTGTGTATGATAAAATCCAAATTTATTATAGAAAAATGAATTAAACTGCATGGCAGTTCCAATGTGACTGAGACCTCCACGTTTCAGCTCCTTGGAGCATTACACACAGATATGTCAGAGCTGCTGCTGAAAGTGCCGGCCATCTGTACGTGCTCACTCTCCCTGCTGTCGCTCAACTGTCTGCACTGCAACTCAACTTTTGCCTTCCTGCTGACTGCCTCATATGCGACGTACCCACAAGGTGAAACTCCACCTCCCACATGCTGGAGAGACTGTGCAAGCAGCAGCAGGTGATACTGGAGTTTCAGCTGCAGCACACATGGGTGAGTCGCTCTAAGGAACAACACCCCTTCACAACAAATGAGTCTGCCTCCATGCGGGATCTCTATGCCATGTTGCACTGTTTCAAGTACTCCACGAACATGGCCAACATTGATGACACCACCGTGAGTGTTACTATCCCACTTCTATGCCTCCTAGAAAAAAAAGCTTGAGGTGATGATGGATGAGGTGGTGCCACAGGAGGAAGAAGATGAGGAACATGGACCATTCACATCTTTATCAAGACAGTCATCCACACATGGCTGGAAGGATGGGTTTCTGTACCACCAGCACCCAGGTACACAACTGTTGAGCCAGGGGACTGTTTTGGAGGATGAGGAACAACAGTGTTCACAGCAGGGTGGAACTCAAAGCAGCTCACGGGCATCACTGGAGCGTGTCTGAGAGGATACAGAGGACCCAGGTGATACACCTCCCACCGAGGACAGCTTGTCATTGCTTCTGGATAGCCTGGCACACATGACGATATACAAGCTGCTGTGCCTGCGCAAAGACCGCCGAGTTGCCGGATTGTTACAAGTGCTGATTACTGGGTGGCCACCCTGCTGGATCCCCACTACAAGCACATTGTGCCATCCTTGCTTCTGTCACTAGACCATGATTGTAAAATGCAGGTATACAAGAGCATGCTAGTAGAAGCACTACTTACGGCATCCTTACCTGACAACTGAGGCTCAGTGGAAGCACAAAGCAGAGGAGGAGGAAGTCGCCACAACAGCTGGGGCTTCAGCACTACCTTGGAAGGGAGGTTTAGCATGGTAGAAATGTGGAAAATCTTCCTCAGCACATAACATCATCCAGCACCACCAACTGATACAGTCTGTATTACCAAGAGGCAGGGTTTTGGTTATGCCTGTGAGTGTGTAGCAACTCATTTGGGATTAATAGGTTAGACACTAAAAAACGCAACTGAACCTTCTGGTTCCTGTGCAGATTAGATATCCTGACATCGCAGTCCCTAGTGGTGCCTGCGGATACAGAGATAGTTCTAACCAGAGAACCATTAGATGGCAACTCGGACCTAAACTCTTTAAATGGCTGTCGAGTTGCTTCATGTTCCTCCTAAAGGATCACAGGTCGGAGCAGAGTGTGAATTAACTACAAGAAAATTGTGTTGAACAAAGGAAAGATTTTACACTGAGTAAGGTAAATAACGAAATATCAAACAAAGAATAAAGCAATTACTCTTAACAAATATACAGCCTACTTACTAAAGTAAAACAGAAGAGAGGTGAAAAGTATATCAAAGAAACACTGAGCTCAAAGCTCACAGACTGGCTACAAACATCAATGTCAGTACATCTAAATAAATATATCATGAGCAGGAAACACCCCTGGGCAAAAGAATAAAAAGCTGCACCTAAATGGTGATAGGTGGACAAATGAAAACAACGGTGTTAAGCTAGACAGATGACCGTACAGATAAGCGAGGGGGAGGGGTGTGTCTGTATGTAAAATCGACCTTAAAACCTATCCTGCATGATAATATGGGTGAATTTAATGAAAATGTAGAGTCCCTGTGGGTGGAGATAAGGGGAAGGGGAAAAAATAATAAATTACTGATAGGGGTTTGTTATAAATCTCCAAAAATAATGGAAGCAATGGAGAATATCCTCGTAAAGCAAATAGATGAAGCTGCGACTCAAGGAGTCATTATTATGGGGGACTTCAACTACCCTGAAATAGATTGGGGAACAGAAACCTGCAGTTCCAGCAAAGGTAATCGGTTTTTGACAACTATGAGAGACAATTACCTTTCACAACTGGTTCAGGACCCAACAAGAAGGGGGGCTCTGCTAGACCTAATATTAACCAACAGGCCAGACCGCATATCAAATATAAGGATTGGGGGTCACTTGGGGAATAGTGATCACAAAATAATAAGTTTTCATGTCTCCTTTAATAAGATGTGTAGTAGAGGGATGACAAGGACACTAAACTTCAGGAGGGCAAATTTCCAACGGATGAGAGAGGATCTTGCTGCAATTAACTGGGATGATATCCTGAGACATAAAAATACACAAAGAAAATGGGAGACGTTTATTAGCATCCTGGATAGGACCTGTGCACAGTATATACCGTATGGGAATAAACATACTAGAAATAGAAGGAAACCAATATGGCTAAATAGAGCTGTAAGGGGTGCAATAAGGGACAAAAAGAAAGCATTTAGAGAATTAAAGGAAGTAGGTAGTGATGAGGCATTAACAGGGGTGAACCTAGCCTCTCTGCTGCCTGAGGTGAAAGGAAAAATGGCGCCCCCCACACACACAGTCCCTGCCTCACTGCCTGTGCACACACATCCCTCCACCGAACCCGGTAATCGCCGCTCACAGTAGCATACCAGCAGAAGTGTATCTAGGGTTTCTGGCACCAGGGGCAAGAATTCATTTTGGTGCCCCCCCCCTCCACCAAGGACATATGCGATTTGCACACTTAGTCATGTACCCACGAGCTCCTCTCCCTAATGCTCTCAATGTTCAGTGAAAAACTGAGAGAAGCAGAAGAGAAGCTCGTTGTCACAGGACCACAAGTATGAAAGTCGCATATGAGTGACGTGTCCATGTGACGACTGGAACCTGCAGAGCTGAATCCTGACATCGCAGCTTCTGAATTCTCACAACTAATGCACTGCACACTTTTAGGATTCTCCCTGGCCGGTGGACAGTCATGTCAGCACAAGCATGCGATTTGTATACTTCTACCCACATTCCAACTAGACGTGCCCGGCCTCGCTCAGTTCATTTTCATAGAGTGAGGCCACACGTGTCTAGTCAGCACGTGACCACATGTATGTAAATCACCAGCACGAGAGAATTCTGACAGCGTGCAGTGCGCACTGTGAGAAGTCAGAAGTCTGCAGTCACAAAGAATGACTGCAGACTCATTACAAACCTGGACATCCCCTTTAATGCTCCAGTCCTAACATAAATAAAAACATGAGCGTTAGTCAGTATCACAAATAACATTTACATCCAGGTACCTTATAGATGACGTTGTCTCTGGAGTCATTCTACTTTTCTTCATCTTGTCCAGACCCCATGATGAGTTTTCTCATCCACAGCCGTCTCTGCAGACTTCCATCTTCTCCGCTCTTTTGCAGAAAGTCTCCACAAGACGCCCTTAAAGATATAAGTGTCATTATAATGCTCCTGTATAATAAATTGCCCCTCACTATATTGTCTGCACAAAATATGACCCCCACACTGTCCCTCTTATGATACATGCTCTTCACACTGACCTCTCCTTTCTATACACACTGTGTCCCCCCTATAGGGCCTAGTATTTATACTCCATATTTATACTCCATCCTCCCACCCTGTGTGCGTGGCTCCCCCATCCTCCCACCCTGTGTGCGTGGCTCCCCCATCCTCCCACCCTGTGTGCGTGGCTCCCCCATCCTCCCACCCTGTGTGCGTGGCTCCCCCATCCTCCCACCCTGCGTGCGTGGCTCCCCCATCCTCCCACCCTGCGTGCGTGGCTCCCCCATCCTCCCACCCTGCGTGCGTGGCTCCCCCATCCTCCCACCCTGCGTGCGTGGCTCCCCCATCCTTCTCCCCTGCGTGCGTGGCTCCCCCATCCTCCTCCCCTGCGTGCGTGGCTCCACCATCCTTCTCCCCTGCGTGCGTGGCTCCCCCATCCTTCTGCCCTGCGTGTATGGCTCCCCCATCCTTCTCCTCTGCGTGCATGGCTCCCCCAAACTTTTTCCCTGTCATACTCACCTCTCACCGGGCGGCGCAGAACTTCCTGGCATCTCTGCAGCGTCTTCCTTCCTGTCTTCAGCGGTCACATGGTAGCGCTCATTAAGGCGATGAATATGCGCATATTCATGACCTTAATGACGGTACCATGTGACCGCTGAAGACAGGATGCACTGCCAGCGCTGAGACACAGTTGCAGCCACCGCTGGAGGAAGGTGAGTATTACGTCTTCAGGGAGGGGAGCGGGAGGGAGGAGGGGGGGCGGGAAGGAGGGAGGGCGGGGAGGAGGAGGGGGGGCATTCACTTGACCCCGGAGTTAAAAAAAAAAAAAAAAAAAAAACCTAGCAGCACAAATCCAGTTACAGAATCTGCCGCCCCCTCTCTTCTGCCGCCTGAGCCAAAGAGCTCAAGTCGCCTCATGGTAGCAGCGTCACTGGGCATTAAATAAATACAAAAAATTAAATAAATTCTGTAAAAAGCAAATCAAGGCAGCAAAAATTGAGACAGAGACTCATTGCCAGAGAGAGTAAAAATAATCCCAAAATATTCTTTAACTACATAAATAGTAAGAAACTAAAAAATGATAGTGTTGGCCCCCTTAAAAATAGTCTGGGTGAAATGGTGGATGAGGATGAGGATAAAGCCAATATGTAAAATGACTTTTTTTCATCAGGATTTACACAAGAAAATTCCATGGCAGACAATATGATCAGTGATAACAAAAATTCCCCATTAAGTGTCACCTGCTTAACCCAGCAGGAAGTACGGCGGCATCTAAAAATCACTAAAATTGACAAATCTCCGGGCCCAGATGGGATACACCCCGAGTACTGCAGGAACTAAGTACAGTCATTGATAGACCATTATTTTTAATCTTTAAAGACTCTATAGTAACAGGGTCTGTACCACAGGACTGGCGTGTAGCAAATGTGGTGCCAATATTCAAAAAGGGGACAAAAACTGAACTCGGAAATTATAGGCCAGTAAGCTTAACCTCTACTGTGGGTAAAATCCTGGAGGGCATTCTAAGAGATGCTATACTGGAGTATCTGAAGAGGAATGACCTCATGACCCAGTATCAGCACGGGTTAACTAGGGACCGTTCATGTCAGACTAATCTGATCAGCTTCTATGAAGAGGGAAGTTCCGGACTGGACCAAGGGAACCCAGTAGATGTAGTGTATATGGACTTTTCAAAAGCTTTTGATACAGTGCCACACAAAAGGTTGATACACATATTTTCCCCTATTCCTATTATTCTCATTTTATGTAAGTGGGTTGAGAGCTGGCTCAGGGATAGGAAACAAAGGGTGGTTATTAATGAAGCACACTCGGACTGGGTCGCGGTTAGCAGTGGGGTACCACAGGAGTCAGTATTGGGCCCTCTTCTTTTTAACATATTTATTAATGACCTTGTAGGGGGCATTCAGAGTAGAATTTCAATATTTGCAGATGACACTAAACTCTGCAGGGTAATCAATACAGAGGAGGGCAATTTTATATTACAGGATGATTTATGTAAACTAGAAGCTTGGGCTGATAAATGGCAAATGAGCTTTAATGGGGATAAATGTAAGGTCATGCGCCTGGGTAGAAGTAATAAGATGTATAACTATGTGCTTAATTCTAAAACTCTGGGCAAAACCATCAATGAAAAAGACCTGGGTTTATGGGTGGATGACAAACTCATATTCAGTGGCCAGTGTCAGGCAGCTGCTACAAAGGCAAATAAAATAATGGGATGTATTAAGAGGCATAGATGCTCATGAGGAGAACATAATTTTACCTCTATACAAGTCACTAGTTCGACCACACTTAGAATACTGTGCACAGTTCTGGTCTCCGATGTATAAGAGAGACATAGCTGAACTAGAGCGGGTGCAGAGAAGAGCAACCAAGGTTATTAGAGGACTGGGGGGTCTGCAATACCAAGATAGGTTATTACACTTGGGGCTATTTAGTTTGGAAAAACGAAGACTAAGGGGTGATCTTATTTTAATGTATAAATATATGAGGGGACAGTACAAAGACCTTTCTTTTTAATCATAGACCTGAGACAGGGACAAGGGGGCATCCTCTACGTCTGGAGGAAAGAAGGTTTAAGCATAATAACAGACGCGGATTCTTTACTGTAAGAGCAGTGAGACTATGGAACTCTCTGCCGTATGATGTTGTAATGAGTGATTCATTACTTAAATTTAAGAGGGGACTGGATGGATACCTTTCTGGAAAAGTATAATGTTACAGGGTATATACACTAGATTCCTTGATAGGGCGTTGATCCAGGGAACTAGTCTGATTGCCGTACATGGAGTCGGGAAGGAATTTTTTTTCCCCAATGTGGAGCTTACTCTTTGCCACATGGGTTTTTTTTGCCTTCCTCTGGATCAACATGTTAGGGCATGTTAGGTTAGGCTATGGGTTGAACTAGATGGACTTAAAGTCTTCCTTCAACCTTAATAACTATGTAACTATGTAAGATTGCAGCCAAAAAACAAAAGCCAAAAACCCAGAGAAAAGGTGTGTCTCCTGTTGCTTGGCAGCAAGAGAAGCCAACCACAAAATACAAGCTTAAGGGATCCAATCCATGAGCATGGCAGTTTAAACAACATGGTTGAATAGTATGTGTCCACATGTCTCCACGTACTGAGTGATTGGTCTGGCCCATTTATCTTCTGGGTCTCCAAACTGGACACCTGGCCTGGGCTTGCCCTTTACATCTTGGAGGTGCTGGCCTGATCTGTGGCAGTTGTACTGTCGGAACGTGTGTTTAGCATGGCAGGAAGTGTGATCACAGACAAGCCCATTGCGCCTGTCCACAGCCAACGAAGACAGCTCACGTTCATTAAAATGAATCAGACTTGGGTTTTTTACGCACAGTACTCTCATACAAACTGGTACAGAGTGTAACTATTTTTTTTAGGCCCCCGAGTTGTAAAGACACAGCGGCAGAGAATAATCATTTTTAGGCACACTACTTGTACAGACACGGCTGCAGAGTACACAAAGACTTTTTGGCACAGTATTCCCACAGACAAGGCTGAAGAGTACACACAGATGCATTTTGACACAGTACTCCCACAGGCAAGGGTGCAGAGTGCACACAAGGTTTTTGGCACAGTACTCCCACAGGTGGCAATGCAGAGTACACACAGAGGCGTTTTGGCACAGTACTCATACATGCAAGGGTGCATAGTACACACAGAGGCTTAAATGCACAGTACTCCCACAGGCAAAAGTGCACACAGCCTGAGTACACACAGGCTTTTTAGCAGAGTACTCTCACAGGCGGGGTTCAGAGTACACACAGAGGCCTTTGGCCCAGTACTCCCACAGGCAGGTGTGCAGAGTACACTCATAAGCTTAAACGCACAGTACTCCCACAGGTAGGGGTGCAGAGTGCACACAGAGGCTTAAAGGCATAGTACTCTCACTGAGATGTATTCAGAGTACACACAGAGGCTTTTTTTTTGCAGACATCGTGCATACATAGAAATTAACACTGTCCCTTACTCCAGCAGCATCCTGTCCCCACTGTGTTTGTAATGTAGAAAGCAGAGTTTTGGATATAGCACAGAAGGAGTGCCGACATTCCACTCCTTTACATACCAACTGGGACGGTCCTAACCTGCCTCTAGTATTAAAACCTTACCATGCATAAAGCGACATCA
This sequence comes from Ranitomeya variabilis, assembly GCF_051348905.1. Lineage (NCBI taxonomy): Eukaryota > Metazoa > Chordata > Amphibia > Anura > Dendrobatidae > Ranitomeya > Ranitomeya variabilis. The sequence continues at coordinate 206,092,547 of NC_135236.1, forward strand.
ATGTGAATAAGAGTAGAGCAGGAAAGAGCCCTGAGTGGGACACACATCCATAGGAAGCTATACATATGAAATACTTAGCTCAGAAAAGGAGGCCACGTCCCCTGTTTCTGTAAGGAGATAGAAATACAGCTCATGCTCCCCTCTTGAAGAAACAAGTATAATGCTACTAGATGGCAGCCCGATTCTAAAGAATCGGGAGTCTAGAATCCATATATACTTTATTTATTCAAATGTAAGAATAATACAATTAATAAATAATAGTAAGAAAGAACAAAAAATGGCTGCACTCACCAGCTCTTGACAATTCTTGACAGTACGGCACATTTCTGATTGGTTGCTCGCGGCAGGCGGCAACCAATCAGAAAAGTGCCGCGCACCACGAAGGCATATATCTTTGTCCACCATGAGCGGGTGTAGGACGCTGGTGACGTCACTTATCTCCGGACATTATCTCCGGACAAAGCCACGGAAGTTGGCACAAATTGCCGGAAGTAGTATTCTAGGCAATTATATATTAGATTTTAATGTTATCAGTGTTTACCTTTGAACGTTTATATTGTATTGTCCTGTCACCAGCCATGTGTACGATTATCAGCCGAAAGCCTCTCTGGAACCAATAATCACCCCATGTAAAGGTATCTTTATAAGTTAAAGATTCAGAATACTATGACTTTTATCATATCCTGAACAGTCAAGTTTTTTATGAACCGTTAAGGTTTTCTGGTTGAAGTAAAAAAAACTCTGAGTGTTTACAGTTTGAAACCATAAAATGTTGAAAAATTATGTCATTCTTGAGTATATCACTCAATAGTGCTCATAAACGTGTCAAATTTGATCTATAATATACTTTAATATACGTTACTTTAATCTTTAATATACTTAAGAACAGGGCCCCAGACATCACACAGGGGGTCTGAAACACCGCACAGTGGTCCAAAATATCGCTGTGCTCTGCCTGGGGCCCCATATGCTGCCTGGGGCCCCTGTGCTCTGCCTGGGGCCCCATATGCTGCCTGGGGCCCCTGTGCTCTGCCTGGGGCCCCATGTTCTGCCTGGGGCCCCATGTTCTGCCTGGGGCCACTGTGCTCTGCCTGGGGCCCCATATGCTGCCTGGGGCCCCTGTGCTCTGCCTGGGGCCCCATATGCTGCCTGGGGCCCCTGTGCTCTGCCTGGGGCCCCATAGGCTGCCTGGGGCCCCTGTGCTCTACCTGGGACCACTGTGCTCTGCCTGGGGCCCCATATGCTGCCTGGGGCCCCTGTGCTCTGCCTGGGGCCCCTGTGCTCTGCCTGGGGCCCCATGTTCTGCATGGGGCCACTGTGCTCTGCCTGGGGCCCCATAGGCTGCCTGGGGCCCCTGTGCTCTGCCTGGGACCACTGTGCTCTGCCTGGGGCCCCATATGCTGCCTGGGGCCCCTGTGCTCTGCCTGGGGCCACTGTGCTCTGCCTGGGGCCCCATATGCTGCCTGGGGCCCCTGTGCTCTGCCTGGGGCCCCATATGCTGCCTGGGGCCCCTGTGCTCTGCCTGGGGCCCCGTTCTCTGCCTGGGGCCCCATGTTCTGCCTGGGGCCCCTGTGCTCTGCCTGGGGCCACTGTGCTCTGCCTGGGGCCCCATGTTCTGCCTGGGGCCACTGTGCTCTGCCTGGGGCCCCATAAGCTGCCTGGGGCCCCTGTGCTCTGCCTGGGACAACTGTGTTCTGCCTGGGGCCCCATATGCTGCCTGGGGCCCCTGTGCTCTGCCTGGGGCCACTGTGCTCTGCCTGGGGCCCCATATGCTGCCTGGGGCCACTGTGCTCTGCCTGGGGCCCCATATGCTGCCTGGGGCCCCTGTGCTCTGCCTGGGGCCCCATATGCTGCCTGGGGCCCCATATGCTGCCTGGGGCCCCTGTGCTCTGCCTGGGGCCCCTGTGCTCTGCCTGGGGCCCCATGTTCTGCCTGGGGCCCCTGTGCTCTGCCTGGGGCCACTGTGCTCTGCCTGGGGCCCCATATGCTGCCTGGGGCCCCTGTGCTCTGCCTGGGGCCCCATATGCTGCCTGGGGCCCCATATGCTGCCTGGGGCCCCTGTGCTCTGCCTGGGGCCCCTGTGCTCTGCCTGGGGCCCCATGTTCTGCCTGGGGCCCCTGTGATCTGCCTGGGGCCACTGTGCTCTGCCTGGGGCCACTGTGCTCTGCCTGGGGCCCCATATGCTGCCTGGGGCCCCTGTGCTCTGCCTGGGGCCCCATATGCTGCCTGGGGCCCCTGTGCTCTGCCTGGGGCCACTGTGCTCTGCCTGGGGCCCCATAGGCTGCCTGGGGCCCCTGTGCTCTGCCTGGGACCACTGTGCTCTGCCTGGGGCCCCTGTGCTCTGCCTGGGGCCCCTGTGCTCTGCCTGGGGCCCCTGTGCTCTGCCTGGGGCCCCTGTGCTCTGCCTGGGTGTAGGACACTGGTGACGTCACTTATCTCCGGACATTAGCTCCGGACATTAGCTCCGGACATTAGCTCCGGACATTAGCTCCGGACATTATCTCCGGACATTAGCTCCGGACAAAGCCACGGAAGTTGGCACAAATTGCAGGAAGTAGTATTCTAGGCAATTATATATTAGATGGGCATTTCCTGAAGGAAATACATGGTGCTTGAACAGCGCTACCAGCTTTACAGCAGCACTTTTCACACTCGGGACTGGGGGGCGCGCTTACTTTTGCACCCGGGGCCGGGGGCGCGCTTACTTTTGCACCCGGGGGCGCACTTACTTTTGCACCCGGGGGCGCACTTACTTTTGCACCCGGGGGCGCACTTACTTTTGCACCCGGGGGCGCACTTACTTTTGCACCCGGGGGCGCACTTACTTTTGCACCCGGGGGCGCACTTACTTTTGCACCCGGGGGCGCACTTACTTTTGGGGCCGCACTTACTTTTGGTGGGCGGGGCTCCTCGGCCTCCGATTTGGTTGGTGGGGCCCCTCGTCCTCCGATTTGGTGGGTGGGGACCCTCGGCCTTCGATTTGGTGGGCGGGGACCCTCGACCTCCGATTTGGTGGGCGGGGCCCCTCGGCCTCCGCTTTGGTGGGCGGGGACCCTCGGCCTCCGATTTGGTGGGTGGGGACCCTCGGCCTCCGATTTGGTGGGCGGGGCCCCTCGGTCTCCGATGTGGTGGGCGGGGCCCCTCGGCCTCCGCTTTGGTGGGCGGGGCCGGGCCCCTCGGCCTCCGCTTTGGTGGGCGGGGCCGCTCGGCCTTCGATTTGGTGGGCGGGGCTCCTCGGCCTCTGATTTGGTTGGCGGGGCCCCTCGGCCTCCGATTTGGTTGGCGGGGCCCCTCGGCCTCCGATTTGGTTGGCGGGGCCTCTCGGCCTCCGATTTGGTGGGCGGGGACCCTCGGCCTCCGATTTGGTGGGCGGGGACCCTCGGCCTCCGATTTGGTGGGCGGGGACCCTCGGCCTCCGATTTGGTGGGCGGGGACCCTCGGCCTCCGATTTGGTGGTCGGGGACCCTCGGCCTCCGATTTGGTGGGAAGGGACCCTCGGCCTCCGATTTGGTGGGCGGGGCCCCTCGGCCTCCGATTTGGTGGGCGGGGCCCCTCGGCCTCCGATTTGGTGGGCGGGGACCCTCGGCCTCCGATGAGGTGGGCGGGGCCCCTCAACCTCCGCTTTGGTGGGCGGGGCCAGGCCCCTCGGCCTCCGCTTTGGTGGGCGGGGCCGCTCGGCCTCCGATTTGGTGGGCGGGGACCCTCGGCCTCCGCTTTGGTGGGCGGGGCCGGGCCCCTCAGCCTCCGCTTTGGTGGGCGGGGCCGCTCGGCCTTCGATTTGTTGGGCGGGGCTCCTCGGCCTTCGATTTGGTTGGCGGGGCCCCTCGGCCTCCGATTTGGTGGGCGGGGCCGGGCCCCTCGGCCTCCGCTTTGGTGGGCGGGGCCGCTCGGCCTTCGATTTGGTGGGCGGGGCTCCTCGGCCTCTGATTTGGTTGGCGGGGCCCCTCGGCCTCCGATTTGGTGGGAAGGGACCCTCGGCCTCCGATTTGGTGGGCGGGGCCCCTCGGCCTCCGATGTGGTGGGCGGGGCCCCTCGGCCTCCGATTTGGTGGGCGGGGCCCCTCGGCCTCCGATTTGGTGGGCGGGGACCCTCGGCCTCCGATGAGGTGGGCGGGGCCCCTCAACCTCCGCTTTGGTGGGCGGGGCCAGGCCCCTCGGCCTCCGCTTTGGTGGGCGGGGCCGCTCGGCCTCCGATTTGGTGGGCGGGGACCCTCGGCCTCCGCTTTGGTGGGCGGGGCCGGGCCCCTCAGCCTCCGCTTTGGTGGGCGGGGCCGCTCGGCCTTCGATTTGTTGGGCGGGGCTCCTCGGCCTTCGATTTGGTTGGCGGGGCCCCTCGGCCTCCGATTTGGTGGGCGGGGACTCTCGGCCTCCGATTTGGTGGGCGGGGCCCCTCGGCCTCCGATTTGGTTGGCGGGGCCCCTCGGCCTCCGATTTGGTGTGCGGGGACCCTCGGTCTCCGCTTTGGTGGGCGGGGCCCCTCGGCCTTCGATTTGGTGGGCGGGGCCCCTCGGCCTCCGATTTGGTTGGTGTGGACCCTCGGCCTCCGATTTGGTGGGCGGGGACCCTCGGCTTCCGATTTGGTGGGCGGGGACCCTCGGCCTCCGATTTGGTAGGCGGGGACCCCTGGCCTCCGATTTGGTGGGCGGGGCCCCTCGGCCTCCGATTTGGTGGGCGGGTCCCCTCGGCCTCCGATTTGGTGGGCGGGGCCCCTCGGCCTCCGATTTGGTGGGCGGGGCCCCTCGGCCTCTGATTTGGTGGGCGGGGCTCCTCGGCCTCCGATTTGGTGGGCGGGGCCCCTCGGCCTCCGATTTGGTGGGCGGGGACCCTCGGCCTCCGATGAGGTGGGCGGGGCCCCTCAACCTCCGCTTTGGTGGGCGGGGCCGGGCCCCTCGGCCTCCGCTTTGGTGAGCGGGGCCGCTCGGCCTTCAATTTGGTGGGCGGGGCTCCTCGGCCTCTGATTTGGTTGGCGGGGCCCCTCGGCCTCCGATTTGGTTGGCGGGGCCCCTCGGCCTCCGATTTGGTGGGCGGGGACCCTCGGCCTCCGCTTTGGTGGGCAGGGCCGGGCCCCTCAGCCTCCGCTTTGGTGGGCGGGGCCGCTCGGCCTTCGATTTGTTGGGCGGGGCTCCTCGGCCTTCGATTTGGTTGGCGGGGCCCCTCGGCCTCCGATTTGGTGGGCGGGGCCCCTCGGCCTCCGATTTGGTGGGCGGGGCCCCTCGGCCTCCGATTTGGTTGGCGGGGCCCCTCGGCCTCCGATTTGGTGTGCGGGGACCCTCGGTCTCCGCTTTGGTGGGCGGGGCCCCTCGGCCTTCGATTTGGTGGGCGGGGCCCCTCGGCCTCCGATTTGGTTGGTGTGGACCCTCGGCCTCCGATTTGGTGGGCGGGGACCCTCGGCCTCCGATTTGGTGGGCGGGGACCCCTGGCCTCCGATTTGGTGGGCGGGGCCCCTCGGCCTCCGATTTGGTGGACGGGGCCCCTCGGCCTCCGATTTGGTGGGCGGGGCCCCTCGGCCTCCGATTTGGTGGGCGGGGCCCCTCGGCCTCCGATTTGGTGGGCGGGGCCCCTCGGCCTCTGATTTGGTGGGCGGGGCCCCTCGGCCTCCGATTTGGTGGGCGGGGACCCTCGGCCTCTGATGAGGTGGGCGGGGCCCCTCAACCTCCGCTTTGGTGGGCGGGGCCGGGCCCCTCGGCCTCCGCTTTGGTGGGCGGGGCCGCTCGGCCTTCAATTTGGTGGGCGGGGCTCCTCGGCCTCTGATTTGGTTGGCGGGGCCCCTCGGCCTCCGATTTGGTGTGTGCTCTGCCTGGGGCCACTGTGCTCTGCCTGGGGCCCCATATGCTGCCTGGGGCCCCTGTGCTCTGCCTGGGGCCCCATATGCTGCCTGGGGCCCCTGTGCTCTGCCTGGGGCCCCATGTTCTGCCTGGGGCCCCTGTGCTCTGCCTGGGTGTAGGACACTGGTGACGTCACTTATCTCCGGACATTAGCTCCGGACATTAGCTCTGGACAATAGCTCCGGACAATAGCTCCGGACAAAGCCACGGAAGTTGGCACAAATTGCAGGAAGTAGTATTCTAGGCAATTATATATTAGATGTGATGTGATGTAACGTGAATAGTGATATGTGTTGATTATGTTTATGTGTGTTGTGATCTGCATTGTTGGTGACGAGGCTGCATTCTGACCAGGGCCGGACTGGCCATAGGGCACTTCTGGCAAATGCCAGAAGGGCCGGTGCCAGTGGTGGGCCGCTCAATCCGCCGCCCCCGCCGTCGCATTCAACTATACCGGCGTATAGACGCCGGTACAGTTGAATGCAATGATGGAGGAGAGAGCGTCTACAGAAGCTCCTCTCCCATCATTCCCCGCTCTGCCTCTGACACTGCGGGTGCGCGATGACGTCATATCATCGCGCACCTGCTGTGTCCCGGGCAGACTGCAGCTGCTGAGACAGGAGCAGGAAGCAGGAAGCAACGCTGGGCACGAGGAGAGGTGAGGAGAGTTTTTTTTTTTTCTGGACTGTGGGGCCATTCTCGGAGGAGGTGAGGGGAGGAAGAGAAGAGATGTGGGCTGTATATAGTTCTCTGTGGGCTGTGCTCTGTGCTGTATACTGCTGTGGGCTGTATATAGTTCTCTGTGGGCTGTGCTCTGTGCTGTATACTGCTGTGGGCTGTATATAGCTCTCTGGGCTGTGCTCTGTGCTGTATACTACTGTGTGCTCTGTGCTATATATAGTTCTCTGTGGGCTGTGCTCTGTGCTGTATACTGCTGTGGGCTGTATATAGTTCTCTGTGGGCTGTGCTCTGTGCTGTATACTGCTGTGGGCTGTATATAGCTCTCTGGGCTGTGCTCTGTGCTGTATACTACTGTGTGCTCTGTGCTATATATAGTTCTCTGTGGGCTGTGCTCTGTGCTGTATACTGCTGTGGGCTGTATATAGTTCTCTGTGGGCTGTGCTCTGTGCTGTATACTGCTGTGGGCTGTATATAGTTCTCTGTGGGCTGTGCTCTGTGCTGTATACTGCTGTGGGCTGTATATAGCTCTCTGTGGGCTGTGCTCTGTGCTGTATACTACTGTGTGCTCTGTGCTATATATAGTTCTCTGTGGGCTGTGCTCTGTGCTGTATACTGCTGTGGGCTGTATATAGTTCTCTGTGGGCTGTGCTCTGTGCTGTATACTGCTGTGGGCTGTATATAGCTCTCTGTGGGCTGTGCTCTGTGCTGTATACTACTGTGTGCTCTGTGCTATATATAGTTCTCTGTGGGCTGTGCTCTGTGCTGTATACCACTGTGGGCTGTATATAGTTCTCTGTGGGCTGTGCTCTGTGCTGTATACCACTGTGGGCTGTATATAGTTCTCTGTGGGCTGTGCTCTGTGCTGTATACTGCTGTGGGCTGTATATAGTTCTCTGTGGGCTGTGCTCTGTGCTGTATACTGCTGTGGGCTGTATATAGTTCTCTGTGGGCTGTGCTCTGTGCTGTATACTACTGTGGGCTGTATATAGCTCTCTGTGGGCTGTGCTCTGTGCTGTATACTACTGTGGGCTGTATATAGTTCTCTGTGGGCTGTGCTCTGTGCTGTGTACTACTGTGTGCTCTGTGCTATATATAGTTCTCTGTGGGCTGTGCTCTGTGCTGTATACTGCTGTGGGCTGTATATAGCTCTCTGTGGGCTGTGCTCTGTGCTGTATACTACTGTGTGCTCTGTGCTATATATAGTTCTCTGTGGGCTGTGCTCTGTGCTGTATACTGCTGTGGGCTGTATATAGTTATCTGTGGGCTGTGCTCTGTGCTGTATACTGCTGTGGGCTGTATATAGCTCTCTGTGGGCTGTGCTCTGTGCTGTATACTACTGTGTGCTCTGTGCTATATATAGTTCTCTGTGGGCTGTGCTCTGTGCTGTATACTGCTGTGGGCTGTATATAGTTCTCTGTGGGCTGTGCTCTGTGCTGTATACTGCTGTGGGCTGTATATAGCTCTCTGTGGGCTGTGCTCTGTGCTGTATACTACTGTGTGCTCTGTGCTATATATAGTTCTCTGTGGGCTGTGCTCTGTGCTGTATACTGCTGTGGGCTGTATATAGTTCTCTGTGGGCTGTGCTCTGTGCTGTATACTGCTGTGGGCTGTATATAGTTCTCTGTGGGCTGTGCTCTGTGCTGTATACTACTGTGGGCTGTATATAGCTCTCTGTGGGCTGTGCTCTGTGCTGTATACTACTGTGGGCTGTATATAGTTATCTGTGGGCTGTGCTCTGTGCTGTATGCTACTGTGGGCTGTATATAGTTCTCTGTGGGCTGTGCTCTGTGCTGTATATAGTTCTCTGTGGGCTGTGCTCTGTGCTGTATACTACTGTGGGCTGTATATAGTTATCTGTGGGCTGTGCTCTGTGCTGTATGCTATTGTGGGCTGTGTATATTTCTCTGTGGGCTGTGCTCTGTGCTGTATATAGTTCTCTGTGGGCTGTGCTCTGTGCTGTATACTACTGTGGGCTGTATATAGTTATCTGTGGGCTGTGCTCTGTGCTGTATGCTACTGTGGGCTGTATATAGTTCTCTGTGGGCTGTGCTCTGTGCTGTATATAGTTCTCTGTGGGCTGTGCTCTGTGCTGTATACTACTGTGGGCTGTATATAGTTCTCTGTGGGCTGTGCTCTGTGCTGTATACTACTGTGTGCTGTATATAGTTCTCTGTGGGCTGTGCTGTATATAGTACTCTGTGGGCTGTGCTGTATATAGTACTCTGTGGGCTGTGCTGTATATAGTACTCTGTGGGCTGTGCTGTATATAGTACTCTGTGGGCTGTGCTGTGTATAGTACTCTGTGGGCTGTGCTGTATATAGTACTCTCTGGGCTGTGCTGTATATAGTACTCTCTGGGCTGTGCTGTATATAGTACTCTCTGGGCTGTGCTTTATATAGTACTCTGGGCTGTGCTGTATATAGTACTCTGGGCTGTGCTTTATATAGTTCTCTGTGGGCTGTGCTGTATATAGTTCTCTGTGGGCTGTGCTGTATATAGTTCTCTGTGGGCTGTGCTGTATATATTACTTTGTGGGCTGTGCTGTATATATTACTTTCTGGGCTGTGCTGTATATATTACTCTGGGCTGTGCTGTATACTACTGTGTGGACTGTGCTGTATACTTCTACGTGGGCTGTGCTGTATACTACTGTGTGGTCTGTGCTGTATACTACTGTGTGGTCTGTGCTGAATACTGCTGTGTGGGCTGTGTTATCTACTACGCGAGCTGTGCTATAGTATGCAGGCTGTGCTGTATACTATGCGGTTTGTGCTATATAATATGCGGGCTTTGCTATATACTACGGGGAGTATATTATATTCTATGGGGGAGGCCATGTTATGTACTATGTGGCTGTGTTATATACTATTGTGGGGGTATATTATATTCTATGGGGGAGGCTGCGTTATATACTATGGGGGGCTGCATTATATTCTATGGGGGGCTACATTATATATTATGGGGAGGTGGGCTGTATTATATTCTATGGGGGTTACATACTCTGGGGTGGCTGCATTATACTCTGTGGGGTGGCTGCATTATACTCTGGGGTGGCTGCATTATACTCTGGGGTGGCTGCATTATACTCTGGGGTGGCTGCATTATACTATATGTGGGCTGCATTATACTGTATCAAGGACTATGGGGAATACGTTATACTATATGAAGAACTATGGGGTGCATTATACTATGGGAAGTGAATTGTACTACATGGATGACTGTGGCGGTGCATTATACTATATGGAGCACTATGAGGATTGTATTATGCTATATGGAGGACTATGAGGAGTGTATTATACTATGTGGAGGACTGAGCAGTGTATTTTAATATATGGAGGACTATAGGGAGTGTATTATACTATATGGAGGACTATGGAGCACATTATAATATATGGAGGACTATGGGGTGTATTTTACTAAACAAGTAAAATGCTGCATATTCGGATTGTTTTTGCTGGAACAAAAAGCCTTGTTGTCAGCAGCACATTGCCAGTGTAAACTGTAGATGTGCTGCTGAAAACATGATACTGTATGGTGATCTATTAGTGATCGTTCTGTCTCATCATTATTCCTCAGCTGGTGGAAAGAGGCCGGGAAACAAGCGTTGAACAACTTCAGTATTGTCGATCAAACTCGTTTAGCGGCCTGAACTCAGCGCACGTAAATACAACAGAAAGGCTTCTGTGTGATGTGCAATATGTTAGCATTTGGGGACCCATTTTAAACTTTGCCTAGGGCCCCACTTTGCCTAAAACCGGCCCTGCCTACAAGTGTACAAAGATATTATACAGTCACCATGTGACAAGTGGGCCTGTGTAACTTCAAATGCCAGGGCTGAATTTTAGTCCCAGTCCGGCCCTGATTCTGACCAGCAACAGCTAGTTGACAGGCACAGTTAGAGTTAATGATTTAGGAATAGCCCAAAGTAGGCTACACTGAAGGGACAAGATACAGTTTCCTGGTAGTTAGGCAGATAAAGACTGGAGTGCATAGAATGAGGAGCAAAGTTCCATTGTGAACAGACTCGGATTCTAGGGTGTCCCTAAAGTGAGTGGAGAGAAAAGGAAAGGAATAGCAAGATCCGGAACAGGAGTGCTCAGAGTTTATAACTCTTGAATGAAACCGGCCTGGACAGGAGTGAGTACATGAGTCGAGTAGAAAGTCCTGGGTGGAAGTTCCAGAGCAGCAGAGAGATTGAAGCTGAGTCAAGCTATACTGGCACCCTAAGGGGAGAGAAGACACAGAACCGTTTGGTGAGTGAAGGACTCTTGCTAAGCAGGACTGTAAAGTTGAGTTGGGTTGTGGTGAAGTAGTGAAAACCCGTGGATAATGAGTCCAAACGGTGTAATGAAGAGAGCTGAATATAGAAAAAAGAAGGAAAACTGTGTGGAAAATGCTTCTTGTTTTAAAGGAAACGTTCAGAAGACTGTGTGCTATCTCTTGTGCATATTCCTTACCAAGTTCCCGTTCTTAAAAAGTCCATTTTCTAATGGTGGTCTCCCTCATTGAACTATGAAACACCTGGTCCTGGCAAGCCAGCAACATCAGTGACATGCAGCCTGCATGGGCATAACACCCTCACAGCAAAAATTCACACACCCAGCCAGGACCCCCGCTTTCATGTAACGAGCCGTGGCACAGTATACGAGTACCTCGCCCACGACTACCGCCCCTGACCACATTGCATTTGTACAAAGTACAAGAGATTACAGCAAAACTAAAAAAATGAGCCACAATATACTGTATATTAGCTGTTATACGTGCAAAGTGTAAGAGCATGTTCACACTGTGACCATTATACAGACAAAACCCAAGAGATTTTTTAAAAAAGGAACCTATACCCTACCACAAGTAAATAACATTTAAATTTGTAGGCTTTTAGCCTGAGAGAGGCATGTTTGATAAATATTAGGTTTAGGGTCCCAAAGAAGAAAGAAAGGTCACTTTACTGTGGCTGATGGGATCACATGGATTTGCCAGTATATGCGCTAAGTACCTTAATTTTTATCTTCAAATTTCATATATCCAATGTTTGCATACATGTTAGCGCTTACAATGCGCTGCTGTATTTCTGTTTTGTCTGTTTGTATGTTAAACAGTCTTAGTGGCTTGCACTTGTTAACACTTGCTTCATTCTTTATGGAGGTGCTGGTCAGTTTTGCTTTTTTTTTGTTTCTGAAGGATATATGAAACCTGTGAGCATATTTTAAAGTTGATGGGTGAGCTAACTAGAATATGCTATAGTAAATGCATGGTATAGTCACCATAAGGGAAACAACAGCTAAAAAAAAAATAAACTAATAAAATAACAGCATACTAAATTCCCAATATCTTAACTGAGTGTACAGAGAGTAAACCTTTAAGACAGGAGACGGGAACTTCAGGCCAATGGGCCGTTTACGGCCTGCGATGACCTTTTCTCCAACCCCCATACAGATTTCCAATGACTGCAGTACTTGGGCCGGCAGCTGCGTTTTGACGGCTGCCGGCCCTTTAATTTCTCCTTGCTTTGCAAGCACACATAGCGTTCACTACTGAATGCTGTGTGCGTGTGCAATGAAAGCTTATGTTTGGACACTTGCCGGTGCCAGCGTCTGGACATACTCTGTGGGCGGAGTTAGCACTCCTGTCCCAAGAAGATAGCAGCAGCCCCAGAATCTCCTGTGACGTCTATACCGCAGCCTCAGCGTCTCCTGTGATGTCTGTCCCACAGGCCCAGCATCTCCAGTGACATCCATACCACAAACCAATGTCGCCTGTGACGTCTGTGCCGCAGCCCCATGTCGCCTGTGACATCTGTGCCGCAGCACCATGCCTCCTATGATGTCTATGCCGCAGCACCATGCCTCCTGTGATGTCTATGCTGCAGCACCATGCCTCCTGTGATGTCTATGCCGCAGCACCATACCTCCTGTGATGTCTGTGCCACAGCCCCATACCTCCTGTGATGTCTGTGTCGCAGCCCCATGTCTCCTGTAATGTCTATGCCGCAGCCCCATGCCTCCTGTGATGTCTATGCCGCAGCACCATACCTCCTGTGATGTCTGTGTCGCAGCCCCATGTCTCCAGTAATGTCTATGCCGCAGCCCCATGCCTCCTGTGATGTCTATGCCACAGCCCCATGCCTCCTGTGATGTCTATGCCGCAGCCCCATGCCTTCTGTGATGTCTGTGTCGCAGCACCATGCCTCCTGTGATGTCTATGCCGCAGCACCATGCCTCCTGTGATGTCTCTGCCGCAGCCCCATGCCTCCTGTGATGTCTATGCCGCAGCACCATACCTCCTGTGATGTCTGTGTCACAGCTCCATGTCTCAAGTAATGTCTATGCCGCAGCCCCATGCCTCCTGTGATGTCTGTGTCGCAGCCCCATGTCTCCTGTGATGTCTATGCCACAGCCCCATGCCTCCTGTGATGTCTATGCCACAGCCCCATGCCTCCTGTGATGTCTATGCCGCAGCCCCATGCCTCCTGTGATGTCTATGCCACAGCACCATGCCTCTGTAAGAGGGTGAACTGTAGTCACACTGAGAGAGCACTAGGACCCTGTGGTTTCTGCCTGCTGCAGCAAGGGACAAATTCTGATACTGCCAGAATCCCAGAGACAATCTGGGCTGGTGGGTGGGGTCTGGTGTCTTCTGTGTAAAAATGAAACAAGGAAGTGAGAGAGAAAGTGCGGGAAGAGAAGACAGAAGCTGCGGTGATATTGCAAGGAGTCAGTGTGTGGACTTTACTGCGAGTGTGTAGAGAAAAGAAGCTGTGGAGAGACTTAGTCTTGCTAACGTTCCCCTGGAGAAGAGCCAATCTTTTGTTAACCTTTGAGAGACTTCGTTGCCAGCGTATTCTGAAGAAGAGCTAATCCATTATCTAAAAAGACTGAGACTTGACTAAAGACCCACTACGTGTTTGAGAGTCTGTGATTCCCTGTGCATTGATTGGAGAAACAAGTCTGACCGATTGCTGATACAGAGACTGACGGGTTGTCGTGGAAGCATTCCTAGGAGCTACAGAAGAAGAGACAATATCGTGAGGCCACTAACTAAGTCCCCGGCGTTTGGGCTCGGCATCCGCCGATCAGACAAGAGGAGCTTGCTGTAACTTATTGGCGCTGAAGATATAGACTGGGCTGCAGCCTGTGCGGATTCTTACCTGAGAGGAGATCTATCTCAGGATACGGTACCATAGCTATAGATACCCGGGTATCCCTGCGCAGAGTGTTTAATTGTTACTTTAGAGGTGTATCTAATATTAGAGTTGTGTAAGTTATACTCAGTGTGCCGTTCCAGGGACTCCCTTTATAACATTACAATCAATTTACACTTGTTCCTGTTTTAGTTTCCTTGTTAGGTAAATTTCTTACTAGTCTTTTGTAGCATACAGTTCTCAGGAGACCTTGGAGTGGCACAGTGATTTCAGCTGCTGCTGAGCTGGTGTATCTTTGGGGTGTATCTACTTTAATATTCTCCATATTACCTTTATTATTTTGCCTTTGAGTAAATACCGTTTGGAGATTTCTGCCTTAGTCTTGGTTTGTGACTCACTGGATCTTATTCGGACCTCTGGTCATTACATTTTTGGCGTAGTCGGCAGGATCCAGTGTTTGTCATGGACGAGGGCGAGGGTAGAAATGACCCCGCTGTACCCGCATCCTCCTCGGGGGTTGGGGTTCCCCTGGCAGCCGCGGCGATTTCGGGAGGGTATGTGCCTGTAGGAGCTTTACTTCAGCACATGCCGAAATACGACGGGCGCAATATGGCGTTGCAAGATTGGGCTGAGAGAATCCGGAGTATTCTGCGCATGTGTAATTTGACCCCCGCGTTACGCGCTGAGCTGGCATTAAATGCACTGGAGGGCGATATTAGACGTATGGTGATGGTGCGCCCAGAATCAGAGAGGGATACGTTAGAAAAGATTTTGGAACTGTTAGAGGGGAGTTTGGGGGGCCGAGCGCGTGTGGCCCAGCTTCGGTCCCTATTCTTTAATCGCCCCCAGAGAGAGTGTGAGTCCCTGATGCAGTACTCTAATATCTTGCAAGAGACGCTGAATGAGATGCAGCGACTAGACCAGGGGGCCATGGGAGCGTTCCGGGAGGTAGACCGCTTGCTCCGGGATCAATTCATCACCGGATTAGCTAATAGACTTCTCCGGGACAAACTGTTGGAAATGGCCCGGGCTGCACCAGAATTATCCTTCTGGCAGATTTACCGAGCTGCAGTGGAAAGGGAAGAGAAATCTGCCCATGTGCCCAAGGGGTCAGTGAACAGTGCCCAGCTGGAAGAAGGTGGGTCTTCAGGGTCAGGGGGAGAGGGGCTGGTGAGCGTGGTACAAGCTTTGCGTGCTGAGGTGAAGGAGTTGAGACTGAAATTGTCTCAACTGACAGTTGATCCCACCTCTACCCCCTCACGGGGGCCTCCTGCCCCACCCCCTGGAACGGTGACCCCACGGACGGCCAGGTCGTCCTATCAGAATGAGTCAAGCCCTCGTCCACGAGGAGCAATCACCTGCTGGAAGTGTGGACGCCAGGGACACATCTCTCGTTACTGCCGGACGCTTGCAGCCCCAGAAACTCCATCACCGGCTTTAAACTTCCGGCCGCTGCCATGAGAGGGCAAGCAGCAGTGGCCCCACTCACACAAAGCCCTCGACGGAATGAGCAAGATTTGTTTGCATGTAGTCCAGTGATAGAAGCAGAATTTGAAGGGCGGAAGATGAGGTGCTTGGTTGACACGGGATCCGAATGTACTATAATGCCACTAGAAATATATGAGAGATACTTCAGTCGACTAGTGATTCCAGAGGATGGCCGAGTGATACGACTGACCGCCGCAAATAATGGTCAACTGTCAGTCAAGGGAATCGTGTGGATGCAACTAAAAATGTTTGGTCAAGAGCTGGGGCAGAAAGGGGTAGTACTGGTGGATCACCCCCCTAGAAGAGGGATGGAAGTGACGCTCGGAATGAACGTGCTGCGAGACTTGAATCACCAGATGTATGCCAGTGAAGGACCCCGATACTGGGCCCGTGCGACAAGACACCGACCCACACAGAGAATTCTACACCGTCTAGTGCTGAGTTGCGACTTGCTGAAAAGTGCGGTCCCAGGCGGCCGGGTGGGCCGGGTCCGAGTGCCATCGAGGGCCCCGATCCTGCTGGGACCAAGACAAGAGGAACTCTTAATGCTGCCTGTGGGAGCTGCACAGAGATTGAATGGGCTTGAAGTGCTACTTGAGCCCGTCCGAGAGGGTTCCTCATTCGCCAAGGTACATGTGGCCCGGTCTCTGGCGATTGTGAAGAATGGACGAGTGCCGGTCCGATGCATCAATGTTTTAGATGAAGCTGTTGCAATTCCTGCTGGAACCATACTGGCTGAACTGTTCGTGCCGGCAGAAAAGGTGCCGGAAAATGCCGGATTCGAACTGCGACCAGACCAACAGTCATCCTGGACCTTTGCGGTCGAGGTAGGCCGGGCTGAGCCTCCTACGGAGGAATGGAATGGTCATGTGATCATGGAACAGATGGGAGTGGATCGGGAGAAGCTGACTCCCGCGCAGTTGGAGCAGTTGGAGAGAGTTTTGTGGGAACATCAAGAGACCTTTTCCTGACATGGAGAGGATTTCGGGTGTACCCAGATGATTGAGCATGAGATTCCAACGGGGGATACTCCACCCATTAGAGAAAGATATCGGCAAATTCCTCCAGTGCTTTATCAAAAGGTGAAGAGCATGGTGGCCAGTATGCTGGACAACCAAGTGATCCGAGAGAGCCGGAGTCCCTGGGCGGCTCCTGTAGTCTTGGTCCGCAAGAAGGATGGGACACTCCGTTTTTGTGTGGACTATCGAAAATTGAACGCCCACACCGTACGGGACGCATATCCTTTACCCCGTATTGAAGAATCCCTGTCGGCCCTGGGTCGGGCCAAGTATTTCTCAACGTTGGATTTGGCAAGCGGGTACTGGCAGGTCCCAATGGCTGAAAAAGATCGGGCCAAGACGGCGTTTGTCTTGCCAATGGGGCTCTTCGAGTTCAACCGGATGCCCTTTGGCCTCGCTACCGCCCCGGGAACCTTCCAACGCCTGATGGAACATTGCTTGGGCGATCTAAATTTTGAATCAGTCTTGATATATCTAGACGACATTGTGGTGTTCGGAACCTCATTTGAAGATCATCTGGAGAAGCTGCGTCAAGTTCTCCGGCGGCTCAAGAGCTACGGCCTGAAAATAAAGCCAAAAAAATGTCAACTGTTACGAAACCAGATTGAATATTTGGGGCATCTGGTGACCCCGGACGGGGTACTACCTTTAGACAGTAAGATCAAGGCGGTACAAGAGTGGCCACCTCCTTGTGACTTGCGAGAAGTGCGGGCCTTCCTGGGTCTAGCAGGATACTATCGGCGGTTTGTGCCTAAATTCTCACAAGTGGTGAGTCCCTTGAATGAACTTTTGAGAGGGACAGCGCTGGGTCCTCGAAATCGCTCCATCCCATGGGGGCCTCTACAGAAAAAGGCATTTGATGAAGTGAAAACCGCCCTAACGAGTGCCCCATTGCTGGCCTACGCCCGGTTTGACACCCCTTTTTTGTTGTATACCGATGGTAGTCTTCATGGGTTGGGGGCAGTGCTAGCACAGGTGCAGGACGGCTGAGAGCGAGTGATTTCTTATGGTAGCAGATCTTTAAGAGACTCCGAGCGAAATCCGGCTAACTACAGCTCATTCCGGCTGGAATTGCTGGCCCTGGTGTGGGCAATGACAGAACGCTTCGCCGAGTATCTAACAGGAGCGGAGGTGCTAGTCATGACAGATAACAACCCGCTAGCTCACTTAGAGAATGCAAAACTTGGGGCGTTGGAGCAGCGGTGGGTCGCCAGACTAGCCAAGTTCAATTACCACATTAAATTTCGTTCTGGTCGAGAAAACGGCAATGCAGATGCATTGTCAAGAGTGCCCCTTGGGTCATCAGGGGAAGATGTTGACGAACAACTGGAGGACACTGAAACTCCAGTTTTGGGGCAGATACCTATCTTCCAAAGTGTGGTACACTCAAGTGGGGTGGCCACCGGGATGCCCTGTGTCCTGGGTAAAACATCCTCAGATTGGATAAGAGTCCAGGATGAGTGTCCGGACGTTGCACTTGTGCGCCGTTGGGTACAAAACAAGGCCTGGCCCAGTGCAGAGGACAAGGCTCAGTTGTCCATGGAAGGAATGAAACTCCTTTGACAATGGGATAAATTGTGTGTGGAACAAGGTCTTTTGTATCGTAAGGTGTACCTGCCATCGGAGCTGCAGCATCGGTACCAACTGATAATCCCTGTGGGGATGGGTCCAGTGGTCGCTCGTGAGGCACATGAGAAGGGGGCCCATTTTGGAAGTGAAAAGACACTCCAGTGGTTGCAGCGAGTCCTCTACTGCCCTGAGTTGGGAGGGATGGTGTCCGACGCGTGTCAACAGTGCCGAATTTGTGGGCTCAACAAAAGCCCTGAGCAGCGGGCTCCCACACAATCTATTAAAACTTCAGCTCCGCTGGAGCTACTCATGATTGACTACGTGTTGATAGGGTACTCTACGTCAGGGTACTCCTATTGCCTGGTGATGACAGATCACTTTACCAAGTATGCTGTAGCGGTGCCGACAAGAGATCAGACAGCCAAGTCGGCGGCTGAGGCAGTGTGCCGACATTTCTTCCAAGTGTTCGGGTGTCCGCAGAGAATACATTCAGATCAAGGGGCCTGCTTTCAGGGGACGCTGATGAAAGAGTTGCACCAGCTCTATGGTATCGAGCAGTCGAGAACAACGCCTTACCACCCTCAGGGTAACGGGGCATGTGAGCGTTTTAATCGGACCTTGTTGCAAATGTTGCGGTCCTTAGAGAGTCAGCAACAGACATGCTGGCCTGAGTATCTCCCCGAATTGATGTGGGCTTACAATAACAGGGTGCACAGTACTACTGGTTACTCGCCACACATGTTAATGTTTGGTAGACCTGGCCGAGACATTGAGGATTTGAACATGCCAGATCCCTCCTCCGTCCCCCCCCGGACTGCATCCGAGTGGGTACGAGAACATCGGCGACGGTTAAGGGTGGTGCATCAGGTGGTGGGCGACCGTCTTCGCCAGGTGGTTCATAAGGACACGCGACCCGTGCAAACAGAATTGTTCTCTCCGGGAGACAGAGTGTTGGTGAGGACAAAGCGACGGTCAGGAAAGCTGAGTGACCGATGGGAGGCGATACCGTATCTGATAAAAAAACAAGTGAATCCTGAGATTCCAGTGTACGAAGTTGAACCGGTGGGGACAGGGGGGCCAACCCGTAATTTGCACCGTAACATGCTACAACGGTGCTGGTTTGAAGATTCGGCGCCTATTCCCCCAGAGCCAGAGGCCATGTCCCAAGGGGCGGGAACTCTGAATGATCTTGAGTTTGATGGTGTGCTTATTCCTGCGCCTGCTTATTTGCCCCCTGTGACCAATCTTGCCTCGTGTGATGAGAATGTTGAGAATGTGGCGGATGCTGTTGAGGAGAGCGCATCAGGTCAACTGCTTGGTCCTGACGCTGTATCGCGGAACATCGAGCCGCGGAAGGAGGCAACTCCACTTGCGCCCACTAACACGATCACGGAAGAGACCTTAGCTCCCTCTAGGGTTGCACCTGTTGATGTAGGACTCAGGAGAACTACACGATCTACGGCAGGAATACCACCTCAGCGATATGCTCAGGATGAATTTGAGTGGGAAGGTGTGTCGAGGACGTCAACCTCTAGTGGGGTGGCATGTAAGAGGGTGAACTGTAGTCACACTGAGAGAGCACTAGGACCCTGTGGTTTCTGCCTGCTGCAGCAAGGGACAAATTCTGATACTGCCAGAATCCCGGAGACAATCTGGGCTGGTGGGTGGGGTCTGGTGTCTTCTGTGTAAAAATGAAACAAGGAAGTGAGAGAGAAAGTGCGGGAAGAGAAGACAGAAGCTGCGGTGATATTGCAAGGAGTCAGTGTGTGGACTTTACTGCGAGTGTGTAGAGAAAAGAAGCTGTGGAGAGACTTAGTCTTGCTAACGTTCCCCTGGAGAAGAGCCAATCTTTTGTTAACCTTTGAGAGACTTCGTTGCCAGCGTATTCTGAAAAAGAGCTAATCCATTATCTAAAAAGACTGAGACTTGACTAAAGACCCACTACGTGTTTGAGAGTCTGTGATTCCCTGTGCATTGATTGGAGAAACAAGTCTGACCGATTGCTGATACAGAGACTGACGGGTTGTCGTGGAAGCATTCCTAGGAGCTACAGAAGAAGAGACAATATCATGAGGCCACTAACTAAGTCCCCGGCGTTTGGGCTCGGCATCCGCCGATCAGACAAGAGGAGCTTGCTGTAACTTATTGGCGCTGAAGATATAGACTGGGCTGCAGCCTGTGCCGATTCTTACCTGAGAGGAGATCTATCTCAGGATACGGTACCATAGCTATAGATACCCGGGTATCCCTGCGCAGAGTGTTTAATTGTTACTTTAGAGGTGTATCTAATATTTAGAGTTGTGTAAGTTATACTCAGTGTGCCGTTCCAGGGACTCCCTTTATAACATTACAATTAATTTACACTTGTTCCTGTTTTAGTTTCCTTGTTAGGTAAATTTCTTACTAGTCTTTTGTAGCATACAGTTCTCAGGAGACCTTGGAGTGGCACAGTGATTTCAGCTGCTGCTGAGCTGGTGTATCTTTGGGGTGTATCTACTTTAATATTCTCCATATTACCTTTATTATTTTGCCTTTGAGTAAATACCGTTTGGAGATTTCTGCCTTAGTCTTGGTTTGTGACTCACTGGATCTTATTCGGACCTCTGGTCATTACACCTCCTGTGATGTCTATGCCACAGCCCCATGCCTCCTGTGATGTCTATGCCGCAGCACCATGCCTCCTGTGATGTCTATGCCGCAGCACCATGCCTCCTGTGATGTCTGTGCCGCAGCCCCATGCCTCCTGTGATGTCTATGCCGCAGCCCCATGCCTCCTGTGATGTCTATGCTGCAGCCCCATGCCTCCTGTGATGTCTATGCTGCAGCCCCATGCCTCCTGTGATGTCTATGCTGCAGCCCCATGCCTCCTGTGATGTCTATGCCGTAGCACCAGGCCTCCTGTGATGTCTGTGCCGCAGCCCCATGCCTCCTGTGATGTCTATGCTGCAGCCCCATGTCTCCTGTGACATCTATGCTGCAACCTAATGTTTCCTGTGATATCTTTGCCGCATCCCCAATATCTCCTGCAGGGCCGGCGTTAGGGGCAGGCAGACTAGGCAGCTGCCTGGGGCCCCCCGCCCTAGGGGCCCCCAGCCAGGGGCAGACATACTGCTGATGGCACTGCTCCGGGGCCCAGAGGTGGAGGGGGGCCCGTGCAGGCAGGCCTGGTATCATGCAGGATCGGGCCCCTCTCACTCCCTCCTATAATCATGGAACACCGGGTGCCGGGGAGAGAGCGGGGCGCGAAGTGCAGGAGATCAAAAAGGGGGCGTGTCATGCAGGGAGAGAAGCTGGCCAATGAACGCTTTCCTTACCTCACAGTGACCAGACTGAGGAGAGCGCTCACTGGCTGCCGTCTGTCCCCCTGCATGGAGCGTCCCAATGGTGAGTGCTCACCTACAGTCAGGGGCCCGGCTGCACAGCAAATAGAGACATCAGTGGAGGAAGAGCAGGACTTACAGGGGGTCTTCTGCTCCCTCCACTGTTCTGTTCAGAGCAGGCTGCAGCGTCTCCTCACAGAGAAGAGATGGGGGAGAAGCTCACTGCACGGGACAGCACCAGGGGGCTGATATCAGTGCTGTCTGCTCTGTGCCCCATCCCCCACAGTGGGGTCTGCAGCCCTCTCCAGCTGAAGTGACCTCCTGCAGGGCTCATCTGATCATCTATACAAGATTAGTATGTATGTATATGCTTGTATATGTATGTGTGTGTGCATCTGTGTGTATCTATGTGTATGTTTCTGTGTGTGTATCTGTGTATGTATGTACGGTATATGTGTGTATGTATGATATATTTGTATGGCTATGTGTGTATGCATGCACAGTATGTGTGTATCTGTGTATGTGCAATAAATTTGTATGGATATATGGTATATATGTATGTTTATGTGCATGTACATACAGTATATGTGTATGTATATGTGTGTACGGTATGTGTATATACTGTATGTGTGTATGTACGGTACGTGTATCTGTATGTTCGGTATGTGTGTATGCATGTACGGTATATGTATGTATGTACGGTATGTGCATTTAGGTGTGTGTATTTTATATGTATGTACGGTATGTGTGTACTATATGTACAGTATATAACTGTATCTGTGTATGTACGGTATCTGTGTGTGTATCTGTGTGTATGTACGGTATATGCATGTGTGTATGTACGGTATGTGTATGTATGATGGTATATGTATGTGTATCTGTTTTTATGTATGATATATGTATGTGTTTGCATATACTGTATTTGTATGTGTATCTGCGGCGCGCCCCCACACCGCCGCAGGGCCGAGGGGTACCCGGAGCCGGGCCTCTAGTTCTCAGTCTCGGGGTTGTCACGGTGGCTAGACCCGGTCCGTGGCCCTGTCCGTCAGTGGGAGACGTCCGGTGTAATAGGTGGTAGTAATGGTAGCGATGTAGCGGTGCGGTTGTGGGGTATAAGTCGCGGTAAATAACGAGGACACCAGGTTGCAGTCTCTTTACCTCTTTACTGGAGATCTCTGAGTCCTCAGTCCAGAACACGGTTCACCAGGCTACGCAAGTCCGGCCGGTCCAATGGCACCTCCAGAGTTCTCCTCTCAGGTGGAAATCTGTGCCTTCCTTCTAGCGCTATGTGTTGTAGTCCTTCCCTGCTGTGCTCACGGAAAGTAACCCCACAACGGTTGTGTCTGTTTCTTAAGTTCCCTCACAACTCGATTTGATGTTCCTCTGTAATCCACCCCTTCCCTGTATTCAGGTTGGAATGGCACCCGTTTGTCAGGTAGGCCTGGAGTTCTTCCGGGACCCTAGAGTCGCCCCTCTCCCGCAATTGCCCCCCAAGACTTCATAGGTGATATGTGGTAGACAGCCCGCCTGAGACCGACTGTCCTGCCGCTGTTTGGAGTATGGCTTGAAGCTGTATTCTAATCCACTCCCTCGGCGTTCCGGCCACCGGTATTGCGCCTCAGCAGGGTGCTGCCTCTTTCAACAAAACCCCTGCTGGTATTCTCCTTCTGCTTGATCTCGTTTCTCACTCAGCACAATCTATCTCGCTTCTAGTCCTTTCTTGAGTCCCGCCGCTTCCAGGAGCCTGCGCGGACCCGTTACGTTCTTTCAATGCCAAGCCTCTGCCAGGATCCCACCCCTGGCAGAGACCCTACAGTCTCTCCCTTCACAACACCCCCTGCCACAGGGTGTTGCTCCGTTCAATCCCGTCAGCATTCTGTCTAACTTCCTGCCTGACCCCCAGTTTACCCACTATGGTGGGGAGTGGCCTAATGAATAGCACCCTTAGCTCCCCCCGGAGGCCCAGCTGTGAAACATATTGGTGTCTGTGATACCTGATTGGAGGAACTCCTTCGGTGCCATCGAACGTACCATGGCTCCCCTTAGCGGCGAAGCCACAGCACTGCAACGACCAGGACTCTGGGGCGCTGCACTCCCCCCTGGTTAAACACAGTACTCCGGGACTGGGAAGAAAAACAACAATACAGATTAGCAAAAAGACATACAATTTTGTTGAGTGCAAAACGATAAGTATACTTGAACAGGCTTCCCTTTATGGGAGGTGAGGACACTTTTAACGTTACAAACATGGTCAACATTATAAATTACAGGCTATGCATAACTCCTGTTACCCAACCGGGTATTCTACTTAGTGCAAATTCTGGAACAATAAATTAACATTGCCTTTAAGAAACATACACTCTTAGTTTACCAAAGGCCTTCCTATAATCACATTACAGGGTAAGGTAACTTCACATTCTCCTACTTTGAACCTGCAGGACCGCCTGTCCCTATGGCACCAGACCTACTGCCTCTCCTTTCTTTTACAGGACCGCCCCGTTCAGCCAGGGCCTACTGCCTTTCGCTACTATACATAGTATAGACATAACATTCCTTTCGTTTAAAGAACTCTGAGCCAGCTCTACTCGGCTCCTTTAAGGACTCACTCTCTAACCCCTACGGGTTCGCTTTCTGTCCTTAGTAACAAAGTAACTTTCTATGGGGACGCAGGGTTTACCTTCTATCCTCACCTTCATCATTACTTCTTTACTTCCAACTATGCAGATCTCTACTTCTACCCCTGCGGGCTCTCTGCATCTTTTCCTTTCACAAAACATTATTTTCAGATTTCACAATTCAAACAATTTAAACACATATAACTTTTCATGTAAAACAGTTACATTTCTTTTCAAAGCATCATCATGGCATTACTGTTCTGCAACAGTATCTTTCTCAAGTTCAATTCTTCACATCCCCTTTAAGAGGGGACCAAGTCTTTCTGAGGTAGCTCGTCTTCTCAGCCTACCAGCCCACGCAAAGGTTCCGGTATGGTATCTTCGCAAAGTGTCTTTAACTAGAACCGGTAGGAAAGGTATCTTCACAAAGTGTCTTTGGCTCAAACCAATAGGGCAAATATCTTCGCAAAGTGTCTTTGGCTAAAACCAGTAGGGAGCACCTTTAAGAAGGTGCAAACTATTTACAAAAGAAAGTTCGAATCATGCACAGTCCATGATTTCTGCAGTTTGTGTAACTTGGTGCAAAAACTTCAAGAAAAAGAAAAACAAACAAAGGGGATCCCGGGTCAACAAAGGGATCCATTAACCCTGGACAGGTTTAGCAGCAACCTAAAAGAACAAACAGTAACTATTTACATTTTCACAAAGCGAAATCTTACTCTTCTTTCAGAAGTTTCCATGAGGCGCCACCTGGCGGGCGGACCCCTGCAATTCAGGTTTCAGGTCCACTCCCGCTGCCAGATACACCCCATGGGTTCGGGTCTGTTGCACGACCAGGTCGTGCGCGGCGATCAAGGTCTGTGTCCCCACTTCTCTCTGTGCTGGTACATCCGGAACATCGGTCACTCGAAGGGGCACCTCCTTAGGCACGACGGTGGTGGCGGCGATCGGGTGGCAGATCGCAAGTTCTGTGGTCAGGCAGGTGGGGCCGACCAGGGTGGTTACAGATCGGTCACACGGCGGCACTTTGGCCACAGGGGCTGGTTTCTCTTTCTTGTAGACGTTCAGAGCGAACCACCCCTTTTCCCCAAGATGCCGGGTGTAGGTAACACTGTCTCCCGGATAGAGGTCTCGATCGGGGTGACCCTCTCTAAGGTGTGACTCGACATCCCGTCGGTTAACAAAGACCTCCGCGTATAGCCCCGGTTCTTTAATGAAGCCCCAGCCTCCTTGGAGTTTAAAGACGGTGATGATGCCCTGCCTGCGCGGGGCCTGGTGAGTGGTGGGGTCCTTACGGGCCCGGTCCTTGACCGCCAAATCTTTTTGATGGTAGGCCTCCCGTTTAGCCTGATGTGTTTCCTCTTCCTCTCGCCACCGCTGTTCTAGCTGGATCTGGTATTCTTCCCAGCTTAGGGCCTGTACCATTTCTCCCTTCTGGGTCTCCACCCCGGGGAACCCCATGAGATTGGATCCAGGGTTCACCCAGCGGCACACCGTGCGCTCCGCGCTGACCTCACACGGCAAGGGAGTAGGGGTGATTGGGGCTCGCATACGGTGTTCCATGCCCGTGGCTTCCTCCCATGGTAACAGGCGCTGAAGTCTATGGGTCCCCGGGAGAGGTGGTGCTGCTACGGGACCCACTAACACACCCTCTGCTGGTGGGGCAGGATCGGCGGACTCACCCACTGGTACGATTCCACTTTCCGCAACAGGTCCCGCTGGTTCTTCCGATGTCCGGGAATCCACTGCCGGTCCCACCTGATGCGGGGCCTGGACTCTTACATGCAGTTGGAGGAGCTGGTTATATAAATCCTCCATCTCGGCTCTCAGGAATTTGGTGTTATCCACGGAGGACAGGCTGCTGGGCTCATCCGGGTAGTCAGGGGAGACTTCCACTTCAACCCCGCTGTCGGGTTCGGAGCTGCTGGCCATAGCGTCCTCCACGTGGGTCGCTTCCTGGTCTTTTTCCCGCTCTCTCCTGCGTGAGCAGTTTCGTTTTCTCTGCCTCCGCCCCCCATTAAGGATTAGGAGGCGGATCTCTGCTGCTGACGGACACGTCCTTACTGCACAGAAATATTTAGACTGGGCGGCCATTATTCTTCGCGCTCTCCAGCTCGTCTACGCCCACTCCACGCCCCTCTTCTCTTCCTGCGCTCTCCTCAGCGCTGCAATGGCGGCGGATTTTGGCGGCAACTGGCGCAGCACAGTCTTTGTAATAAAGTACAGTCCAAGCACAACAAATCACAGTCTCTAGGCACACATGACCTGATTCTTCAGGCTTAAGTAGATCCTGTTCGTGACGCCAATTTTGCGGCGCGCCCCCACACCGCCGCAGGGCCGAGGGGTACCCGGAGCCGGGCCTCTAGTTCTCAGTCTCGGGGTTGTCACGGTGGCTAGACCCGGTCCGTGGCCCTGTCCGTCAGTGGGAGACGTCCGGTGTAATAGGTGGTAGTAATGGTAGCGATGTAGCGGTGCGGTTGTGGGGTATAAGTCGCGGTAAATAACGAGGACACCAGGTTGCAGTCTCTTTACCTCTTTACTGGAGATCTCTGAGTCCTCAGTCCAGAACACGGTTCACCAGGCTACGCAAGTCCGGCCGGTCCAATGGCACCTCCAGAGTTCTCCTCTCAGGTGGAAATCTGTGCCTTCCTTCTAGCGCTATGTGTTGTAGTCCTTCCCTGCTGTGCTCACGAAAAGTAACCCCACAACGGTTGTGTCTGTTTCTTAAGTTCCCTCACAACTCGATTTGATGTTCCTCTGTAATCCACCCCTTCCCTGTATTCAGGTTGGAATGGCACCCGTTTGTCAGGTAGGCCTGGAGTTCTTCCGGGACCCTAGAGTCGCCCCTCTCCCGCAATTGCCCCCCAAGACTTCATAGGTGATATGTGGCAGACAGCCCGCCTGAGACCGACTGTCCTGCCGCTGTTTGGAGTATGGCTTGAAGCTGTATTCTAATCCACTCCCTCGGCGTTCCGGCCACCGGTATTGCGCCTCAGCAGGGTGCTGCCTCTTTCAACAAAACCCCTGCTGGTATTCTCCTTCTGCTTGATCTCGTTTCTCACTCAGCACAATCTATCTCGCTTCTAGTCCTTTCTTGAGTCCCGCCGCTTCCAGGAGCCTGCGCGGACCCGTTACGTTCTTTCAATGCCAAGCCTCTGCCAGGATCCCACCCCTGGCAGAGACCCTACAGTCTCTCCCTTCACAACACCCCCTGCCACAGGGTGTTGCTCCGTTCAATCCCGTCAGCGTTCTGTCTAACTTCCTGCCTGACCCCCAGTTTACCCACTATGGTGGGGAGTGGCCTAATGAATAGCACCCTTAGCTCCCCCCGGAGGCCCAGCTGTGAAACATATTGGTGTCTGTGATACCTGATTGGAGGAACTCCTTCGGTGCCATCGAACGTACCATGGCTCCCCTTAGCGGCGAAGCCACAGCACTGCAACTACCAGGACTCTGGGGCGCTGCATATCTGTGTGTGCGTACGGTGTATGTATGTGTATTTGTGTGTATGTATGGTATATGTATGTACGGTATGTGTATACTATATGTGTATATAACTGTATGTGTGTATGCATGTAAGGTATATGTCTGTGTTTGTATGTACGGTGTATGTATGTACAGTATACGCCGGAACAAAAATCATTGTTCTCATCAGCACATCGCCCAGTTAAAACTGCAGATATTCTGCTAAGATGATACTGTATGGGGACAGATTGATTTACTAGTGATCATTCTGTCCCCAGCCAGTGTAAAGAGGCTGGAAACAAGCGGCGAATGACTTCAATATTGTTGATCACGCTCGTTTAGTGGCCTGAAATCAGCGCATGTAGCTACAACCAAAATGTTTCTGTTGGTGCAATATGTTAGCATTTGGGGCCCCATTTTAAACTTTTGCCTAGGGCCCCACTTTGCCTAAAACCGGCCCTGATCTCCTGTGATGTATGTTCTCCAGCCACAGTGTCCCCTATGTGATGTATATACTGCAGACTTCCCACTGCTTGAGTTCTATAAATGTAACATGAGCAGTGATGGATTTCCAACTGTGAGGAGACCTGCTATGAAATATAAATCTGTGCTCTCTACGACTTTCTGCTGCGAGATCTTTACAAAACTTATCATTGCAAAGAGTCAGCTGTGCTTCAGACTGACTCAAATCTGAAAAATCAGTTATGAGTAGCAACATGATGCATGCCACCTAACATCATATTAGGGATGAGTTAATTAAATGTTTGATCAACTATAGAAGGGTAATTTTCAAGTTGATAATTTTATACAGCCTACGAAAGATGGAAGAAATATCCAAATGGTCCATGGCAGAAAAAGTCCTGCTTGAAAGCAAAGAAAAATCGCATCCACAGCAAAATCTGCATGTTGGTGACTGTCTTGCGGTAAAAACGGCGAGAGCATATGCCACTCACAAATCCTCGTGTGTGCATGATGCTTCAGACTGCCTAGCTCTCACAAGGTGGTTAACCTGGACAGATCTTTTTTGTCAACCATATTAGCTTTGTATAAGATGCCATCCAACTGTTCCACAAAATTTCAAAGCAGTTCACTGGTTTTGTGACCACTGAATGAAGCCACAGTTTAAGAACTTGCAGTCTATTTTCTGGTGTATGGTTTTTATTATTGCTAGGGGGGAAATACTGCTTTTCAGCACCCTGACGGCAGGATGGGAAGTTTCCGATGCATTTACTGATGAGCTTTCCCTTCTTATCACAGTCGTTAGCACTAATCAGGAGTGAGGAGCAGCGTGCCTTAATGATATATTAGTGGACGCACAATAAACATTTATCGTTTTTTACCGGAAAAGGCCTGGACTGAATAACGGCATGTCACACGACACACAACATGTTATTATGTAGCAAGCACAACTAGAGCTTATTGGCTTCAGCTGTACTAGGAAATCCAGTGGAGAGAAGCACAATTATCTGAGAAAATTGTCACAAGTTTGTTACTGTGACAAATCTGTCATTTATTCAGGTCTTGTATCTCACAATGTAATCTGCAGCATCCGCTGACAACATATACAGGGTGTGCATGCTCTCCACTGACAGATTGAAGGATAAACATTTTGAATATGTACTTTAAGGAATCACGCACGCACCGCATAAGTCATCACTTATGTATGTGCAGCGCCCCAGAGTCCTGGTCGTTGCAGTACTGTGGCTCCGCCACTATGGGGAGCTATGGTGCGTCCGATGGCACTGAAGGAGTTAATCTGATCAGGTATCACAGACACCAATACATTTCACAGCCGGGCCTCCGGGGGGAGCTAAGGGTGCTATTCATTAGGCCACTCCCCACCATAGTGGGTAAACTGGGGGTCAGGCAGGAAGTTAGATCAGAAAGCTGACTGGGTTGGAACCAGGCAACACCTTGTGGCAGAGGGTGTTGTAGGGGAAGATACAGTAGGGTCTCTGTCAGGGGTGGGATCCTGACAGAGGCTTGGCAACGAGAACGAACGTAACGGGACCGTGCCTGCTCCGGGTAGCGGCGGTGCCCAAGAAAGGATTAGAAGAGAGATAGATTGTGCTGAGTGAGAAACGGGATCACGCAAAGGAGAAATACCAGTAGGAGTCGTGCTGTAAGACCGAAGCAACATCCTACTGAGGCGCACTACCGGTGGCCGGAACGCCGAGGGAGTAGAATAACATTCAGCTTCAAGCAATACTCCAAACAGCGGCAGGGCAGTCAGTCTCAGGCGGGCTGTCTAACTCAAATCACCTATGAAGTCTTGGGAGGCAATTGTGGGAGAGGGGCGTCTCTAGGGTCCCGGAAGAACTCCAGGCCTACCCGTCAAACGGGTGCCGTTCCTACCCGAACCTCAGGGAGGGACGGAAGATTAGCAGAACATCATCTAGTCGAGTTGTGAGGGAACATCAGAAACAGACACAACAGTTGTGGGGTACTTTCCGTAAGCACAGCAGGGAAGGACTACAACACATAGCGCTAGGGGGAAGGCACAGATTTCCTCCTGTGAAGAGAACTCTGGAAGTGCCATTGGACCGGCCGGACTTGCGCAGCCTGGTGAACCGTATTCAGGACTGAGGACTCTGAGATCTTCAGTAAAGAGACTGCAACCTGGTGTCCTCATTATTTACCGCGACCTGCACCCCACAACTGCACCGTTACAACACCACTTATTCTACCGGACGTCCCTCACCGACACACAGGGCCACGGACCGGGTCTAGCCACCGTGACAACCCCAGGACTGAGACCCAGAGGCCCGGCTCCGGGTACCCCTCGGCCCTGCGGCGGTGTGGGGGCGCTCCAACTTGGCGTCACGAACAGGATTTACTTAAGCCTGAAGAATCAGGTCATGTGTGCCTTGGAACTGTGATTTATTGTGCTTGGACTGTACTTTATTGAGAGACTGTGTATTGCCATTGACCCAGAGAAGTTCCCGCCAAAAGCCGCCGCCATTGCTACGCCGGAGAAGAAGGAGGGCGTGCCATGGGAGGAGACCACCAGAGTGGCGCGAGAAATGGCTACCGCCCCCTGCGCTTCTGGCTGCAAAGTGAGGACCTGCCCTCAAGCAGAGGACGACCCCCCTGAATTGCAACGGCGGGAAGCAGGAGATGGAGAAGCTCAGCCCCGGAGAAATGGCGGAGTCCGATGCATGCATTGCCACCGATCAGCAGATCATGACGAAGAACAGCGAGTGCCGGAACGGGGAAGGAACAGTCCCGGTTTGCCCTCGTTCACCGGAGGCGGACCCGTGTCCCCTGCAGCCGGAGGATCCGAAACCCCTGGAACAGATAGCGGAGCTGAGTCCATCAATCCCGACCCCGGAGCCAGCGGAGGAGGAACCACCGCGAGCGGAGCTGTGTTCGGGGACCGTCTTAGAAGAGCCGCGGTCCGAGCAGCGGCCGACTCCAGCGTCCTTGTCAGCGGAACGGATCGACACCGGTGGAATCACATCAGGCGCAGGTATGGAAAGCGCCCCTACTCCCCCGGCCGATTCTGCTCCCCTGACCGATCCAGTTCCCCCCATCGATCCCGCTCCTGTGAGCGCTCCTCACCCCAGCAATAATCGTTTCTTCTCGGTGGAGCGGGTGATCCTCACCTCTAACAAGATGGGGAAGTTAGTGCCTCCGTTACCAACCCAGATGGGAGAACCCATAGATGTGGGCCCGGACGGGGTGGTCCTCCGGTGGGACACCCCCTGGACCGGGCCGGATGGAGCCCGGGAGGACGGCCTCACCCTTGCCGTGCTCACTTGGGAGCAATATAAGCAATGTCTAATCCACCACTGGAAGGGTCGAGACGAGGTTGAACAACCTGATACGCAACGCAGAAAGTCTGTGCAGGGTAGGAAAGGCGTGGTAAAGCGGGGGACTGTGTTGGCCTTCCACCCGAAGAGGGGATGGGGTTCCATACAGGTGCCGGGGCTACCCACTGACGTCTTTGTTACAAGTTATAACGTGAAAACTCCCTGCTGCGACCGGAATGGCAATCCACTGCGAAGGGGGGACCAGGTGACGTACACCCGTCACAGGAGCGCACAAGGATGGTGTGCTCGGGATGTCCGGCGATGTGAGCCTGAGGGGGCGTCGCCTGCTGCCCCGATCATGACGGATCCGGATTTGCCAGGTCTTGTGACCATCACCACCGTACGCGTAGTAGCGGCTACTGAACTCGCAAGCAAGGTCAGCCTTCAAATTCAGACACCAGGTGATCTGACGGCCCCTGCGGGACCTGCCGCTGGTATCCGTGCCACAGTAGCCGGGGATCAAGGGCCAAGGCCACCTGAATAAAGATAAACCTCGGAAAAATGAAAATGTATATAGTTCTTCCTTTAACTGTTTGTTTACTGTTGCTGCTAAACCCGTCCAGGGTTAATTCCTTATGGATCCCTTTGTTGACCCGGGATCCTTGTTGTTTTGTTTATTTTTCCTAAGTTGTTGCACAAGTCTTAAAAAAACTGCCGTAATCATGGACCGTGCATGATACAAACTTTTCCTTGTAAATAGTTTGCACCTTATTAAAGGCGCTTCCTACTGGTTTTACTTAGAAAGAGACTCTTTGCGAAGATACCTTACTGGAACCTTTGCTGAGCATGGACTGGTAGTCTGAGAAGACGAACTACCTCAGAAAGACTTGATCCCCTCTTAAAGGGGATGCCAAAAGTGTACTTATGAGTGATACTGTTTTAGAACAGTAATGTGATGACAATGCTTAAAGTAGAAAAATGATAATGCTTACCTGTAAAAGTTATATGTATTTGATTGGTTAAATGTAAAGAAATGCAGATGATGTTCCAGAAAGAAAGATGCAGAAAGCCCGTAGGGGTAGACAGAGTGTTCTGCATAGTCAGTAGTAAGAACGTAATAATGAGGATTTATGTTATAAGAGAATAGTTGATAATGTTGATAAGAAAATGGGGATAGAAGGTAAACCCTGAGTCCTCCATAGTAAGTCAGTTATTGTAAAGAAAGAGTTAATAATGTGTTACAGAGGACAGAAAGTGAACCCGTAGGGGTTAGGTAGTGAGTCCTCCTAGGAGCCATACGTAGATGGCTCAGTGCTTCTAAAAACTGAAAGTAATGTTATGATCTATACTGTGTATAGAAGTTGAAAAGGCAGTAGGCCCTGGCTGAACGGGGCGGTCCTGTAACAGAAAGGAGAGGCAGTAGGTCTGGTGCCGATAGGACAGGCGGTCCTGCAGATTCAAAGAAGGAGAATGAAAAGTTAACTTACCTTATAATGTGATTATAGGAAGGTCTTTGGTGGATGCAGAGTGTATGTCCTTAAAGGCAATGTTAAAGTACTGTTCAGCAATCTTTGCACTTAGTAGAATACCCGGTTGGGTAACAGGAGTTATTTATAGCCTGTAATTTATAATGTTTAATGTTTAACCATGTTTTGTAACGTTCAAGTGTCCTCACCTCCCATAAAGGGAAGCTTGTTCAAGTATACGTATTGTTATTTGCACTCAACAAAAATTGTATGTCTTTTTGCTAAACTTGTATTGTTGTTTTCTTCCCAGTCCCGGAGTACTGTGTTTAACCAGGGGGGAGTGCAGCGCCCCAGAGTCCTGGTCGTTGCAGTACTGTGGCTCCGCCACTATGGGGAGCTATGGTGCGTCCGATGGCACTGAAGGAGTTCATCTGATCAGGTATCACAGACACCAATACATTTCACAGCCGGGCCTCCGGGGGGAGCTAAGGGTGCTATTCATTAGGCCACTCCCCACCATAGTGGGTAAACTGGGGGTCAGGCAGGAAGTTAGATCATAAAGCTGACTGGGTTGGAACCAGGCAACACCTTGTGGCAGAGGGTGTTGTAGGGGAAGATACAGTAGGGTCTCTGTCAGGGGTGGGATCCTGACAGAGGCTTGGCAACGAGAACGAACGTAACGGGACCGTGCCTGCTCCGGGTAGCGGCGGTGCCCAAGAAAGGATTAGAAGAGAGATAGATTGTGCTGAGTGAGAAACGGGATCACGCAAAGGAGAAATACCAGTAGGAGTCGTGCTGTAAGACCGAAGCAACATCCTACTGAGGCGCACTACCGGTGGCCGGAACGCCGAGGGAGTAGAATAACATTCAGCTTCAAGCAATACTCCAAACAGCGGCAGGGCAGTCAGTCTCAGGCGGGCTGTCTAACTCAAATCACCTATGAAGTCTTGGGAGGCAATTGTGGGAGAGGGGCGTCTCTAGGGTCCCGGAAGAACTCCAGGCCTACCCGTCAAACGGGTGCCGTTCCTACCCGAACCTCAGGGAGGGACGGAAGATTAGCAGAACATCATCTAGTCGAGTTGTGAGGGAACATCAGAAACAGACACAACAGTTGTGGGGTACTTTCCGTAAGCACAGCAGGGAAGGACTACAACACATAGCGCTAGGGGGAAGGCACAGATTTCCTCCTGTGAAGAGAACTCTGGAAGTGCCATTGGACCGGCCGGACTTGCGCAGCCTGGTGAACCGTATTCAGGACTGAGGACTCTGAGATCTTCAGTAAAGAGGTAAAGAGACTGCAACCTGGTGTCCTCATTATTTACCGCGACCTGCACCCCACAACTGCACCGTTACAACACCACTTATTGCACCGGACGTCCCCCACTGACAGACAGGGCCACGGACCGGGTCTAGCCACCGTGACAACCCCAGGACTGAGACCCAGAGGCCCGGCTCCGGGTACCCCTTGGCCCTGCGGCGGTGTGGGGGCGCTCCATATGCATTTGATATTTCTCGATCATCACTATTAACAGCTTGGCTTCTCCTGCAATCGGAAAGGATGAGACGATGAGCTTTGTAGAAAAACCACAGTCAATTTACATGGATTAGCAGCTTGACAGAAAGATATTTATGTGGGGCAGTCCTCAGCCATCAGTGATATGTATATACAGTTCTGTCAAAAATTAAGAGACAACTAGCGATGCTTCAGCAAGGCTGGAATTGGGCAGATAGTTCTTTGTGAAGGACGTATGAATCAAGCCTCATACAAGGTTATCCTGGAAAAACAGTTGATTCCTTCTGCTCAGGCAATGTTCCCCAGGCCATGCCACACAGCTAGGTCAATCAAGGTGTGGATGAAGGACCACCACATCAAATCCCTGTCATGGCCAGCCCAATCTCCAGACCTGAACCCCATTGAAAACCTCTGGAATGTAATCAAAAGGTAGATGGATAGTCACAAGCCATCAAAGAAAAGCTGCTTAATATTTTGTACCAGAAGTGGCATAAGGTCACCCAAAAGCAGTGTGAAAGACTGGTGGAATTAATTTTTGCCAGCACTGTATCTCTGTAGGCTTCCATGATGGTATTGACCATAAGGAGCTTCTATTTTTCTTAAATGCAGTTGAATATGAATTAAGTAGGTTATTATTTTGGAATCCTTAGTGTTTTCTGTGAATATTTTGGACCTGCTTGAAAATTTTATTTAAGCTTTAAGCCATTGGATGTCTGTAAAATCCATACACATCTGAGAAACCATGAACAACATCCTTCAAATTTGCTATGTGACCTGGAATTTTTGTGTATTAGGCTTCTTTAATTAAATTCTATTCTTTTTAGCTATAACAAAAGCATTCTGAATTTAAGGAGAAAATGCCAGATACTCAAAATAACTTAAAGTGTGGAAAAAATAAAGCTCAGTTTGCACTGAACTTCGTATTTAAAGGTGTTTTCTAGGACTGTCTTTTTTTTTAACTATGGACTTAACAGGTAGATAGTTGCTAACTACATGCCAGTTCTTCCCAGCAGGAATGTCTGATGATTCACAACAGTCAGTGATTGCTCATGCGGCTTACGTTGACATCATATTGACAGGGCAGCAGCTTTTCTTCCGCTCTGCTCTGAGAAACAGCACTCACCTGGGATAATGAACACTTGGAGACAGATAGTGCCTCCCAGTCCAGATTGGATAGTTGAGCTGTCAACCAACACACTGACATCTCAGCATGCCCCTGTACCAGACTGGATGACTGAGCTGTCAATCAAAGCACCGACACCTTCAGCATGCCCTTGAGCCAGATTGGATGGCTGAGCTGTCAATAACTGTATCCCAGACACACTGAGTGGTGGAACCGATAAAAAATGGTCTTCTTTTGACTATTTCTCAGGCCCCACTTCATTTACCTAGGAGTGCCACCAGCTTTTCAGACTATTCTATACAAAGTATGGAGTGGTAGGCTGAGACACTTCCCACACGCTACTGACAGATTGACCAGTGATTATCACAGGGGCAGCATCTCAGGCTACAATCTACATACACTGCGTGCAGAATTATTTTTATTATTGATCAACAGCTATGTTCTCAATCAACCCAAAAGACTCATAAATTTCAAAGCTTAATATTTTTGGAAGTTGGAGTGGTTTTTTTTTAGATTTGGCTATCTTAGGAGGATATCTGTTTGTGCGGGTAACTATTACTGTGCAGAATTATTAAGCAACTTAATAAAAACCAAATATATTCCCATCTCACTTGTTTATTTTCACCAGGTAAACCAATATAACTGCACAAAATTTAGAAATAAACATTTCTGACATGCAAAAACAAAACCCCAAAAAATTAGTGCCCAATATAGCCACCTTTCTTTATGACACTCAGCAGCCTTCCATCCATAGATTCTGTCAGTTGCTTGATCTGTTTACGATCAACATTGCGTGCAGCAGCAACCACAGCCTCCCAGACACTGTTCCGAGAGGTGTACTGTTTTCCCTCCCTGTAGATCTCACATTTTATGAGGGACCACAGGTTCTCTATGGGGTTCAGTTCAGGTGAACAAGGGGGCCAGGTCATTATTTTTTCTTCTTTGAGACCTTTACTGGCCAGCCACGCTGTGGAGTAGTTGGAGGCATGTGATGGAGCATTGACCTGCATGAAAATCATGTTTTTCATGAACGATACCGACTTCTTCCTGTACCACTACTTGAAGAAGTTGTCTTCCAGAAACTGGCAGTACGTCTGGGAGTTGAGCTTCACTCCATCCTCAACCTGAAAAGGTCCCACAAGTTCATCTTTGATGATACCAGCCCATACCAGTACCCCACCTCCACCTTGCTGGCATCTGAGCCGGAGTGGAGCTCTCTGCCCTTTACTGATCCAGCCTCTGGCCCATCCATCTGGCCCATCAAGAGTCACGCTCATTTCATCAGTCCATAAAACCTGAAAAGTCAGTCTTAAAATGTCAAGACTGGACCAAGAAATATCTTATCTTATGTTTCTTGTTCAAAGGTGGTCGTTTTTCAGCCTTCTTTACTTTGGCCATGTCCCTGAGTATCGCACAGCTTGTGCTTTTTGTTACTCCAGGAACGTTGCAGCTCTGAAATATGGCAAAACTGGTGGCAAATGGCATCTTGGCAGCTTCACGTTTGATTTTCCTCAATTCATGGGCAGTTATTTTGCGCCTTTTTTTGCCCAACACGCTTCTTGCGACCCTGTTGGCTATTTGCCATGAAACGCTTGATTGTTCGGTGATCACGCTTCAAAAGTTTGGCAATTTCAAGACTGCTGCATCCTTCTGCAAGACATCTCACAATTTTGGACTTTTCAGAGCCCGTCAAATCTCTCTTCTGACCCATTTTGCCAAAGGAAGGGAAGTTGCCTAATAATTAAGCAAACCTTATATAGAGTTTTGATGTCATTAGACAACACCCCTCCTTATTACAGAGATGCACATCACCTAATTTGCTTAATTGGTAGTTGGCTCTCAAGCCTGAACAGCTTGGAGTAGGACAACATGTATAAAAAGCATCATGTGATCAAAATACAACTTGCCTAATAATTCTGCACACAGTGTAGGTTTGTAGGCTACACTAGTATTCATGGTTATCGACTAGCTTGTATTTTACCTTGTCTTTCTGAAAATGAAGGGGGTCATCATAAATGTAAGATTTTGCTTGGTACCTTGACTTTGGACTTGCTTGATAGAGTGTTTTCAATATATTTAGTAATTTTTCTGATACTAAATAATGAGCTCAAGTGAAAAATGAGGCTAGAATGCACAGACCGTACTTCCTCAGTCAGTAAGTAAATGGTCTGCTGACTTGACAGATTGACTGTAGCATCTAGTTATGATAACAAATTACTAAAATCCGCTTCTTATACATTGAATGTCGACAATTCCAAAAACCTGCAAGTTGGATTTGCTTTATGATGTGAAGATGAATTCATGCACCTTGTTAATAAACAGAAGTATTGTGTCTATATATATAGAGAGAGAGAGAGAGAGAGAGAGAGAGAGAGAGAGAGATTTGAGTACTTCACACGCTGTATGTATAGTCATCACTTGCTTGGCTATAATGAAGGAAAACTGCTCATTTGCAGTAAGTAATATTACCATTTGTAACATTTGGCATGGTGAAAACTTTTTTGTTATGAATAAACTAATGATGTCAGCTTAGACACTTTCTAGTTCTCCCAATCTTCTCATTACTTTCTAAAAAGTTAGTCTGATTTCTACAAGCCAACATTTTGAAATGATATAGGGAAAGGAGAACTTCACTCCACGATCAGTGCCTTTGCCAAGGGTATAACAAGCAACAAGTTTGTCTTCTGCTAAATTGTTTTTAAAAGTGGCTCTTTGACTAGGCAGAGATCCATACCCCATATCTGAATAATACCTGCATGTGATGTCATGGACGTAGGACCTAAACTAACAAATGCTCCAGTATAGACACTCCAAGATCAGAGCATGGGCTTAGAAATGTGAAATGTCATGTTGCTGAACCTCCGTTCATGCATATATAGTACAGACCAAAAGTTTGGACACACCTTCTCATTTAAAGATTTTTCTGTATTTTCATGGCTATGAAAATTGTACATTCACACTAAAGGCATCAAAACTATGAATTAACACATGTGGAATTATACACTTAACAAAATAGTGTGAAACAACTGAAATTATGTCTTATATTCTAGGTTCTTCAAAGTAGCCACCTTTTGCTTTGATGACTGCTTTGCGCACTCTTTGCATTCTCTTGATGAGCTTCAAGAAGAAGTGCAGAGGTCTGGTGGATACACAGCTGATAGTCCTACTGAATAGACTGTTAGCTGCTTTTTTCTTGCCATAATACAAATTCTAAGTAAAGAATAACGAGTGGCCATCATTACTTTAAAAAATGAAGGTCAGTCAGTCCAAAAAATTGGTAAAACTTTGAAAAGGTCCCAAGTGCAGTGGCAAAAACCATCAAGCGCTACAAAGAAACTGGCTCACATGAGGACCGCCCCAGGAAAGGAAGACCAAGAGTCACCTCTGCTTCTGAGGATAAGTTTATCCGAGTCACCAGCCTCAGAAACCGCAGGTTAACAGCAGCTTAGATTAGAGACCAGGTCAATGCCACACAGAGTTCTAGCAGCAGACACATCTCTACAACAACTGTTAAGAGGAGACTTTGTGCAGCAGGCCTTCATGGTAAAATAGCTGCTAGGAAACCACTGCTAAGGACAGGCAACAAGCAAAAGAAACTTGTTTGGGATAAACACAAGGAATGGACATTAGACCAGTGGAAATCTGTGCTTTGGTCTGATGAGTCCAAATTTGAGATCTTTGGTTCCAACCACCGTGTCTTTGTGCGACGCAGAAAAGGTGAACGGATGGACTCTACATGCCTGGTTCCCACCGTGAAGCATGGAGGAGGAGGTGTGATGGTGTGGGGGTGCTTTGCTGGTGACACTGTTGGGGATTTATTCAAAATTGAAGGCATACTGAACCAGCATGGCTACCACAGCATCTTGCAGCGGCATGCTATTCCATCTGGCTTGCGTTTATTTGGACCATCATTTATTTTTCAACAGGACAATGACCCCATACACACCTCCAGGCTGTGTAAGGGCTATTTGACCAAGAAGGAGAGTGATGGGGTGCTACGCCAGATGACCTGGCCTACACAGTCACCAGACCTGAACCCAATCGAGATGGTTTGGGGTGAGCTGGACAGCAGAGTGAGGGCAAAAGGGCCAACAAGTGCTAAGCATCTCTGGGAACTCCTTCAAGATTGTTAGAAGACCATTCCCGGTGACTACCTCTTGAAGCTCATCAAGAGAATGCCAGAGTGTGCAAAGCAGTCATCAAAGCAAAAGGTGGCTACTTTAAAGAACCTAGACTATAAGACATAATTTCAGTTGTTTCACACTTTTATGTTAAGTATATAATTCCACATGTGTTAATTCATAGTTTTGATGCCTTCAGTGCGAATGTACAATTTTCATAGTCCTGAAAATACAGAAAAATCTTTAAATGAAAAGGTGTGTCCAAACTTTTGGTCTGTACTGTATTTTCATGAAGAGATTGTATAAACAAAATTCTTTGATGAGCAGCTCTCATGTTATAAAGTGATGCCATATTGTTAGGAAGGCCTGACCCTATGTGCGGTAAAATGCCCTATTCACAGTCGAGGGCACAGAGCACTTCATGAGATCTCTACTGACCATAAATGTAGTGCTACATTTTATGGTATTTGTGAAGTAGGAGGGTCTCACAGATTCTCTGGGGGCATGTCCTCCGGCTGCTCTGCATTATTTCCTTGTGAGCCATACCCTCTTGTAAAGACCATAAAAAGTAGCATTAAATAAAGGCCTGCATCTCTGGAATCAAATGGTGGGTTTAAAAAGCAAAATCAAAATATTCAGAGGAGCAGCAGGAATAAGATAAGAACACAACACAAATGACTGGTCCTATTTACAGAGGTTCTCCCGCTTTGAACATTTATGGTGTATTCACACTGGAAATGCCACAATTGACTGATCGGTGAGGGTGTTTGTATATTACATGCAACCAAATGAAGAGCTGTTCACGCCCCACATGGTACACTCAATTAGCTAAAATTATTTGTCTAAATACCTCTGATTGCAGTAGTTTAAAAGGGTTGTCCAGTCCAAATCGACAAGTCTGCAGACACTCCGTGGGCGTGGCTGACTAGAGGGCGCAGCCTTGATCCTTTCAAGTATGGAAGTGAGGCTACACCCACTGACCTGGCGTATGCAAAACTCAGACTTACACTCCAGTCCCGGGTTATATATATTCTCTTAAATATTGCTGACAAGGAGAATCATCCTGCCAGGTCAGAGGAGTTAAAATAGTGGAAAAAAACAGTTGTGATTTAGCCAAAATTACTACACAGAAAATGTCGGCTTAGACAGAAAATCATTTCTATCGCTTAGGCCTCACTTAGATGCCAAAGATTTTCTTTCTCGTCCGCAAAAAAAAGGGTTGATTTTCATCAGTTGTTCAGTGTTTCAGTTTTTATCATCAGTGATTTTCCTTTATGGAAAAAAAAGAGAAGCTTGTCTTACTCATTTGGATACCACATGGATGCCAACGTGTGCTCTGTGGCTTTTTTAATGACCCATTGACTTTTATGGGTTATGTTGATCCGTGACTCAAATCAAAATTGTACATTTTTTATTTATTTTTTTACACCTCTACATGGTCTATGAAAAAAACCCCAGGGGAATTGCCTCATAGTGTATCTGTGAAAAATAGGCAGAGAATATGTATGTTAAAAATCAACGTCTGGATAAGGATACTGATCCTTATCAGTATCTCACTCTTTAAGACTTATTCAGATGTCAGTTTTTATCTTATACCGTAAGTTCTTTGTTTTTCCAGACTGAATAGTCCGCAAAAAATTATAGATGTAAGTATGATTTTCATCCGTTTCTCTAAGGCTAGGTTCACATTGCGTTAGGGCAATCCGTTTAGCGCTAGCGGATTGCGCTAACGCAATGTTTATTTAGGGGCCGTGTTAGGGGTCGCGGTAACGTCCCCGCTCTCGCAGATCCCCGATCTGCGAGAGCGGGGAACGGACCTAGGGCGCGCCGCGGACGCTGCAAGCAGCGTCCGAGGCGCGAAACAGAGGAACGGCACATCGCTAGCGCGAGCCGAAAAAGGCACGCGCTAGCGATGCGCTACAGGGAAACTTCACATTGCTGTCAATGGGTGCGCTAACGGACCCGTTGCACGGCGTTAATTGCGACATTTTCGCCGTGCAACGCTGTCCGTTAGCATGCACACATTAACGCAATGTGAACCTAGCCTTATCAAGCTCTGCAATAGAGTCTATGGGTCCGTGAAAAACATCAGACAGCTCTGTGTGAAAAATGGGCACCGCGTGGATGGCATCAGACCGTTTGAATTGATGGAAGTTTCTCAAGCTAAAATCTATTTTTTCATCAGAGAAAAACTGATGAAACTCTGATAAAAATCATTGATAAAATTTGGACCATTTATGGCATGTGAGAAAAATCACAGACATCTGAACGAGCCCCTGCTACTATGTTTACATACTGGGATTCTCACTTGCAGCAATTGATGCTGGCATTATGATTTAGTTATTCTCCATGGAGTTGAAAAGCTGAAGAATGTTTTCACATTGTACGAGATAAATACTAATTACCGATGGAAAACCCTGCTGCAGAGATGAGTTTTGTTTTTAAAACTTTATCTTTGCGTATAGATTTGTCCTTTTAGTTTCATCCTCCCAACATGACATTTGTGTACAATGTATTACATATATCTAAAACTAAGTTCATGACACTCGTATTGTACATTTTACAGTATTTTGCTCAGAAAATAAACAGCAATTGAAAGTTTGGATAGAAGTGTTACATTTCATATTTGCTTTGAAGGCTCACTTTATTTTTCCATGCAGTGTTCCAATGATATTTGTGTGTCATTTGCTTCGACTTTCAGGGCAGTCCCCTTTTGTAATGAACTCCAGACGGGAAGTCATTGGAAACCCATTACACGTTACAGATGTTAATTCTGAACTTGCCACATTGAAAATTGTGACATTAAAGAACAATCATTGAAGAAGTTCCAGACCTTATGTATAATGTTATTGAGGGAATCTTAAAGGGGTTGCCCACTATTAGGACAACCCCCATGTTTGGCCCTGATAAAATAAAAAAGCCTATACCCACCTCCCGGGCCAGCGACATTCCCACGGTGTCAGCACTAGCTCTCCTTGGGGCTTCCGTGTAGTTGTTGTGACGCATGACCCTGGTGCCCAATCAGCATCCCTTCCAAATTGAACGTGAAGAGGAAGAGCGGGCTGCAGCTGTTCAGACTTCCTCTTCATATTAAATTTAACAGAAGGCGTGGACAGTGACGCCAGTGCTGATTGGACGCCGGACACCACGTGTCATACAACAGGACCGCGAGTGCCGACACCACAGGAACGGTGCCAGCAAGGGAGGTGAACATATGCTTTATTTTATCGGGGCTAACCCTAGGGTATGAGAAGGAGTTGTCCAAGTACTGAGCAACTTCTTTAAGACATAGACAAGGATAACACAGTACATATTGGATTAATATCTTTGCAACCACAACCACAAAGTAAAATTAGGTTAATTGATTTAAAGTAATTCTGCACAATGTCACAAAGCAGCAGTAAATGCAAAAGACATAATTTTATTATTTTTAGTCGTTTTTAAAACCATGAATGACCTGACCTCTGCAGCTTTTTTTATATGGATTTATAGCAAATGTTATGACCACGTCTATATATAACATCTATGTATAGTTATACGCATCTGGTTTAGAACAGGGAAATTCACAAAGAATTCATGTAGGAGATTGAAGGTTTTGGCTGTATCGAAACAAACTATGTATAGTCTAGGAAAGGGTCTATTAACCCCTCAGTGACACAGCCAATTTTGACTTAAATGACCGAGCCAAATTTTACAATACTGACCACTGTCACTTTATTAGGTCTTAACTCTGGAACGCTTTAACAGATTCCACTAATTCTGAGAATGTTTTCTTTCGTGACATATTGTACTTCATGATAGTGGTAAAAAAAATTTGACATGACATGCATTTATTTGTGGGAAAAAAAACTGAATTTTTTTCATTTTTCAAACTTTTAATTTTTATTCCCTTAAATCAGAAAGTTATGTCACACAAAATAGTTAATAAATAACATTTCCCACATTTCTACTTTACATCAGCACAATTTTTGAAACATATATTTTTTGTTAGGAAGTAATAAGGGTTACATTTGACCAGTGATTTCTTATTTTTCAAACAAAATTTACAAAATTATTTTTTTTAGGGACTACATCGCATTTTAAGTGAGTTTGAGGGGCCCATATGACAGAAAGTACCCAAAAGTGACACCATTCTAAAAACTTCACACCTCAAAACCCTCAAAACCACATTCAAGAAGTTTAACCCTTCAGGTGCTTCACTGGAACTGAAGCAATGTAGATGGCAAAAATGAACATTTAATTTTTTTCACAAAAAATGTACTTTAGACCCAAACTTTTTTGTTTTCCCTAGGGTAAGGGTAGAAAATTGGAGCCCGTAATTTGTTGTGCAATTTCTCCTGAGCATGCCGATATCTTATTTGTGGGGGAAATCTACGGTTTGGGCACAC
Source organism: Ranitomeya variabilis (assembly GCF_051348905.1). NCBI lineage: Eukaryota > Metazoa > Chordata > Amphibia > Anura > Dendrobatidae > Ranitomeya > Ranitomeya variabilis. Next base: position 206,136,033 of record NC_135236.1, read on the forward strand.
GGCAGAGCTCGGAAGGGAAGGAGCGCCATTTGACTTTTTGAATTTAAAACATTTCTGGAATAATTAGCAGACGACATGTCGTGTTTGGAGAGCCCCTGATTATTATTATTTTATTATTAATATTATTTTATTTATTATTTATTCCATGGTGCTTTACATGTAATGAGGGGTATACATAATAAAAAAAAAGTGCAATAATCTTAAACAATAAAAGTCACGAATGGTACAGGAGGAGAGAGGACCCTGCCTGTGAGGGCTCACAATTTACAAGGGATGGGTGAGGATATAGTAGGTGAAGGTAGAGCTGGTTATGTCGTGGTTTGGTGGTTACTGCAGGTTGTAGGCTTGATATTCCTAAACAGTGGAAACACCCCCACAAGTGACCCCATTTTGGAAACCACACCCCTCACAGATACACAGAATTTTATAATATTAGGTTGTCATATTGAATGTTGTTATTAGTGTTGAGATCAAGTGCTCGCTACTCCAGTTTGCATCGCGAGCTCGGGTATGCACCAAATATCATGGGTGCCTGAGTGACATGCTCGAGTCCCTGCCCCCATGTTTTGTCGCTGTTATACACCCAAAAAACATGAAGGGATCCGCAACACTCCATGCATACCCGAGCACCCGATTCAACTCGAGTAACGAGCACTTGTGCTTAACACTAGCCGTCATATAGTCATTTTTTTTACTTTTGAAAAAAAAAACAATTTTAACCCTAACCCTAACCCCAACCCTAACTGCAAACAATGGGAAAAATAAAATAAAAAATATTTGTAATTTTTATCTAACTAAGGGGGTGACAAAGGGGGATTTGATTTACTATTTTTTTTCTTTTGATCACTGTGATAGGGTCTATCACAGTGATCAAAAGGAACCAATAGAAAAAATTTCCTATTGTTGCCGGGTACGACTGGCAGATCTCTACGTGTGCATGCGTCCGCCATTTTTTTCCAGTAAGATGACGCCAGGACGGATCAGGAGGGCCTGGGGATTGCGGAGGTGTCAGGATTTACCGGGCAGGCATCGTGTCTCTCTCCTTTGTCATGAATATCATGTCAGAAGAGAGAGAAATCTTTGTAACAGCGGGCACACATTATTTGTTTTTTCTCTGACCGCCATTATTCACTGAATAACGGCGATCACGTGATCGGGGACCAGAAAATCCGTCCCTGATCATGTTCTCCTGGGTCTCAGCTACCCCTGGTAGCCGATACTGTGGAGATTTTCTGAGTCTTGGCATGGGGACTTCAGCCTTATTCCTGAAGGAATAAGTACCCTTAAAGGTCGTTAAAGGGTTAACATTGCATAAGAATTTGCAAGATTGTATTAGTTACATAGGTGTCTCCTGTACTCCATTTAATTCTTATCTACAGTATTTTAAAGTTATAGTAATCCATTCAGACTTTCTTAGAAAGCTCTTGATTTTTTTTTTAATCGTTTTAGGATACCTAACAAAAAAAAAGTGAGTTTCTAAGTGTACCCTCTGTCTTCAATAAAGTGCAATATTTACATATACTGTGTTTTCTACTGTACGATGTACTTCATTACATGGGTTTTCCTACCCAAAAAAATCCCTCACCTTATCACTCCACTGCCTTGCCTGTCTGTTTATCTAGATCCAGCAATGATATGGCATAACATGTTAACTCTGCAGCCAATCACTGACTATAACCCTGATGTGTCAACACCACTAAGATCACTGTTATAGTCAGTGATTGATTGCAGCAGTCACATCTTCAACATATCACTGGAGCATATGTGGGTTCCTGGATCTACGTTCCTTAGGTAATGTTGCTGCATACATTGTTATATCACTAATGATATGGGGTACTCGTACTATATGGTCTAAGGCTACGTCCCCCCCATTCAGTTTCAGGCAGCACTTTGGACGCAGCACATGTTCGCTCCGTCCAAAGCACTGCTGGCTTTTTGAACGCAGGTGATTCTGCATGTGTTCATTGAACCATACGGAATCAACACACCCTATACATTGGACTGGTGATATTTATCTTGTTTAGACTGAGCGTCTCCACAAGATAAATAGATGCAGCGCCCCAGAGTCCTGGTCGTTGCAGTACTGTGGCTCCGCCACTAAGGGGAGCTATGGTACGTCTGATGGCACTGAAGGAGTTCATCTGATCAGGTATCACAGACACCAATAGATTTAACAGCCGGGCCTCCGGGGGGAGCTAAGGGTTCTATTCACTAGGCCACTCCCCACCATAGTGGGTAAACTGGGGGTCAGGCAGGAAGTTAGATCAGGAAAGCTGACTGGGTTGGAACCAGGCAACACCTTGTGGCAGAGGGTGTTGTGGGGGAAGATACAGTAGGGTCTCTGTCAGGGGTGGGATCCTGACAGAGGCTTGGCAACTTGAGCGAACGTAACGGGACCGTGCCTGCTCAGGATAGCGGCGGTGCCCAAGGAAGGACGAGAAGCGAGATAGATTGTGCTGAGTGAGAAACGAGATCAAGGCAATAAGGAGAATACCAGTAGGGGTCGTGCCGTAAGACCGAGGCAACACCCTACTGAGGCGCACTACCGGTGGCCGGAACGCCGAGGGAGTATTACAACATCCAGCTTCAAGCGATACTCCAAACAGCGGCAGGACAGTCAGTCTAAGGCGGGCTGTCTCACTTAAATCACCTATGCAGTCTTGGGGGGCAACTTGTGGAGAGGGGCGACTCTAGGGTCCCGGAAGAGCTCCGAGCCTACCCGTCAAACGGGTGCCGTCACAACCAGAACATCAGGGAGGGACGGAGGATTAGCAGAACATCATCTAATCGAGTTGTGAGGGAACTTAAGAAACAGACACAACAGTTGTGGGGACTTTCCGTAAGCACAGCAGGGAAGGACCGCAACACATAGCGCTAGAAGGAAGGCACAGATTTCCACCTGCTAAGAGAACTCTACAGGTGCCATTGGACCGGCCAGACTTGCGCAGCCTGGTTATCCGGATTCCGGACTGAGGACTCAGAGATCTTCAGTAAAGAGGTAAAGAGACTACAAACCTGGTGTCCTCGTTATTTACTGCACCGCACCACTACAGCCTGCACCCCTAACATCATCTATCCACATCTCTACACTGTGCGCCCCTCGGCAGGGTCACGGACTGGGGCCTAGCCACCGTGACAACCCCAGAGCAGAGACTCAGAGGCCCGGTACCGGGTACCCCTCGGCCCTGCGGCAGTGGGGGCGCTACAACTTGGCGTCATGAACAGGATCTACTTAAGCCTGAATAATCAGGTCATGTGTGCCTGGGAACTGTGATTTATTGTGCTTGGACTGTACTTTATTGCAAAAGCTGTGTGTTGCCATTTACCGCCAAAAGTTCCCGCCAAAAGTCGCCGCCATTGCAGCATCACAGGGAGCACAGAGGAAGAAGGGCGTGCCATGGGAGGAGACTACCAAAGCGGCGCCAGAAGTAGCGACCGCCCCCTCCAACTCCTGCTGCGAGAGGACGACCTACCCAGCAGCAGAGGAGAACCGCCCCCTGACTTGCAACGGTGGGAACGAGGTGAAGGAGGAGCTCGACCTCGGAGAAATGGCGGAGCCAGGTGCATGCGTTGCCGCCGAATTCCCGACAGCGACGATGAGCAGCAAGTGCCCGAGCCACAGCGAGGTGATCCTGGCCTGCCCCTGCCCATCAGAGACGAACTTGCGTCCACCGCCGGTGAAGGACCTGAACTCCTTGGAGCCGCCGGTGGAGGAGCCGAGCTTACCTATCCCAGCCACGGAGCCATGGAGGGTGGAGCCACATCCAGAGACCACTCCGGAAGAGCCGCGGTCCGGGCTGCAGCCGATTCCAGTGTCCTTGTCGACGGACCGGAGCGACATCGGTGGAATCACATCAGGCGCAGGTATGGACGGCATCCCTACTCCCCCGGCCGATTCTGCTCTCCCGACCGATCCGGCTCCACTGACCGATCCCGCTCCTGTGACCGCTCCTCACCCCAGCAATAATCGTTCCTTCTTGGTGGAGCGGGTGATCCTCACCTCTAACGCGATGGGGAAGCTAGTGCCTCCGCTACCAACCAAGATGGGAGAACCCATAGATGTGGGCCTAGACGGGGTGATCCTCTGGTGGGACACCCCCTGGACCGGGCCGGATGGAACCCGGGAGGATGGCCTCACCCTTGCGGTACTTACCTGGGAACAGTATAAGCAATGTCTAATACAACACTGGAAAGATCGAGACGAGACCGAACAACATGACACTCAACGTAGGAAGTCTGCGCCCGGCAGGAAAGACGTGGTAAAGCGGGTAACTGTGCTGGCCTACCACCCGAAGAGGGAATGGGGCTCCATACAGGAACCGGGGCTACCAACTGATGTCTTTGTTACTAGTTACAACGTGAAAACCCCCTGCTGCAGTCGAGATGGTGACCCATTACAAAGGGGGGATCAGGTGACCTACACCCGTCATCGGAATGCACAAGGATGGTGCGCCCGGAACGTTCGACGGTGTGAACCTGAGAGAGCGCCCCCTGTTGCCCCGATCATGACTGATCCCGATTTGCCAGATCTTGTTCCTATCACCACCGTACGTCTTGTAGCGGCTGCTGAACTTGCAAGCAGGATTAGCTTTCAAATCCAGACACCGGCTGATCTGATGGCGCCGGAGAGGCCAACTACCAGCATGGGTGCTGCCTCAGCCAGAGGTGGGGAACCACCTTCTGTACCGAAAGATGAGTAAGATGATACTACTCTTGAACATGTAAATAGTTCTTTAACTGTTTGTTCCTTTCCTGTGTTGCTGCTAAACCCGTTCAGGGTTAACTTTTAAAGGGATTCCTTGTTGACCCGGGATCCCTGTTATGACCCCAATGGCGAGGGTCTCAGAGGAACGTGGAAGTCTGCAGAATACAAAAATCCAGCTCATAGGGCAGTGGTAACTGGGTTGACCATATATCTACTCCTAACGCCAACACTAGAAGTAGCCGGGGATCATTCCTACGTTGATTCTAGATGACACGCGCCAGCCGGAGAATCTAGCTACCCCTAGTAGAGGAAAACAAAGACCTTTCTTGCCTCCAGAGAAGGGGACCCCAAAGCTGGATAGATGCCCCCCACAAATAATGACGGTGAGGTAAGAGGAAATGACAAACACAGAAATGAACCAGGTTTAGCACAGAGAGGCCCGCTTACTGATAGCAGAATAAAGAAAGGTAACTTATATGGTCAACAAAAACCCTATCAAAATCCACACTGGAAATTCAAGAACCCCCGAACCGTCTAACGGTCCGGGGGGAGAACACCAGCCCCCTAGAGCTTCCAGCAAAGGTCAGGATATAGATTTGAAACAAGCTGGACAAAAATACAAAACCAAAACAAATAGCAAAAAGCAAAAGGCAGACTTAGCTGATATAACTGGAACCAGGATCAGTAGACAAGAGCACAGCAGACTAGCTCTGATAACTACGTTGCCAGGCATTGAACTGAAGGTCCAGGGAGCTTATATAGCAACACCCCTAACTAACGACCCAGGTGCGGATAAAAGGAAAGACAGAAAAACCAGAGTCAAAAAACTAGTAACCACTAGAGGGAGCAAAAAGCAAATTCACAACAGTACCCCCCCCTTAGTGAGGGGTCACCGAACCCTCACCACGACCACCAGGGCGATCAGGATGAGCGGCATGAAAGGCACGAACTAAATCGGCCGCATGAACATCAGAGGCGACCACCCAGGAATTATCCTCCTGACCATAGCCCTTCCACTTGACCAGGTACTGAAGCCTCCGCCTGGAGAGGCGAGAATCCAAGATCTTCTCCACCACGTACTCCAACTCGCCCTCAACCAACACCGGAGCAGGAGGCTCAGCAGAAGGAACTACAGGCACAATGTACCGCCGCAACAAGGACCTATGAAATACATTGTGAATAGCAAACGACACAGGAAGATCCAGACGAAAAGATACAGGATTAAGGATTTCCAATATCTTGTAAGGCCCAATAAAACGAGGTTTAAATTTGGGAGAGGAGACCTTCATAGGAACAAAGCGGGAAGAAAGCCACACCAAATCCCCAACGCGTAGTCGGGGACCCACACCGCGGCGGCGGTTGGCAAAGCGCTGAGCCTTCTCCTGTGACAACTTCAAGTTGTCCACCACATGATTCCAGATCTGCTGCAACCTATCCACCACAGAATCCACCCCAGGACAGTCAGAAGGCTCCACATGACCCGAAGAAAAGCGAGGATGGAAACCAGAGTTGCAGAAAAAAGGCGAAACCAAGGTGGCGGAACTAGCCCGATTATTAAGGGCAAACTCAGCCAACGGCAAGAATGTCACCCAATCGTCCTGATCAGCAGAGACAAAACACCTCAAATAAGCCTCCAAAGTCTGATTGGTTCGCTCCGTCTGTCCATTAGTCTGAGGATGGAAAGCAGACGAAAACGACAAATCAATGCCCATCCTACTACAAAAGGATCGCCAGAACCTGGAAACGAACTGGGATCCTCTGTCTGACACAATATTCTCAGGGATGCCGTGCAAACGAACCACGTTCTGGAAAAACACAGGAACCAGATCGGAAGAGGAAGGCAGCTTAGGCAAAGGAACCAAATGGACCATCTTGGAGAAGCGATCACATATCACCCAGATAACGGACATGCCCTGAGATAGCGGAAGATCAGAAATGAAATCCATGGAGATATGTGTCCAAGGTCTCTTCGGGACAGGCAAGGGCAAGAGCAAACCGCTGGCACGAGAACAGCAAGGCTTAGCTCGAGCACAAGTCCCACAGGACTGCACAAATGACCGCACATCTCTTGACAAGGAAGGCCACCAAAAGGACCTGGCCACCAGATCTCTGGTGCCAAAAATTCCCGGGTGACCTGCCAACACCGAGGAATGAACCTCGGAAATGACTCTGCTGGTCCACTTATCCGGAACAAACAGTCTGTCAGGTGGACAAGACTCAGGCCTATCAGCCTGAAATCTCTGCAACACACGTCGCAGATCCGGAGAAATAGCTGACAAGATAACTCCATCTTTAAGAATACCAACAGGATCAGCGACTCCAGGAGCATCAGGCACAAAGCTCCTAGAAAGAGCATCGGCCTTCACATTCTTTGAACCTGGTAAATACGAGACAACAAAATCAAAGCGGGAGAAAAACAATGACCAGCGGGCCTGTCTCGGATTAAGGTGTTTAGCAGACTCGAGATACATCAGATTTTTGTGATCAGTCAAGACCACCACACGATGCTTAGCACCCTCGAGCCAATGACGCCACTCCTCAAATGCCCATTTCATGGCCAACAACTCCCGATTGCCCACATCATAATTTCGCTCGGCAGGCGAAAACTTCCTAGAGAAAAAGGCACAAGGTTTCATAACAGAGCAACCAGGGCCTCTCTGCGACAAAACGGCCCCTGCCCCAATCTCCGAAGCATCCACCTCAACCTGAAAGGGAAGTGAGACGTCAGGCTGGCACAAAACAGGCCCCGAAGTAAACCGGCGTTTCAACTCCTGGAAAGCCTCCACGGCAGCAGGAGCCCAGTTAGCTACATCGGAGCCCTTCTTGGTCATATCCGTCAAAGGTTTCACAATGCTAGAAAAATTAGCGATAAAACGACAGTAGAAGTTAGCGAAGCCCAAGAACTTCTGAAGACTCTTAACTGACGAGGGCTCAGTCCAATCAAGAATAGCTCGGACCTTGACTGGGTCCATCTCCACAGCAGAAGGGGAAAAAATGAACCCCAAAAAGGGAACCTTCTGTACACCAAAGAGACACTTTGAGCCCTTGACAAACAAAGAATTTTCACGCAAAATTTTAAAGACCAACCTGACCTGCTCCACATGCGAATCCCAATTATCAGAAAAAACCAAAATATCATCCAGATAAACAATCAAAAATTTATCCAGATACTTCCGGAAAATGTCATGCATAAAGGACTGAAAAACTGAAGGCGCATTGGAGAGCCCAAAAGGCATCACCAAGTACTAAAAATGACCTTCGGGTGTATTGAATGCGGTTTTCCATTCATCACCTTGCTTAATGCGCACAAGGTTGTACGCACCACGAAGGTCTATCTTGGTGAACCACTTGGCACCCTTAATCCGGGCAAACAAGTCAGACAACAGCGGTAAAGGATACTGAAATTTGACAGTGATCTTATTTAAAAGCCGATAATCAATACAAGGTCTCAAAGATCCGTCCTTTTTTGCCACAAAAAAGAATCCCGCACCAAGAGGGGAAGAAGACGGACGAATATGTCCTTTTTCCAGAGACTCCTTGATATATGAACGCATAGCGGTATGTTCAGGTACCGACAGATTAAACAGTCTTCCCTTAGGAAATTTACTGCCTGGGATCAAATCTATAGCAAAGTCACAGTCCCTATGAGGAGGCAGTGCACTGGACTCAGACTCACTGAAGACATCCTGATAATCAGACAAATACTCCGGAACTTCCGAAGGCGTAGAAGAAGCAATAGACACAGGCAGGGAATCCTCATGAATACCACGACAGCCCCAACTTGAGACTGACATAGCCTTCCAGTCCAGGACTGGATTATGGGTCTGTAAAACCAGGAAACGTATCACCTCGCGGTGTTCAGGAGTCATGCACATGGTAACCTGAGTCCAATACTGCGGTTTATTTGCTGCCAATGGTGTAGCATCAATACCCCTAAGAGGAATAGGATTTTCTAATGGTTCAAGAGTAAATCCACAGCGCTTAGCAAATGAGAGATCCATGAGACTCAGGGCAGCACCTGAATCTACAAACGCCATGACAGGATAAGATGACAGTGAGCAAATCAAAGTTACAGACAGAATAAATTTAGGTTGCAAATTACCAACGGTGACAGGACTAACAACCTTAGCTATACGTTTAGAGCATGCTGAGATAACATGTGTAGAATCACCACAGTAGTAGCACAAGCCATTCCGGCGTCTATGAATTTTCCGCTCATTTCTAGTCAGGATTCTATCACATTGCATTAAATCAGGTGTCTGTTCAGACAACACCATGAGGGAATTTGCGGTTTTTCTATCACATTGCACCGAATTAGGTGTCTGTTCAGACAACACCATGAGGGAATTTGCGGTTTTGCGCTCCCGCAACCGCCGGTCAATTTGAATAGCCAGTGCCATAGTATCATTCAGACCTGTGGGAATGGGAAAACCCACCATAACATTCTTAATGGCTTCAGAAAGGCCATTTCTAAAATTAGCGGCCAGTGCACACTCGTTCCAATGTGTCAGCACGGACCATTTCCGAAATTTTTGGCAATACACTTCAGCCTCGTCCTGCCCCTGAGACATAGACAGCAAGGCCTTTTCTGCCTGAATCTCAAGATTGGGTTCCTCATAAAGTAAACCGAGCGCCAGAAAAAACGCATCAAGATCAGCCAATGCCGGATCTCCTGGCGCCAGCGAAAAAGCCCAATCCTGAGGGTCGCCCCGTAAGAACGAAATAACAATCTTTACTTGCTGAGCAGAATCTCCTGATGAACAGGGTCTCAGGGACAAAAACAATTTACAATTATTCACGAAATTCCTAAACTTAAACCTGTCTCCGGAAAACAGTTCAGGAATCGGTATTTTAGGTTCTGACCTAGGATTTCTGATAACATAGTCTTGTATGCCCTGCACACGAGTAGCCAGCTGGTCCACACTTGTAATCAAGGTCTGGACATTCATGTCTGCAGCAAGCATAGCCACTCTGAGGTAAAGGGGAAGGAGAAAAAAAAAAACTCAGAATCTTCTTTCTTATAATCCCTCTTCTGCAATGCATTAAACATTTAATACTGGCCTGGCAAACTGTTATGACCCCAATGGCGAGGGTCTCAGAGGAACGTGGAAGTCTGCAGAATACAAAAATCCAGCTCATAGGGCAGTGGTAACTGGGTTGACCATATATCTACTCCTAACGCCAACACTAGAAGTAGCCGGGGATCATTCCTACGTTGATTCTAGATGACACGCGCCAGCCGGAGAATCTAGCTACCCCTAGTAGAGGAAAACAAAGACCTTTCTTGCCTCCAGAGAAGGGGACCCCAAAGCTGGATAGAAGCCCCCCACAAATAATGACGGTGAGGTAAGAGGAAATGACAAACACAGAAATGAACCAGGTTTAGCACAGAGAGGCCCGCTTACTGATAGCAGAATAAAGAAAGGTAACTTATATGGTCAACAAAAACCCTATCAAAATCCACACTGGAAATTCAAGAACCCCCGAACCGTCTAACGGTCCGGGGGGAGAACACCAGCCCCCTAGAGCTTCCAGCAAAGGTCAGGATATAGATTTGAAACAAGCTGGACAAAAATACAAAACCAAAACAAATAGCAAAAAGCAAAAGGCAGACTTAGCTGATATAACTGGAACCAGGATCAGTAGACAAGAGCACAGCAGACTAGCTCTGATAACTACGTTGCCAGGCATTGAACTGAAGGTCCAGGGAGCTTATATAGCAACACCCCTAACTAATGACCCAGGTGCGGATAAAAGGAAAGACAGAAAAACCAGAGTCAAAAAACTAGTAACCACTAGAGGGAGCAAAAAGCAAATTCACAACAGATCCCTATTGCTTTTTGGTTGTTTTTCCACTTTTTGTTTCCTGTTGAAAAGAACTGCCGCAATCATGAACAGTGCATGATACAAACTTTTTGTAAATAGTTTGCACCTTATTAAAGGTGCTCCCTACTGGTTTTACTTAAAGAAGGACTCTTTGTGAAGATACCACACTGGAACCTTTGCTGAGTATGGACTGGTAGCTTGAGAAGATATGCTACCTCATAGAGACTTGGTCCCCTCTTAAAGGGGATGTTCATTTGTTGCACTTAAATGGTGATATTGCTTTAAGACAGGTGGCAATAATGTTTTGACGAAAGAAAGTGATGATAATGTTTACATGAGAAAGTTATATGTATCCAACTAGTTAATTGTAAAGAAAATGTTTGATAATGTTGATAGACAACGAGGATAGAAGGTGAACCCTGAGTCCTCCTAGGAGCCATATAGAGATGGCTCAGTGTTCTTCAACTGAAAGTAATGTTATGTTCTATACTGTGTATAGTAGTTGAAAAGGCAGTAGGCCCGGGCTGAAAGGGGCGGTCCTGCATAGAAAGGAGAGGCAGTAGGTCTGGTGCCGTTAGGACAGGCGGTCCTGCAGATTTAAAGAAGGAGAATGAAAAGTTAAAATTGCCTTATAATGTGATTATAAGAAGGTCTTTAGCGGATTCAGAGTGTACGTCCTTAAAGGCAATATTAAATTATTGTTCAACAATTTTGCACTTAGTAGAATACCCGGTTGGGTAAAAGAAAGTTATTTATAGCATGTTGCTATGATATTTAACCATGTTTGTAACGTTCAAGCGTCCTCACCTCCCATAAAGGGAAGCTCTGTTTAAATATACTTATTGTTATTGCACTCAACAAAACTGTATGTCTTTTTGCTAACTTGTATTGTTGTTTTCTTCTCAGTCCCGGAGTACTGTGTTTAACCAGGGGGGAGTGCAGCGCCCCAGAGTCCTGGTCGTTGCAGTACTGTGGCTCCGCCACTAAGGGGAGCTATGGTACGTCTGATGGCACTGAAGGAGTTCATCTGATCAGGTATCACAGACACCAATACATTTCACAGCCGGGCCTCCGGGGGGGAGCTAAGGGTTCTATTCACTAGGCCACTCCCCACCATAGTGGGTAAACTGGGGGTCAGGCAGGAAGTTAGATCAGGAAAGCTGACTGGGTTGGAACCAGGCAACACCTTGTGGCAGAGGGTGTTGTGGGGGAAGATACAGTAGGGTCTCTGTCAGGGGTGGGATCCTGACAGAGGCTTGGCAACTTGAGCGAACGTAACGGGACCGTGCCTGCTCAGGATAGCGGCGGTGCCCAAGGAAGGACGAGAAGCGAGATAGATTGTGCTGAGTGAGAAACGAGATCAAGGCAATAAGGAGAATACCAGTAGGGGTCGTGCCGTACGACCGAGGCAACACCCTACTGAGGCGCACTACCGGTGGCCGGAATGCCGAGGGAGTATTACAACATCCAGCTTCAAGCGATACTCCAAACAGCGGCAGGACAGTCAGAATAAGGCGGGCTGTCTCACTTAAATCACCTATGCAGTCTTGGGGGGCAACTTGTGGAGAGGGGCGACTCTAGGGTCCCGGAAGAGCTCCGAGCCTACCCGTCAAACGGGTGCCGTCCCAACTAGAACATCAGGGAGGGACGGAGGATTAGCAGAACATCATCTAATCGAGTTGTGAGGGAACTTAAGAAACAGACACAACAGTTGTGGGGACTTTCCGTAAGCACAGCAGGGAAGGACCGCAACACATAGCGCTAGAAGGAAGGCACAGATTTCCACCTGCTAAGAGAACTCTAGAGGTGCCATTGGACCGGCCGGACTTGCGCAGCCTGGTTATCTAGATTCCGGACTGAGGACTCAGAGATCTTCAGTAAAGAGGTAAAGAGACTGCAAACCTGGTGTCCTCGTTATTTACTGCACCGCACCACTACAGCCTGCACCCCTAACATCATCTATCCACATCTCTACACTGTGCGCCCCTCGGCAGGGTCACGGACCGGGGCCTAGCCACCGTGACAACCCCAGAGCAGAGACTCAGAGGCCCGGTACCGGGTACCCCTCGGCCCTGCGGCAGTGGGGGCGCTACATAGACATGCTGCAGTCTGGAAAGATGCGCCACATGTCTGTCTCCGCAGTTGAGCTGGATGCGTCCGTGCACGCACAGTGGAGATGGGATTTCTTAAAATCCCATCCACTATGCTATAATATCTGGACACTGCCAGTTGGACACTGCGGATGTATGCAACATCCAATGACCGTGGGAACATACAGTACCCTAATATATTGGCCGATGGCATGTTTCCATTTACAGTGGCTGTTTTATATATTTAGAGACAAAAAAATTGTTATTTGTTTTTGCGCTTTTACACAATAAAAACTATTTTCTAGAAAGAATTGTTTTGCATGACTATTCTGAGAGCTATAACTTTTTTATTTTTCCGCTGACAAAGTTGTATAGCGGCTTGTTTTTTGCTGGACAAGATGACATTTCCAGTGATATATTTTTTTTACTTTTAACTTTTCTCCTTAGTCTCTCTATGAGACTTAACTTTTATTACTCTGATCACTGGTATAATGCATTGCTTTTCAAAGAAAAAAATGACTATATCCGACAGGAAATTTTCTCCAAATTCCCTAATGGTATGAATCCTTTTCCCTCCCGCACTTCATCAAGTTAATTTTCTGGCTTCTTTCAGGCTTCTTGCTGCTGCTCGCCCTACAACCTGCTCCCTCTAACCCACTTAAACCCAACATTACCACTTTCATGAATGGTTTTACCATAACTCCCACACTGCACATCCTTTGTCTATGGGTTATATTTGACTGATCTTGCTTTCCCTCCCTATATCCAAACACTTGCTCTTGTCACCTGCACCTCAAGAGCATCTAAAAAATTTGACCTTTCCTTACCTTTGAAACTGCAAAAATTTCTCACTGTAAGGCTATGTGCACACGGTGCAACTCCCTGCCGCGGGAAATATGCATGCAGAATTGGCATGTGTATTCCCGCTAAACACTAGCGTTTTACAAGCGTAATTAGCTTGCAGAATTCTAGCGTTTTACAAGCGATCTGTAGCATAGCTTGGAAAACTGATTGACAGGTTGGTCACACTTGTCAAACATAGTGTATAAATAGTGTTTAACATAATGTTAGCCCCCCCACCTAAGACATAAAAAGAAATATGGAGGGGGTCTCATGGCCTCATAGATAGTGTTGAGCATTCCGATACCGCAAGTATCGGAATTCCGATACCGAGTTCCGATATTTTTGTGGTATCGGAAATCGGAATCGGAAGTTCCCAGTGTATGGTTCCCAGGGTCTGGAGGAGAGGAGACTCTCCTTCAGGCCCTGGGATCCATATTCATGTAAAAAATAAAGAATTAAAATAAAAAATATAGATATACTCACCCGTCCGGCGGCCCCTGGACCTTATCGATTGTAACCTGCAGCCTCCGTTCTTAAGAATGAGGAGTTTAGGACCCTCGATGACATCGCGGCTTGTGATTGGTCGCGTGCCGCTCATGTGACCGCTCATGCGACCAATCACAAGCCGCGACGTCATCGCAGGTCCTAAACTCCTCATTCTTAAGAACGGAGGCTGCCGGTTACAATCGGTAAGGTCCAGGGGCCGCCGGACGGGTGAGTATATCTATATTTTTTATTTTAATTCTTTATTTTTTACATGAATATGGATCCCAGGGCCTGAAGGAGAGTTTCCTCTCCTTCAGACCCTGGGAACCATCCAGGATAGCTTCCGATACTTGTGTCCCATTGACTTGTATTGGTATCGGGTATCGGTATCGGCGATATCCGATATTTTTCGGGTATCGGCCGATACTATCTGATACCAATACTTTCAAGTATCGGAAGGTATCGCTCAACACTACTCATAGACCCTAGAAATACTTTTCCCCCTTGGCTGATTTACATGGAAGGGTCAGATAAAGGTCAGGCTATTTTTATGAATTTTTCAAGAACTGGTTATAACCAGCTGTTGCTGGCTTGTTTGGCGCCTCTTTTAATGGTTCCCATTGGTCAATAGCGTGTTTGGCGCTCTTTTTTGAAGTATTTAAACTGCTGCTTACTGGGTTTTTCCCCATTCCGTCGGCGCAAGAAGAAAAGAAGAGATTTATAAAATAAATTAAATGGGTGTGGGGGAGCAAATGAAGATGAATTGAGGGTGGGGTATGGGGGACAGCAAGTGATTGAATGAGGGTGAGGAACAGGTGACAGCAAATGACGATCGATTCAGGGTGTGGGACGGCGACAGCAAATAATGATAGACTGAGGGTGGGTGACAGGGAACAGCAAATTATTATGGATTGAGGGTGGGGGACGGGGAACAGCAAATGGTGGATTGAGGGTGGGCAACTGGGGACATCAAATAATGATGGATTGAGGGTGTGAGATGGGGACAGCAAATGATGATGGATTGGGGGTTGGGGATGGGGGACAGCAAATAATGATGGATTGAGGGTGGTGGATGGGGTACAGCAAATAATGATGGATTGTGGGTGGGAGACGGGGAAAGCAAATAATGATAAATTGAGGGTGTGGGTGGATACAGCAAATAATGATGAATTGAGGGTGGGGTACAGCAAAATATAAAGAACTGAGGGTGGGAGGGAAGAGAAAATAATCATGAATTGATGTTGGGGAGAGTAAAAATTGTTGAATTGAGGGTGGGTGACAACAAATCATGATGAATTTGGTGTGGGGTAGAGCAAATAATGCTGTATTGAGAATGGGGGAGACCAAATTATGAAGTGAGGGTGGGATAGAGAGAGGGCATGACATAATTAATTGAGGCAGAGCGAGGCTCGTAAATATAGTGAATTGGGGAGCAGGAGAAACAGAGTGGGGGGTGGTGAGGATGCAGGAGTGTGACTAGTAATGAATTGAGGGAAAAAGTACAGGTTCTAATTAATTTATGCATTTATTGGGTGGGTAAAGTGGCTTTTTATAATTAGTGGGGGCGCAATGGTGAATTATAATTTATATTTGGAAGGGTGGGTTGCATAATAACTAATTATAAAGGTGGGTGCACATCTGTATTCAGCTGCGTAGTTTAGAAGTTGGGGGAAAAAGTAGAGAATGTCCTCTGGAAGCGGTGCTCTAGATAACTGTGTTATGTTATGCAGAGACTAGTCCTGGCTGGAAGAAGTGATGGCGGTCTGCAGTGGATGAAAAAGAAAAGCGAAGATGAAGGACTTCAACTAGAGATATCACTGGTGAACCTATACACTGACACTATATACTTTATAGCTTATACAGTGCTCCTGTGTATAATGTCACTGATAATCAATGTATTATCTGTACACTGACACTTTATACAGTGCCTACAAGTAGTATTCAACCCCCTGCAGATTTAGCAGGTTTACACATTTGGAATTAACTTGGCATTGTGACATTTGGACTGTAGATCAGCCTGGAAGTGTGAAATGCACTGCAGCAAAGAAGAATGTTATTTCTTTGTTTATTTTTTTTTTTAAATTGTGAAAAGTCTTTTCAGAGGGTCATTTATTATTCAACCCCTCAACCCACCAGAATTCTGTTTGGTTCCCCTAAAGTATTAAGAAGTAGTTCAGGCACAAAGAACAATGAGCTTCACATGTTTGGATTAATTATCTCTTTTTCCAGCCTTTTCTGACTATTTAAGACCCTCCCCAAACTTGTGAACAGCACTCATACATGGTCAACATGGGAAAGACAAAGGAGCATTCCAAGGCCATCAGAGACAAGATCGTGGAGGGTCACAAGGCTGGCAAGGGGTACAAAACCCTTTCCAAGGAGTTGGGCCTACCTGTCTCCACTGTTGGGAGCATCGTCCGGAAGAAGAAGGCTTATGGAACTACTGTTAGCCTTCCACGGCCTGGACAGCCTTTGAAAGTTTCCTCCCGTGCCGAGGCCAGGCTTGTCCGAAGAGTCAAGGCTAACCCAAGGACAACAAGGAAGGAGCTCCGGGAAGATCTCATGGCAGTGGGGACATTGGTTTCAGTCAATACCATAAGTAACGTACTCCACCGCAATGGTCTCCGTTCCAGACGAGCCCGTAAGGTACCTTTACTTTCAAAGCGTCATGTCAAGGCTCGTCTACAGTTTGCTCATGATCACTTGGAGGACTCAGACTGATTGGTTCAAGGTTCTCTGGTCTGATGAGACCAAGATCGAGATCTTTGGTGCCAACCACACACGTGACGTTTGGAGACTGGATGGCACTGCATACGACCCCAAGAATACCATCCCTACAGTCAAGCATGGTGGTGGCAGCATCATGCTGTGGGGCTGTTTCTCAGCCAAGGGGCCTGGCCATCTGGTCCGCATCCATGGGAAGATGGATAGCACGGCCTACCTGGAGATTTTGGCCAAGAACCTCCGCTCCTCCATCAAGGATCTTAAGATGGGTCATCATTTCATCTTCCAACTAGACAATGACCCAAAGCACACAGCCAAGAAAACCAAGGCCTGTTTCAAGAGGCAAAAAATCAAGGTGTTGCAGTGGCCTAGTCAGTCTCCTGACCTTAACACAATTGAAAACTTGTGGAAGGAGCTCAAGATTAAAGTCCACATGAGACACCCAAAGAACCTAGATAACTTGGAGAAGATCTGCATGGAGGAGTGGGCCAAGATAACTCCAGAGACCTGTGCCGGCCTGGTCAGGTCTTAGAAAAGACGATTATTAGCTGTAATTGCAAACAAAGGTTATTCCACAAAATATTAAACCTAGGGGTTGAATAATAATTGACCCACACTTTTATGTTTAAAATTTATAAAAATTTAACTGAGCAACAAAACTTCTTGGTTTGTAAGATTTATGCATCTGTTAATAAATCCTGCTCTTGTTTGAAGGCTCTAACTTATTTGCATCTTATTAAACCTGCTAAATCTGCAGGGGGTTGAATACTGAACACTGTATATATATATATATATATATATATATATATATATATATATATATATATATTTGTGAGGATCATGCCGCATAACATGTTTTAATTCATTTATAATAAAATAATTCGTTTTAAGGAGCTGGGATGCTAACCTTCATTTGTTGCTGCTTCACGTCGAGTATAGACGGAGTCCCATGCACCTGTGGCTGAAGTCGGTGAGCTGGCTAGGGCTCTCATCCCGAAATCTCTTATGTTGTACTGACACTATATGCAGAACTCCTGTGCATATTGTCACTGGTGATCCCTGTTTTACCTGTACACTATATACAAAGCTTCTGTGTATAATGGCACTTATGGTAATAAAAAAATTTTTATTATTAGTCATCAGTATTGTAGTATTTGGTCACTATGTGGTGGTAATATGCAGTCTGGTCATGGTGTGTCGGTATTTGCCCCTTGTATGTGGTATTATTCAGTCACTATGTGGTGGTAATATGTGGTCCATCCATGGCGTGACAGTATTTGTCTCTTGTATGTGGTATTATTGATCATTTTAGAAAAATGTATGTAACTCATTCCCTTAAAGAAAAATAAAGAAAAATATACTTAAATAAGTATTAGGTATTTTAGGAACTGTTTAATAGGTTACAATAGAATAGGACCCTGCCAAAAGAGTCTCCTTGTCGTGGTGGCGATTTAAAAACTCCTTTGCGCCAAAACAGAAGCTGATGGTTATGTATGTTATATGGTGTTCGATGGGAACCGTTAATGTGTGTTTGGTGAGGATGTGGTGCATATCGGATTACAGATATGTTGGGGTCCATGTAGAATTTCATCAGACTGCTATACAATGTTTTTAACCACTTTGAGTTATTCACAGATGTGGCTTACAGCTTTGCGTCTTTCTGAGCATGAGCATATCTCGAAACTCATTAAAAATCCTCTCACAATCTGCAATGTATGTTTACAGTATATATTCCATTGTGCTTAGTGCATTAGCATTTCAGAACTTTACTTCTGAAGAGGTTATGTCCCGTGTTACATTACCCTCTGTTGCATCTTGCAACTCTTGCTAAATTTGTATCATAGTTCTCACTGTGAGAACATTGTCTTTAAATCCATGTCAAAGGTCTTTGTGGAAAACAGTGCTTCCCTTCAGGCTTTAACGCTTCTTAATTCATTAATTATATCTGTATGACTGTAAAATAAAGAGCAATGGCCGGTCTGTGACCAATAGATTAGAATGTGGTAGAAAGGCCACATGTCTTCACAAAGAAATGTAAGCACTTACCAGCCATAAAACATGTTTTGATGATTCAGTTGACTGTACATCCAATGGAGCACTGTATTTGGGTTGAACACTACTTGCAATGTGCATATTGGGCTACATTTTCTCTCTTACAACGTACATTAAAAAATATTTAGGCATGGTGTCATGTAATATATTAATGGAATATAGACTTATGATTACCCTAGTGATGTATGTTATATACAGGAAAAATATGTGTGTAAGTAATGTATATATGGCACAATAATAATGTACACCAAAATTATTACTGCCGAAAACATTACAATCCGTATGTAATAAAAAATATGAAATGACATCCTTCAAATTCAGGTCATTACATCACATGTGTTATGTGCATTTTTAAAATATTAAGATTAAACTATTTATTATTAATATAAAAAAGCTGTAATCTCGTTCAATTAGACACTAACATCTCTTCAACATAAAGTAAACCTCTGACATTTTAAAGTTGAAACCACATACAATAGAATGAATCACTGCTATACATTCAATATGAAATATTTTCACCAAAAAATGGATAGGTAAGTATCCTTTTATCACCAAGCTACACTAAGAAGATAATGGGTACAGTTACCATGCTTTCTGTAACCCACAAATGCAAGTAAGCCTTATTTAAGATTTCTTTAGCTGATGAATGAATAGCAGCCCATGCAACATGATGTTAGAAACTAAAGTAAATCCTTATCACAAGAATTGACTGTTTCATTGGTGGCATCTAATGTATTCATCTATAACAATTGTTGATTCCTGTCTGTCGGCTTGGTGTCTGGTAAATAGTTTGTTGGAACCCACACAGTAAGGCTGGAGTCACACTCAGCGTAAGACAATACGGTCCATTTTTTACGGCCGTAATACGGAGAAATGTTCCCAAAATAGTGATCCGTATGTCATCCGTAGGCAGGGTGTGTCAGCGTATTTTGCGCATGGCATCCTCCGTATGTAATCCGTATGGCATCCGTACTGCGATATTTTCTCGCAGGCTTGCAAAACCGACATCTAATGGATTTATGTGCTCAAATGTTCGGTAAAACATATATACAGTATATATATATATATATATATATATATATATATATATATATATATATATATATATATGTCATTGAGACACATATATATATTCTGTATTTATATTTAATTCAGCGCGATATCTGTGAAAAGCCGGTAATTCAATTGCCGGCTTTTCATTTCTCCCTCACAAAAACCCGACAGGATATGAGACATGGTTTACATACAGTAAACCATGTCATATCCCCTCTTTTTTTTGCATATTCCACACTACTAATGTTAGTAGTGTGTATGTGCAAAACATGGGCGCTGTAGCTTGTAAAATAAAGGGTTAAATCGCGGAAAAAATTGGCGTGGGCTCCCGCGCAATTTTCTCCGCCAGAGTGGTAAAGCCAGTGACTGAGGGCAGATATTAATAGCCAGGAGAGGGACCATGGTTATTGGCCCCCCCGTGGCTACAAACATCTGCCCCCAGCCACCCCAGAAAAGGCACATCTGGAAGATGCGCCTATTCTGGCACTTGGCCACTCTCTTCCCACTCCCTGTAGCGGTGGGATATGGGGTAATGAAGGGTTAATGCCACCTTGCTATTGTAAGGTGACATTAAGCCAGATTAATAATGGAGAGGCGTCAATTATGACACCTATCCATTATTAATCCAATTGTCTGAAAGGGTTAAAAAACACACACACATTATTAAAAATTATTTTAATGAAATAAACACACAGGTTGTTTTAGTATTTTATTGTTCTCTCAATCCATCTGTAGACCCTCGCTTGGCAAAATAATAAACCCACAATATACACCAATACCCACAGTTAGCACAGACAAGGATAAAGGAAAATACACACCACGCCGCAGTCACTCAGGAATACACTATAAATGTGCAGGGCAAAATAAATACAAATATAGGAAGGAGTAAATAAGACTAAGGAAAATACACCACCAGCAACGAATCTCCAACAACCAGCTCTCCACTCCAGACCGAGATAACAACGCACAAGACAGAAGCTATAATCGGCGACGCCCAATGATCAGGAGAACTATTTAAAGGCAATGGGCATGGCCCAGCTTCCAATCCGAGGATCAGGTAAATTAACCCCGGAACAGCTAGATAAAATCTAGCCGACGCCAATGAGCAAATAGTGGTCAAAAGCGGAATTACCGCTGTCTGTTGAACGACCTGGTCTGAACAGCGTCCGACATGACAATACCTGACCTTTCAAATGGCTCAAATGAAAAACTACAGTGGATTTAACCCCTGTAAACACCAAGGCTCTTTGCACCTTCATGACCAGACCAAATTTTACAATTCTGTCCAGTGTCACTTTATGTGGTTATAGCTCTGGAACGCTTCAACGGATTCGACTGATCCTGAGACTGGTTTTTTTTCGTGACATATTGTACTTTATGATAATGGTAAAATTTATTTGATAATACTTGCATTTATTTGTGGAAAAAAAAACAGAAATTTGTTGAAAATTTGGAAAACCCCTCAAGGGGCTCAAAACCACATTCAAGCTTGCCTCACGGGAATTTTTAGAATGTGGGAGGAAAAAAATGAACATTTAACTTTTTTTTCCTCAAAAATTTTACTATGGACCTAATTTTTTTTTAATTTTCACAAGGGCAACAGGAAAAAATGTACCCCAAAATTTGCTGTGCAATTTCTTCTGTGCATGCCGTTACCCAATATGTGGGGGAAAACCACTGTTTGAGTGCATGGCAGGGCTCGGAGGGAAAGGAGCACCATTTGACTTTTTAATTCAAAATTTGATGGAATAATTAGGGGCCAAAGTAGAAAAATATTTCCAGCTCCTGGTAAAATTTCCTTAAGCTTTATTCTATCATGAATTAAAAAGTATCATTCTGATACAAGAATAAATTAATTAATAACACCGTGTAGAAACTGGTGACCCTTTATCTCCTATTCCCATATATAAATATACAAAATTATAGAGGAAGAAAGAATCCCTTACAATAAAGTACCAGAAAGTGACCACCAGGTGCTCTGTGCAAAATTACAGTGGAAACCACTGCATATGATAGATAAAAGCAATGCAATACAGTATGGATCCAAGATAGAAACAACTATACACCCATGGGAATAATGAAATATATCTTTTATTTTATGGAATGGATAATAGTAACACAAAAATATTTATTTATTAAAACCATACATAGATATTGAAACAGCAGGGTAAAAGATTGAATACTAGCTCAGTCCCCATAAAAATATATTTTTAAAAGTTATTGCTGCAACTTAATAGTGCACGTAAAAAGTATATACCATGCAAGAGAAAAAAAAAATTTAAAATAAAAAAATAATACATAAGTATACAAAAGTGTGAATGAAGGTCACTAGATATATATAATAAAGTGACCAAGTGCACCAGACTCTCAAAAATTAAATCATATGTCTCACTCAATAATAAAAAACCACATAAAACACATAAGGTGCAAAAACTAAAGTGCAAAGAGTGCCTCACAATAGGGTATTGGTTACTCCATCAGCGTATGCTGAGAGTAGTACAATACCTAAACTCGTGCCACAGTGTGCTAAATAATGCGTGACATAAAGTACAGCAATATCACATATATATACCTGGGGGGACAAATAGCTCTTCCTGCACACCCGACGCGCGTTTCGGAAAATTCTTCTCCTTCGTCAGAGGAATTTTCCGAAACGCGCGTCGGGTGTGCAGGAAGAGCTATTTGTCCCCCCAGGTATATATATGTGATATTGCTGTACTTTATGTCACGCATTATTTAGCACACTGTGGCACGAGTTTCGGTATTGTACTACTCTCAGCATACGCTGATGGAGAAACCAATACCCTATTGTGAGGCACTCTTTGCACTTTAGTTTTTGCACCTTATGTGTTTTATGTGGTTTTTTATTATTGAGTGAGACATATGATTTTATTTTTGAGAGTCTGGTGCACTTGGTCACTTTATTATATATATCTAGTGACCTTCATTCACACTTTTGTATACTTATTTATTATTTTTTTATTTAAAAAAAAAAAATTTCTCTTGCATGGTATATACTTTTTACGTGCACTATTAAGTTGCAGCAATAACTTTTAAAAATATATTTTTATGGGGACTGAGCTAGTATTCAATCTTTTACCCTGCTGTTTCAATATCTATGTATGGTTTTAATAAATAAATATTTTTGTGTTACTATTATCCATTCCATAAAATAAAAGATATATTTCATTATTCCCATGGGTGTATAGTTGTTTCTATCTTGGATCCATACTGTATTGCATTGCTTTTATCATTCTGATACAAGGCAGAAATGCAGGAAGGAGTGACATTTTGGAACACAAACTTTGCTGCACTTGTTTGCGGGTGCCATGTTACATTGGCAGAGCCCCTGAGGTGCCTAAGCAGTGGAAATCCCCCACATGTGACACCATTTTGGAAACTAGGCTCATCAAGGAATTTATCTAGATGAGTGGTGAGCAACTTGAACCCACAGGTGCTTCACAGAATTTAACGTTAAAAATTTTACCACAAAACTGTTGTTTTAGCCTCCATTTTTTTCATTTTCACAAGGATGGCAGGAGAAAACGGACCCCAAAATTTATTGTGCAATTTCTTCTGAGTACAATGATACCCCATATGTGATCGAATACTACTTTTGAGACCCAGTGCAAAGTTCAGAAGGGTAGAAGTACCATGTTGGAGTTCAGATTTTGCTGGAATGATTTGAGGGTGCCATGTCACATTGTAGAGCCCCTCATGTGCCTCACAGATTTTTATATTATAGGGTGGCGAAGAAAAAATTACATGTTTACCACTAAAATGTTGTTTTAGCCCCAAGTTTTTAATTTTTCAAAGGGCTAATAGGAAAAAATGGACCTCAGTTTGTTGTAAAAAATTTTCCTGAGTGCACCAATACCCTACATGTAAACGGGAAATCCTTTTGAGGCACAGTGCAAAGCTCAGAAGTGAAGGAGCTCCATATTATAGTGCAGATTTTACTTTCATGGTTTGCAGGTGCCATGAACCACTGAGAGAGCCCCTGTGGTGCCAGAACAGCAAAACTCCTCATATGTGACCCAATTTTGCAAACTACACCTCTTGGTGACTTAATCAAGTGGTGCAGTGATCATATTGATATCACGGGTGTATCACAGAGTTTTATACCATTGAGCTGTAAAGAAAAAATAATTACATTTTTACCACCAAACTTTCTTCATGGGTGTTACCAGAAACAAGCAGCAGTGGATGCTATTGAGTAAATTGCAAACTTCCAATTGTAGTGACTAGTATGTTCTAGTGACCAGTACAATGTAGTGACCAGTACATTATAGTGACCAATACGTTGTGGTGCCCAGTTAATTCTTCTTTAGACACGCGCCTGTAAATTAGGTGGGCTGTCATCGCTACAGAAATTCCAAACATGTGGATGCTAAATGTGGTTTAGGCACACTATGGGGCTCAGAAGGGAGGGGGGCATTTGGAAGCGTAGAATTTGCTTGATTTCTTTTGAGGTGTGAGGAGTCATAGCACTTTTCCAGAGCCTTTGCGCTACTAGTAACATGGAAGCTTAAATCAGAAAATCATATATACTTGCAAGGTCCCAATCAACAGAGAATCATACAAAGACCTAGTTCTTAAAATAACAAAACTTTGTTATATAACTGTAAAAAATTGTCAAATGAATGACATGTCACACCTACTAAACACGAGCACCAACAACAATAAAAGTCATATAGATACATATGTACCCTAATCACTCCTATGTAAATATACTGTGCTCTCCTTTATCTAACGGTAGAAGTTGGCACCCTATGGGGAAACGTTGTGGCTCCCCGCTCAGCAGCTATACCTAGAGTACCCTAGTCAATACTGTGAATTTGCACACAAGGAATAACTACCACTAACACAGAGTCAATTCTACCGCACTAAGGGGAGGTAGCACTGAAAGTCACAATAACCATTAACGAACATAAATCACCAAAAAAATGCATGACACACACTATATCGGAGAGTAAAACAATCCAAGCATACTCGCTATTTGCTGACAACAGGTCGTTGGTCCAATTTTATATATACACTGTGTCACCCCAACATGTAGACTCCTTTATCTGAGAGAGATTGCATATGTCTGTGCGCTCAAAATTGCCTGAATGTACTCAGTACATCTAAGGTAAGTACCACCCGACCATGACTTGCTGAGTATGTCCAAGGTTCGTAAAGGGTGAAATCAGGCAATCTTCGTGGCCACAGTCTATTGGAGATTACTCTATCATCAAAGAAGGCTTCAATACACAGTTTTGGACCTCCAAA
Organism: Ranitomeya variabilis; assembly: GCF_051348905.1. Classification (NCBI taxonomy): domain Eukaryota; kingdom Metazoa; phylum Chordata; class Amphibia; order Anura; family Dendrobatidae; genus Ranitomeya; species Ranitomeya variabilis. The sequence continues at coordinate 206,161,083 of NC_135236.1, forward strand.
CTTTTATGGAAACTCACTTTGGAACCTCTCTACGGACTCAGTATTCCAATAGCGCTTCACAATGAAAACATGCTCCTGCAAACTGTATCTGTACATTATTAACAAATGAAGAAGGAATTTGGCAGGAGTGTAACACATAAATTACCGATGCACAGAAAGCCGTGCAGCAGGAATACAGTGGGAAAAAAAAAGCATTTAGTCAGCCACAAATTGTGCAAGTTCTCCCACTTAAAAAGATGAGAGATGCCTGTATTTGACATCATAGGTAGACCACAACTATGAGAGTCAAAATGAGAAAACAAATCCAGAAAATCACCTTGTCTGATTTGGCAAGATTTATTTTTCAAATTATGGTGGAAAATTAACTATTTGGTCATTAACAAAAGTTCATCTCAATATTTTGTTATATATCCTTTGTTGGCAATGGCAAAGGTCAAACGTTTTCTGCAAGTCTTCACAAGGTTGGCACATTCTGTTGGTGGTATAGTCTTCACAAGGTTGGCACACACTGTTGGTGGTATGTTGGCCCATTCCTCCATGCAGATCTCCTCTAGAGCAGTGATGTTTTGCGCCTGTCGCTGGGCAACATAGACTTTCAACTCCCTCCAAAGGTTTTCTGGGGTTGAGATCTGGAGACTGGCTAGGCCACTCCAGGACCATCATATGCTTCTTATGAAGCCACTTCTTCATTGCCGTGGCGGTGTGCTTGGGATCATTATCATTCTGAAAGACCCTATTAGGCGTCGGAATTCTCCCGCTGCCTGGGATATATCCCAAGCATCATCTGATGCTGTAGTCTCCCATTCTGATCTGGCTACTGGGATTGCTGCTCAGCACAGACATCGGTCCCAGCTTCCTGCTCAGGCTCGTGGCATACGTTTGGTTACTGCTGGCTCTCCAGTCAAGTCTATGGTAACCAGTGATATGCAGATGCAGCCTTGCACTCTGGAGTCTAAATCCAGAGATCACCTTACTGAGCATGTCCGTGATGTGGCGTCTTCTCATTGGTGGTCGGACGTTAGCTGCTCTGGTGATGTGGCGGCTCCGGATTGGCCCGCGGGTGATGTCACGGCCGGCTGGGTGTGAGTGTTTGGGGTGGAGCCTACAGTTTAAAAGGCTCTCAACGGTGCACGCAGGTGCTCTAATATCATTTATGTTTGGTGTGTGTGGGTAGATATTCTACCACTCTGTCTGCACGTTTGTGTGTGTCTGTCTATGCACAGAGTCTGTACACGTTGGCAGGCAGGTTGCACACTTATGCGGTTTCATACCTTTGGCTCAACGTCTGAGTCTCTAGTCTGCTACATGCTTTGGGTGCCGGTCATGTACAGGTTCGGTAGCTTTCAGGACTGGGGTAACTAGCCGCTTAGCTTAGCATCTATTTGGTTCATGTGTGCAATTAGCACAGTTTAGTTACAGAGCAAGCTCAACCCTTACACAATAGTTCTCTATGAAGGCAATAGGGTATTATACCTACCGTCATATGAGTTCTTTCTCTTGGCTTAGCATCTGCTTCATTCATGTGTGCGGTTAGCACAGTTTAGTTGCAGAGCAAGCTTTCTTCAAGTGCTATCATCCCTGTGACGTTTAACAGGGTATAATACTTAGCAAATTCGGAGCTCTACCTCTCTGTGAAGTTAACAGAGCTAGGTATTCTGCATCCTGTTCATACTGTGTGGAGTTAACAGTGTGTTTAAGGTAAAGCTCGCTGTTTTGTTCCGTCATTGTTCACACTAGCAGCAGTTATACATCTCTGCACGGTGGACCCCGGGTTGCGATTGCACTTTAATTTATATTTAAATTAGTGCAATCCGCCCACCCTAACAGACCTATCCACATTTCATCTTCAACGCCCTTGCTGATGAAAGGAAGTTTGCACTCAAAATCTCACGATACATGACCCCATTCATGCTTTCATGTACACGGATCACTCGTCCTGGTCCTTTTGCAGAGAAACATCCCCAAAGCATGATATTGCCACCACCATGCTTCACAGTAGGTATGGTGTTCTTTGGATGAAACTCAGCATTCTGTCTCCTTCAAACACGACAAGTTTTGTTTCTACCAAACAGTTCTACTTTGGTTTCATGAGACCATATGACTTCTCCTGATACTCTTCTGAATAATCCAAATGCTCTCTAGCAGACTTCAGACGGGCCCGGACATGTACTGGCTTAAGTAGAAGGACACGTCTGGCACTGCAGGATCTGAGTTCCTGGGGGCGTAGTGTGCTACTGATGGTAGCCTTTGTTAAGATGGTCCCAGCTCCATGCAGGTCATTCACTAGGTCCCCCTGTGTCCTGTGTGGTTCTGGGATTCTTGCTCACCGTTCTTGTGATCATTTTGACCCCAGATCGAGGGAGATTATCAGTGGTCTTGTATGTCTTCCATTTTCTTATTATTGCTACCACAGTTGACTTCATCACACCAAGCTGCTTGCCTATTGCAGATTCAGTCTTCCCAGCATGGTTTGGGGCTACAATTTTTTTTTCTGGTGTCCTTCGACAGCTCTTTGGTCTTCACCATAGTGGAGTTTGGAGTGTGACTGTTTGAGGTTGTGGACAGGTCTCTTTTATACTGATAACAAGTTCAAACAGGTTCCATTACTACAGATGAGTAGAGGACAGAGGAGCCTCTTAAAGAAGAAGTTACATAGTCTCATAGTTGTGGTCTACCTATGATGTAAATTACAGGTCTCTCTCATCTTTTTAAGTGGGAGAACTTGCACAATTGGTGGCTGACTAAATACTTTTTTTCTCCACTGTATCTCATAGTGGCGATGACTGGCAGGGCGACAAGTTGGCGATATCACTCGGCACCAGAATGTTTCTCATCTCTGTCACTGCGGTTTATTGCATTCTCAATTCTCATGAACCAAAGTATGTACAGTAAAAATTTCAGTACGGTCAACCGTCTCTTTTAGAAGTTACAGCAATTTTCTGGGTAAAGTAGCGAGCGAATCACCCTGTACCTTTTCCAGACACTTTGGCCACTTTCCCACGATGAGATTTTGGTGAGTTTTTTATGTTGCGTTTTTTTGAAAAAATGCAAGTAACCTATTTTACTCAGTGAGTGCAGAAGTGATGCAGAAAATATGTGACATCAATATCTCATCAACAAAGCTGTCCAATTCTAATTTCAATAAATTAAATTATCTCTAATGAATGATGTAAAATGTGAGCATTACATTTTAATAATGCACAATATATCAAAGACTAGCCTATGTGAACCTGTCCTTATGGGTGCAAAAACAAAATAATTCTTAAAAGGTTTCATGGCTTGTATAATGGGGATTTGACTCCTGCTGTCTGCTATGGTTTAATCAAATGTAGGAGTTTCATTTTTTTTGCTGCTGAGTTTGTTTTTTAATTTAAAAAATATTTGACAATTTACTCAAAAATTTTCTTTTACGTGAAATAAAGAATCCAATCAAAATACTTTGCAAGTATAATTTGATTGCTGCTACAAAAACTGCATTCAACTCAGGTTGTCTTTTAAGGTCATTGTGGAAGGTAATTATATTTGTGTGCAGTCTAGTCAACTGGCTATTTATCTTTGTCACATGATGGGAAACACAAGAGGATATATTTCCAAAGTCTGTCTCTGCAAAGAGTTTGTTTTATGGTAATCAAATTGCACGGGAATTTCTACAAAAGTTACCCCACATCATACATGCACCCAAGAAAAATGCTCACATAGTAAAAATACCCACACTGAAAAAGCTACATATTTCATACCTATCTATAATTTAGAAAAAAGAACTTCACCTCCCATGTATGAGAATGATTGGGTGTTATCTATAATTACTCATCTCTGTGTAAACACCTGAACAAAATACAGAAAATGTGCATTTTCCATTACATTTGCCCTGCCCCAGAATCAGTCAGCTCGTAATACTGTACCCCAATAGGGGTCTTAATGTGATGCTGAGTCACTTTTCACGGACATGCCGTGAGTCGTGATAGACAAGGAATCTGAGGTCGAAAGCCAGAAGGATACATAATAAACAGGGGAAAGAGAAAAAGGCATAGTCAGATAATGGTCCGATGTCAAAATACCAGGAAGACAGCGGATCAGAACAAAGGGGGTTAAACAGACAGATGGTCAGAACAAGGTCCAAGGTCAGGCAATGAAAGATCAGCAAGCAGAACACAAGGCACAGACAGACAAACCACACATAACTGATTGTGCATCTCACAGAGGTCTGGAACTAACACCCCAGCTAAGTAGCTGGCCGTTCACCTGGGACAATGAACACCTGGAGACCGCCAGCACCTCCAAGTCTCAGATTGGACAGCCAAGCTGTCAATCACAATATTAACAGCTCAGCCTGCCCTTGCACCAGATTCGACAGTGACCTGTCAGTCAAAGTACTGACAGCTTACGCATGCCCCTGTTCCAGACCTCTACCACCCCCCAGACACACTGAGGGTTCAAATCATGACATTATCCTATTGAGAAAATCCCTATGTTACAATGTTTTTCTTTCTTGTTCTTTAAATATTTGCTTATGAAGAAACATGTTATTGATGAATTAATTATTTAGTGATGAGTCTACTTGAGAGAATGCCAAGGATGTGTAAAACTGTGATCAAAGTGAAGGGGAGCACTTTGAGGAATCCAAGGTTTAACACATATTCTGGTTTGTTTCACTTGAGTTTCTTTACTCATTGTTTTCATGTGCTTTCCTTTGTGGTTTTTCTGCCTTTAGTCTGAATCTGGAATGTGCAAATTTTAAGAACAACATGGTAAACCATTGCACGAACAGTTGTTTCCAAACTTTTGACCGGTAACATATGTTGCTCACAAAGAGTCTGTCAGTATACAGTTTTTGTAGAGATTTTGCCTCCCATGGTTTAAGCAGTATAATTGATTACAGGTTTCCTTTAACATAGAGATTTAGTTGCCATTTTTAGAATAAGTCATTTGGGTAGTGCGATGTCCACGGGAAGTTTTTTGTCATTATTTTCTTTATATTATGTGTAGAAAGACTTGCTATTCACAGCTTTTGAAAGTGAAGCTCACTTTAAAACTTTCATAAACTATGTTAACTTGTAGTGAGGATTTTCCCAAAGTTCCGAGATAAGCAGGACAATTTCAGTATTATTGTCTCTAGGAAACCGTAATTTTATGAGATTCTATAAAGATCCAAAATGCATATGTAATCTGAGTGCTTTGGGTTGCTTTCCTTGCATGCAAATGTGATACTACTAGTGATGAGCGAGCTAATGGAAGTTCGGATTTGGCTAACTTCAGTTAAAAGTTTGGTTCGGATTATAACTTGACCCTGACCTTGACCCAGAATCCGAACCCAATACAAGTCAATTGGGACCCACACTTTGGTGCTGTAAAATGGTTGTAGTAGGGGTAGGGAGCTGCAAAAGGAAGCAAAATTGGGGTAAGAGTAGGACGATTGCCCTGCAAACAATATGGATAGAAAAATTGGCTTAAATCCCTTATATTAGTCAGTAAACATTGTGATAATAAGTTTACTGAACAGACTGGATAGAATCAATAAAATGTGAGGATAGACAGCACACAGTTCAAAATCAATTTAAGTCAATTTAGACTATTCTTATCAATGTCATATGTAAATACTCATCCATTCATTGAAACCGACCCAGAGTTAAATCACATTAGTAATAAGAGCAAACTACTGAGATCTCGTGTTGTTATTCTGGGAAGGAGTCAATATCCATAAAAATTCCCAGCCTAGTAATATCAGCTCACAGCAGTCTGCGTAGCCTTTACTGGTTATTAAATAGGGGAAACCCAAAATAATGCTGTGGGGTTCCCCTTATTTTTAATAACCAGCTGACGGAAAGCAGACCACTGTGGGCTGGTGCTGTTATTCTGGGAAGGAGCCAATATATGTAAAGGTTCCCAGTCTATTATCACCTCGCAGCTGTCTGTTTAGCCTCTATTGGATATTAACTAGGAGTGACCCACCAAAAAGTAAAGTGGGGTCCCCGCTATTTTTAATAACCAGTGAAGGCAAAACAGACAGCTGCAGGCTGATATTAATAGGCTGGGAACCTTTACTGCCCGCCCCCAACCTAATAGTACCAGCACTCAGCCACCCCAGAAATGGCGCATCAATTAGATGTGCCAATTCTGGCACTTACCCTTGGCTCTAGCATTTGCCCTGGTGCGTTGGCAAGCAAGGTAATAGTTTATGGGGTTTATGTCAGCTGTGTAATGTCCGCTGACATCAAGCTCAGAGGTTAGTAATGGAGAGGTGTCTATCAGACACCCACATTACTAACCCCATAGTCAAAAGTAATGAAGACACATAGAGAGAAAAGTCCTTTAATTGTACAAATCATTCCCCAACAATTACCCTCTTTTACTAATCTATTGACTTAAAAATAAAAAAAATCTAAGCAATCCTCACCTGTCCAGCGTTAATCCATAATGATGAGGTCCCATGACGATCCCCAACTCTGCTTCATCCAGATGGTATGGTGAGTGGTGACATCAGTAATGTGACCGCTCACTATACCAGCCGCATCACACTGAGCTTAGCACAAGAACGTGGCTGTAGTGATGAGCAGTGATGTAATTAAGGCTATCGCAAGTCACAGGTGTTGGTTCTCGTGGTAAGCTCTGTGTGAGCCAGCCTGTGAATGGCAGTAAAGGCCCCGTCTCACATAGCAAGATCGCTAGCGAGATCGCTGCTGAGTCACTAGTTTTGTGACGCAACAGCGACCTCCATAGCGATCTCGCTATGTGTGACACGTATCAGCGATCAGGCCCCTGCTGTGAGATCGCTGGTCGTGTCGGAATGGCCTGGACCTTTTTTTGGTCGTTGAGGCCCCGCTGACATCGCTGAATCGGTGTGTGTGACACCGATCCAGCGATGTCTTCACTGGTAACCAGGGTAAACATCGGGTTACTAAGCGCAGGGCCGCGCTTAGTAACCCGATGTTTACCCTGGTTACCAGCGTAAATGTAAAAAAAAAAAAACAGTACATACTCGCCTTTCGGTGTCCAGGTCCCTTGCCGTCTGCTTCCTGCTCTCACTGACTGCCGCCGTACAGCGAGAGCGCAGCGGTGACGTCACCGCTGCGCTCTGCTCTCACTGTACGGCCGGATCTCAGTCAGAGCAGGAAGCAGACGGCAAGGGACCTGGACACCGAAAGGCGAGTATGTACTGTTTGTTTTTTTTGGTAACCAGGGTAAACATCGGGTTACTAAGCGCGGCCCTGCGCTTAGTAACCCGATGTTTACCCTGGTTACCCGGGTGCTGCAGGGGGACTTCGGCATCGTTGAAGACAGTTTCAACGATGCCGAAGTCGTTCCCCTGATCGTTGGTCGCTGGGGAGAGCTGTCTGTGTGACAGCTCCCCAGCGACCACACAGCGACTTACCAACGATCACGGCCAGGTCATATCGCTGGTCGTGATCGTTGGTAAATCGCTTAGTGAGACGGGGCCTTAACCTTACTATGAAGTCACTTGAGTTTATAGCAGCTGTTTCTCCTGCTGTGCAGCGACAGTGCCAGACTGATGAACCGTGGTTAATTGTTTTTTTTTTATTTATTTATGTTGGTCCCCCCTGTTTTTTGTAACCAGCTGGGGGCTGGTGTTATTATGCTGGGAAGGGGCCAGTATCCATAATGGTTTCCAGTCTTTGAATATCAGCTCATAGCTGTCTCTTTAGCCTTAACTGGTTATTATAAAGTGGTAGCCCCCCCCAAATAACATGGTGTCCTCCCTATTTTTAATAACTAGCAAGGGCTAGACAAACAGCTGCATGCTGATCTTAATAGACTGGAAAGTGCCCTGTTTCTGGCGCCTAGCCATGGCTTTTCCCACTTGTCCTAGTGCGTTGCCAAGCAGTGTAACAGTTTTTGGGGTTGATGTCAGCTTTGTAATGTTAGCTGATGTCAAGCCTATAGGTTAGTAATGTAGAGGCGTCTATCAGTAACTTAAAAGAAAAAAATATCCACACACACAGGAAAAACATTATATTATAAATAAATACTCCCCCACAAATTCCCTGGTTCACCAATTTATTAATAATAAAATAAACCACCTCAGATCAAATGACATCCAGCTAGGTTCCACATAGTACACCAATTTTTCTCACTGGCGATGACGTCAGTGTCATCATTGCCCTTGATTAATTCCTTAAGAACAAGACTTAAAAGGCTATTTGAGCTCATGCCTGATGGACGATATCATTATGCCCGTGAGAAATAACCGCAAGTAACCTTTGCAGTCTCGCTCTCGCAGTCCTGGCTCACAGTGTGGACGTGACCGTGACAACAAGACTGTAGAGGCTATGCAAGGTCATTTCTCATGGGTGATGACGTTTCACCCGTGAGAAATTACCACGAGTATCCGCGGGTCTCATGGGAGCTTGAGTGGCAGACTGAGTGCCAGATTGCCGAATGTCGGACTTGCATTCGTTTCCAGCACTGGCGCTGCCTAGCATGATAACCAGCTCCTATGAACTTAGATGACCTTACAGTAAGGTTACCACCATTCACAGGCTGGCTCACACAGAGCTTACCGTGAGAACCGCCATCGGTGACCTGCGGTAACCTTAATTATGTCACCACTCGTCACTACAGCTGCGTTCTCACACTAAGCTCAGTGTGTCCCTGCTGGTGATGTGAGCAGTCACATTACTGATGTTACCACTCACCACACCATCTGGTTATGGCAGTCAGGGATTGTCGTGGGACCTCGTCATTATGGACGGTGAGGATTATTTTGATTTTTTTTTTACTTTTTTTTATTAATAAATGGGTAAAAAGGGTACTTGTTGGAGAGTGTTTTGAACAATGAAAGGACTTTTTTCTATGTGTGTCTTTATTACTTTTGACTACGGGGTTAGTAATGTAGGTGACTCCATTTCTAACCTCTGTGCTTGTTGTCAGCTCACATTACACAGCTGACCTCAACCCCATAAACTATTACCTTGCTTTCCAAAGCACCAGGGCAAGGAGGAAGAGATAAGGCTCAATGCCAGAAGTGGTGCATCTATTGGATGTGCTATTTCTGGGGTGGATGAGGGCTGCTGTTATTAGTCTGAGAGGGTACCAATAACCATGGTCCCTACCCAGCTTATTAAGATCAGCCCACAGCTGTCTGTTTAGCTTTTGCTGGTTATTAAAAATAGGGGGGGAACTACATCATCTTTTTTTGGGTAAAGCCTAAATAGACAGCTGTAAACTGATATTAATAGGCTTGCTTTCCAAAATAATAACACCAGCCCCCAGCTGTCAGCTTTCCCTCAGCTGGTTATTAAAAATAGGGGCCCACACATTTTTTTTTTCATTTATTTGTTAGCAAGTACAGTAAAATACACACCCAAGGTAACCTAAGTTCGCAGCCGCCAGGTGTTCGAGCAGCTGGAAACTCCAGTAACTGCTCGCCACTGCATTCTCATGTTAAGCTCAGTGTATTCCGGCTGGCATGGTGAGTTGTCACATTACTGATGCCACTGCTCACCAATCCGTCTGGAAGTAGCAGAGTCAGGGGTCTTCATGGGACCTCATCTTTTTGGCTGATAGGCAGACAAGTGAGTATTACTTTGATTTCTTATTTTTATGTTAATAAATGGGTAAAAAGAGGATAATTGTCTGAGAGTGATGTGTACAATTAAAGGACTTTTCTCTGTGTGTCTTTATTACTTTTGACTATGGGGTTAGTAATGTGGGTGTCTGATTATTAACCTCTGGGCTTGATGTCTGCGGACATTACACAGCTGACATCCACCTCATAAACTATTACGTTGCTTGCCGATGCACCAGGGTAAGGGGGAAAAGTCGAGGCTAAGTGCTAGAATTTGCACATCTAATGGATACGCCATTCCTGGGGAGGCTTAAGGCTGGTGTTAGCATCCTTTTAATATCAGCCTGCAGCTGTCTACCTTGCTTTAGCTGGCTAGTGAAATTAAGGGGGACCCCACTTCATTTTTTTTTTTTTAAAGTCCACCCTATTTTTAATAACCAGCTAAGGCAAATCAGATAGCTACAGGCTGATATTATTAGGCTGGGCCTAAAAATACCAGCCGCTAGCTGGTTTTCCCTTGGCTGGTTTTATAAAGGAAGGGGACCACGTGTTTTTTTTTTAATTATTAATTTATTTTAACTGTCGGTCCAATCACAGCCATGCCATTACTTGACATGGCTGTGGTGGAGTCGGAAGTGTCCAGAGCCTTAAAGCTTGTTGATTGGCAGTGCTGCAGCCTTTCAACAAGCTTTATTAGACTTCCGGACCTGAACAGGAAACAGGTCATACAGTAAGATATCCAACTTTCCGGTTCATGTTCACTCATTCCCAGATACTACAATAAAATAAAACAAGAAAATACAAGAGTTCTAATGAACTTCAGTTTGAAGAAAGCATGTAACCAGAAAGCCAAGCTGGGCAAGATATTAAAAGCCGGATAGTGCAGCAGCTTTGGTGCTTAGCCGTTTTATTAATGGTAGCTCCAGGTTGGGTTTTATTGGAGTGATTAGTAGGATTTGGTAGTGGGATTCATCACGACAACTCCTGCTCCACTACGTGTAGTGCTGGAGGCTTAGCCAGTTGAGAGAGGTTGTCTCACTACAGACACTGAAAAGGCTGATGAAAAAGCTTCAAAGAGAGACACAGCCTCCGGACTGATATCCTGTATTTCTGAGAAGGATATGTACAGTGGTTAAACATGCTAAACGCTAAGTTGCTGGAAAGCCAAGCCTGCATACATCTCTGGTAGCATGAGTCACAGTGATGTATTAGTTAGCACCTAGCCGGCTAAGTCTTTGTTGTTTTTCGGTTGCTTTACTGTTTGCTACATTTTGGATGAAACTAAAAGCCCCACATTTCCTTTATATGGACTGTTTCCATCTATGTCATGACCATGCCGCCCTACAATGCCCTTAGCGTGTTATATATACCTATATGTATAGATAGCTAGATCTATATATATTTGAAAAAAATGTAACAGCACACTGTTTAGTAGCGATTGCACAGGCCTCCCCAGCAAATCATCCGTTACTTAACAAAAATATAGAAGTGGAAAAAGGAAGGCAGCACTCCAACATTTACTAAAAGAGTAAGGTGGACTTTATTCGGCCTACATGGCGTGGCGACGTTTCGGCTCACATGAGAAAGGTTCATGTGAGCAGAAACGTCACCACGCCATGTGGGTCGAATAAAGTCCACCTTACTCTTTTGGTAAATATTGGAGTGCTGCCTTCCGTTTTTTACTTCTAGATCTATATATAGACATATATCAGATTCTGAAATGTTGTTGTTTTACACTGTTCTATCCAGATCACATTATCATTAAAGGCAGAATTACAATGAACAATGAAGTCTATATATTGATAACACAGAATTACACCACTGCAATAGTAATAGTCACAGCTCACCCCCTCCACCTCCATGACCTCTGAGCAGATCATAGCATGCCGAAAAAACCTCTGCCATAGAAGTCTGTGAATAGATTCAGATTATTGCTTCCAAATATTCTGGTGTCTGTTGTAAAGCATATTTCTAAATGTTAACATAATATCAGGCAAGATGCCCCCCCTATAATAATGTACAGAAAATAGCATAAAATATCTACAAACAGATAATAAATATGAAATAACTTATGGTTGCCTTATTTTCATTGAAACCTTTTATCAGTTTTCTGTCCGTCAGCTACATTTCTGCAGTCATTCTGTGACTACAAAGCAGGGAAAGTGTGTAGTATGCACACTGTCAGGATTCTCCCCTCCTTTGCCAGATCTAGCAGTCTCCATGTTTGTGATGTGTATACTGATGGTTATATGTCGTCTACATACTCCTCCTCTTTTCTAAATAAAACATTGAGAGAAATAGATGAGAATATAGTTGACATGTGACGCCAGTATGTAATTTGTATATTTGCAGTCACGTGACGACTACTTGATCTGGGAGTTCGAGAGGAATCCTGACAGTCTGCAAAATTCACAATGTCTGGATTCACCTATGTGCAGTCATATACTGTAGTGACTAGAGAGATGTAGATGAAGCCCAGAAAAACTGTTTAGCAAAATGGATTCGTCCAAAGCAAATTACCATTTAAAATTGGTATATTTTTACAAATGTTTTACTTATTTCATGCTTTTGTTATTTATTCTTTGATAAGACAGGCTACATTTTAGCTGATTTTCTGTGCGCATTGCAACCCTAGTGTCACGGATGTGGTCTATGGAACCACTGTGCCTCGGACCCTGGAGAGCCTGCAGGGGCGTGACTAAGCAAGCACCGGACTGTTCACTAGAGCCTCTGATGGTGAGGTTAGATTTGGCTCCCGATGAACGCCAGGTGCCACTCCAGTATAGACCAACGGTCTCTCGGCAGCTGGACCCAGGATAGAATTGATGGTGCAGCAGGTAAAGTTTGAATCAAAGTGCAGCAGGCAGGATCTGCACCAGAGTGCAGCAGGCGGGATCTGCACCAGAGTGCAGCAGGCGGGATCTGCACCAGAGTGCAGCAGGCGGGATCTGCACCAGAGTGCAGCAGGCAGAGTGCATGTCAGAATGCAGCAAGGACTGGTACGCAACCTTACACAACTTAGACTGCAGAACAGGAAGGTTGCTCAGGCACCTCCTCAGTGGGGAGGAAGCAATATATACATAATACCCCACAGCCATTGGCTTGGGAGGAAATAGCAAGTGCACGCGCTGACCCTTTAAGAGGGCAGTAGCATGCGCGCGCGTGCTCTAAGGACATGGCTGGAGTTCCAGCTGGAAGCTCTGCTGGAAGCATGCAGAGCAAGGGGAAGGGAAGCACCGACCGCAGTGTGGGTGAGTGAAGTGACACGCCGGAGATGCTGCCTGTCAGAGCAGGGATCCGGCATGGTGATAACACCTAGCAATGTATCTACTAAATCAGACTTCAGGGGATTTGTATCTTTTACACACAAGCCATTAATATTTAGAAAGTTAAGTTGCTTGTTCTGACAGTTTATAGAAAATGAATACAAGTGGGTGAGGTGTGAAATACAATAATTTTTTGTATTTCACTGACAAACATAAAATCAGAAACATAATATTAGCTGAAAAAAATAACACATTGAGATCACGTCTTAATGAAACATTATTGTATAATCCTCTAAAAAGCTACTTAAATAAGAATATCTACTTAACATGAGTCAGTCTATCTATCCCTCCCCCTCTTGGTAGCCTTTTATATGTGTACAATAATAGATTATTAAATGATACAGTCATAATGATAACAGATGGAAAACAGCAGTAGGAGGACACGTTCCCAGGAAATTATTTTCTTTGGCAGAATCTCCGTGTTAATAGCACAATTTTCCAAAACCCCAAAAAAGAAAAACAATTAACAAAACTGTATTGTCATAGAGATATAGTGTGTGACGTTCCCCCCTGTGATGGAAACTTTCTCTATAAAAGTAATGGCATAAGTGAATATCTTTAAAAATCAAGATCTGGCAATGAAAGTTTATACCTAAGACACGCTTTGTCTGACAGGTCAGTTATGATCCAATTGAAGTACTAATATCATCGTTATTTTATGTACTGGAGCACCAGGCTTAATTATTTGGGACATCTGATTGTGTTCCTACCCGGATTTCACTTTCTCCGTGCTCTCAAAATTGTATCCTATGAAGCTTTTGTAATAGTTGTGTATATCAGACACATGAAATAAATCTCAGATAATGAGGTTTTTAAAAACTCCTGGGTGAAAAAAGAAAGCATATGTAAGGGTACGTGACCACGATCAGGAATAGCAGCGATTTGGATGCAGCGCACCTGCGCTGCGTTCAAAACGCTGCTTTCTAGATTACAAGCCCAGTGGATGGGATTTATAGCAATCCTATGCCCACTGTGCTTCTACTTAACGCTGTGTAGACTCCCCCGCGGTGCAGGTTTACGAGGCGCAGCTTCTCAAATTCTGTTGTGGAGATGCTAGTCTCCGCAACAGAAATTTCCACAATAGAATGGATTGGATGCGCTAAATCCGCATTGTTCAAAGAATACATGTGGATTTAACTGCGTGATTGAACGCAGCGTTTTGGCTGAAGCAAAAATATGCTGCTTCCAAAGCGCTGCTATTTCCTGATAGTGAGGACATACCCTAAGGGTATGTACATGCTGAGTCTTTTTGCTGAGTTTTTGGAGCATAGACTTGGAAAGTTTTCCAAAAACTCAACGCCGAAAAATGGAGCATCCTGAAGAAGTTTCAACTTGAAAAGTTCAAGGTTTTTGGAAAACTCTGTGTGCACACTGCCTGAGCATAAAAAACCTAGGCGACCGAATACTTCTCATACAAACAGCAGCTGTGCAATTAAGATGTCTTGTACTAATTATTACTTAGGCTATGGTTCACATGAACATATTTCATGGTATATGGACCGCCATGTCCGGTCTGGCAGCAGGTTTCTTGAAATGAACTTATAACCTCATATGTGTCCATGATGCTCTAAATTCAGGTCTGGAGATGTGTGGGCATTGTGGTCAGTACATGGAGCATGAACTACGTGCAAGTAAACTTGGTCTAACTCAAATGATAGAGCAGATTAAATATTTGTTGGAACCAGTGGTTCTTTTTTATTTTTAAAGGGAACCTGTCACTGGATTCAAACTGCACAAAATACGCGCAATGTGAATCGGAGCCTGGCTGTATGATTGCAGCCAGAAATGTCTTTCTTTGAAACACTGCAACATTTCAGACAAAATAGTTTGAAAAGCCTGCCATGGACTGTGGGGCTAGACCTGGCTAGTCTGGCATGTTCCTGGCTGGCTTCTCCCCACCCTGCTGTAGGTGACTGACAGGTTCCTTCCTATGTACACACAGCAGAGAACTGTGAATCATCTAGAGGGGACGAAAAAAGCCTGTTTAAAAAAAAAAAAAAGTTCACTGAAATTCTGCATTGTTTCAGAGAAAGACAATCACCCAGTCATTCTCTCATTAATTTTGTCCATGGTTTGGGCAGTATGAATAGAGGGACAGGTTCCCTTCAAATTCTAAATCTGGACTGCGACAATTTAATTCTCTTATTTGGTTTCCTGGTGGACGTACCAATGAAGTCTGACAGATCGTCATGTGTGTGATAAGCTCTCGTGCCCTTCAGATATAATGAAAATAAATCCCTCTATAGCTTAGGTTAGACAACAGGGTACTGGGTTCCGTTATTATCCCCTTAAGGAAATTCATGATAAAGAAGCAAACACCATTGAGTCCAGACAGATCCCATTGACTTATATTTCTGTCAGTCAGATTTCTGTTATTATGCCCTTAAGTTTATCATAAAAATGATGGAATCTGCAACAGAGCTTAAGAAAAACTTCAATGCAGAGGTGAGCAAAGCCTAAATGTTGTCACACAATGTCAATAATCTACACAGGCACGTCTTAAGCTGTAATGCCATCTGATGCTTCCATGCCAGATGCTATTGCATACACGTCAGCCACTAACCATCCTGATTATTGCTCCGTGTGATCAATCTTCAGAACAGACCACTTATTATTGAGCCCACCTCTGAATGTACAGTGTATGGTAGCATTTATATCACATGCTATGTGTATTTCCTATGGGTTCAACACAAACTGGCTTGTATATACGGTAAGTGGAAATGTCAATATAAACAGCAGCAGTACGTTTCATGGTCCAATTGCTAATATACACAGTTTTTCTTTGAATCATGATGGCTTTTCTCTTTGTACAGTGACTTGTGAAAATATTCAACCCCCCCCACCACCACCACCACCACTCCCTTGGCATTTTACTTATTTTGTTACATTACAACCTGTTTTTAAATATTTTTATAATCCAATTTGTGTGTGGTGCATCAGTACTAAATAGTCTAAGTTGGTGAAATGAGAAAAACATAGGCTTAAGTAAAATTTATGGGATCAAATAGCTAAAAATTGGCATGTGCATATTTATTCACCTCTTTTGCTATGAAGCCCCTAAAACTTTCAGGTGCAAGGAATTCCCTTCATCAGTCACCTGCTTAGTGAACGGAAGTCCACCTGTGTGCAATCTAAGTGTCACATGTCTGTTAGTATATACTCATGTGTTCTGAAAGGCTACAGAGACACCATTAAGCAAGAGGATCCACTAACCAAACAACACCATGAAGACCAAAGAGATCTCCAATAATGTCAGGAACAAAGTTGTTGAGAAACCAGGGTTGGGTTATAAAATACAAATATCCCAATCGCTGATGATCACCTGGAGCAACATCCAGTCCATTATCATCAAATGAAAAGAACATGGTACCACAACAAGCCTGCCAAGAGATGGCCACCCACCCGAGCAATGAGGGGGGCATTAATCAGAGAGGCAGAACAGAGACCAAAGGTAACCCTGAAGGAGCTGCAGAGTTCCAATGCTGAGACTGAAGTATCTGATGGTGAGAAATTCTCACGGTGATCTGCTGTGAAGTCACTGAGCTTGAACTGCGGTGATCTCATCACTGAATTTTTCCCCCACGGTGCTGAGGTCAGGGCAGTTTGCTCTGCTGTGAACGCAGCCTTAGTGACCGGAGGTAACTTCGATGACGTCACCGCCAGTCACTGAGGCTGAGCTCGCAACAGCTCATTCACCAGTGGTTCTCAGCCTGGACTGTCGCATCTTGGCGTGGGAAACACCGGCTTTCGTGCTGTGTATGATTGGATATATACAGCGATTAAATTGACAATTAAATAGGTGAATATTGCAAATTTAGCAATCGTGAGCCAAACCAAATACTGAAATATTCGCTTTTCTCTCGTTTTCAATTATTTTGTCCCATTTGTTGCTTCACAATAGAAAGAAAATCCAATGTTCATAGTTGTAGGCATGTTCTTTACATGAACTGATGCGAAACCTCAAAAAAGACTGAAATTTCGGGTTATTAAATAGCAAAAAATGAAAAATGCCAACTGGGTGAATACTTTCACAAGACGCTGTAGAACTATATTTATTGTGTTTTGAAAATATTTTAATTCATCAGGCTGTTGTTTCCCTCTGTCATAACACAGAAAAGATGTATTGAAAATGATGAAGGAACTGAGCCCTTAGATTTCTTTGAGATTATTTTCAGTCATATGATCAATTGGCTCTTGATGTGGATCAGAAAAGTTTGCATTCAGCATTTAATAATCCAACTATGAACACAGGACTGGTGCACAACTTCATATTAATCGTATTTCAGCTCAAGAATAAAAGTGACCAGACACGACTGGCTGTATGAAATGTGTGAAATTTAGCATAAGGGCTCATTCAGACAAACGTATAATATCAACATGTCTTGTCCGAATAAAAATCGTACATCTCACTGACCAATGCTAATTAATTGGGTTTTTCAGATGACAGTTTTTTCACAAAGGCCGAGTGTCTGTCTGAAAAAAATCAGCATGCACTATTTTCATCCTAGTCTCAGATAAGACTAGCCCACCAAGTCTATGGGTGCACAAAAAATCAGATCCCGCTCAGAGAATCTGTATTGCATCTGATTTTTACATTGACATAATTAACCTAGGGAACTGTTTTTGATCATGTACATTTTAAAATGTTGATGTATACAAAAACAAATGTCATAAAGATTTCACACGGATGACAACACAGGTGAAAATGGTCTTCAGTAGGGTTGAGCGAAACGGATCGTTTATTTTCATAAGTCGCCGACTTTTGGCAAAGTCGGCGTCTCATGAAACCCGACCCGATCCCTGTGTGGGGTCGGCCATGCGGTACGCGATCTTGGCGCCAAAGTCGCGTTTCGTATGACGCGTTTAGCGCCATTTTTTCAGCCAATGAAGGAGTGTGGGCAGAGTGATGACATAGGGGTTAGGGGCGTGCACGGCTATCATCATTTTATCGCTTGTGCGCAGTAGGGATTTGCAATGTGTAACACGAGATTTTCTGTGCTGGGACGGAGGGGAATATGGGACGGAGGAGAGAGAGAGAGAGAGAGAGAGAGAGAGAGACAAAAAAAAAAAAAAATCATCCCCATTGACGTGCATAGGGTTTCGTGTTCCGGCCGATCCTCGACTTTTCGCAGTAATCGGCCGATTTCGCCCGACTCGACTTTTCAAAAAGTCGGGTTTCGCAAAACATGACTCGACCCTAAAAAGGTCAAGGTCGCTCAACCCTAGTCTTCAGTTTTGTGGATGAAAGTTAGACCATTTTTCATACATTCGACCGCGCCCAGCCTAATACTGAAGTGTTGAGTTTAGTAGAATATTCTATTTTAGGCCTAATATATGTTGGTTTTACATGTTCTACATTCATGGTCCAAGTATGGACAGTGATGTCTCTTCTGGTAGGTCTTCAGAATTTAAAAATATCATAGGCACATATGAGCCTGTTGAGTTCAGGTCAGGAGACCTGTGGCTGGTTCTGATATTTCAGTCTGTGCTTGGACCGCGAATATCTGATATATGAAACTGGACTGAAAGGGGTTATCTAGGACTAATTATATATCTATATATATAAGAGGCATCGTGATTACTCGCTAATCCCGCTCCCTGCACAGTAGCTCCGCCCCCACATATCACCACACACAATACCACCCCCCACCACATTACCACACACAATCCCGCCCCTCCACCACATTACCACACACAATCCCATCCCACCACATTACCACACACAATACCGCCCCCCACCACATTACCACACACAATACCGCCCCCCCAACACATTACCACACACAATACCGCCCCCCACCACATTACCACACACAATACCGCCCCCACCACATTACCACACATAATACCGCCCCCACCACATTACCACACAATACCTCCCCCCCACCACATTACCACACAATACCGCCCCCCCACCACATCACCACACATAATCCTGCCCCCCACCACATTACCACACATAATCCTGCCCCCCACCACATTACCACACATAACTCCACCCCCCACCACATTACCACACATAATCCCGCCCCCCACCACATTACAACACTTAATCCCGCCCCCACCACATTACCACACATAATCCCGCCCCCCACCACATTACCACACATAATCCCACCCCTCACCACATTACCACACATAATCCCACCCCCCCCACATTACCACACGAGGCTCCGTCCCCACACATTACCACACGAGGCTCCGTCCCCACACATTACCACACGAGGCTCCGTACCCACACATTACCAGACGAGGCTCCGTCCTCACACATTACCACACGAGGCTCCATCCCCACACATTACCACACGAGGCTCCGTCCCCACACATTACCACATGAGGCTCCGTCCCCACACATTACCACACGAGGCTCTGTCCTCACACATTACCACTTGAGGCTGCGTCCCCACACATTACCACACGAGGCTCTGTCCCCACACATTACCACATGAGGCTGCGTCCCCACACATTACCACACGAGGCTCTGTCGCCACACATTACCATACGAGGCTCCGTCCCCACACATTACCACACGAGGCTCCGTCCCCACACATTACCACACGAGGCTCTGTCCTCACACATTACCACACGAGGCTGCGTCCTCACACATTACCACACGACGCTCTGTCCCCACACATTACCACACAAATCCAGTTTGCTTTTGATTTTACACCGTGAATAAAATGTATTAGTATTATTCTGATTTTTAATTATTATTATTATTATTAACTTCATTTTAAGATAATTTACCACCTGCGTAAGCGCTATTGAATGTTGTCATTATTTACTTTAGTTTAATCACTAGCAGCGTTAATTAGATAGCAATGAGCATGCCGAGCGTTAGCTGACTGGAAACAGCTAGTTTTTTTTTACTAAGGGTCTAAGAACTAACTACCTGCAAGTTCTGCCTGCCGACAATCTTTGTTGGCTCAGAACAGTCATAGATTGCTACTGCTGGTCATTCTACAGCTTCTACTGATGTCACGTCAACGGAGCAGTGGCTTCTTTTCTGCTTCGCTCTGGCAGCCAATGTCATACTGATTGACAGCTGGCCCACCACTGAAAACTGCAGGAAGTCAGTTGTCAGACACCTTGACAGAGCCTGGAAGAAGAGCTGGTCTGTTGACATGTGCTGCAGAATCGCCTGCAGGAGTGGTCCGAGACCACTCTGAGCCGGTAACAGGTAGAACAGGCAGATAGTTTCCTCTGTTAGCAACTACCTGCCATTTAGTTCTTATGCCCATAATAAAAAATAAACCTAAATTACTCCCAGAACTCCTGAAATTTCTTGTCATTGAAATGAGAAGTTGTCAGTTTCAGATTAGATGCAGATATAAATGTGATTATATTTACATTTATTTAATAGGAGGAGATTATTTTGGGGAGCATAACTATGTCGGTGAGAACACGATATTACTTGGTAAGAAGATCAGTGATTCTTCTATGCCAATCAGCCAAGAGAGCTACATTTTCGGTATGTGGTGGTCCTTCCATTTAGCACTATCACATCCACTAGATTAGTGCTTTAGAATATTTCTGCCGTAGCTGTATATATATTTTAGAGAAATTCTTAGTATTAAGAGGTGTCCCAGATGACAGGTTACTGTTTAAATAAAATGTCTGGAAATGGAATTTCCTAATATTTTGTGAACACCGATATTGAAAAGCTGAAATATTATTGCGACTCGATGCCTTGGCAAACTGAGGATGATGAAGCTATAAAGCATCCTTTCATATGAAACACATTTCTCAAATCCAAGCTGTTCATAATTCGATTTTATAATGTCAATGATTCTGCGTAATTGTTGGCAGCAGAACGCATAATCTTGTATTTTCTATACTTATGAAAGTAAAATCAGGCCAGGTGGCTTCATTTTTCAGCTTCTAGGCTGCAGTGAACCAGGGAAGGGGTGAATATTTCAGAGTACAGTATCTTGCTGTGTGCTGCTGAGGATCGCTGCTGTAGGAGAACCTGCATTGCAGATGACAGGAGAATATTCCCAGTGTTTAGCTGCTCGTGTTCAGGCAAAGAATATAACTACAATAACTGCGTACTGCAGTACGACAAATAACGTTGCCTTCATGTAATAAGATCATTTTAAATTCAAAATCAAATGACTATATTCATACTAATAAATGTGTGAAGAAATGGAATAATTTGATCACTACGGTTGCTACCATTCCTCTTGGCAATAAGATGTGTCCGTCCACACAAACTGTCAGCACTTACTGGACTCAGAGAATGGTAACAACCTGGTGTCAGTGTGTGCATTCATTCATTCCCAGGAGGAATGTGATAAAGTAATTTCACCGTCCGCCCATAAGATCCACCCTCCTGTAGGCAACAGACCTAAACTGGCTTACGGCTTATGAGGGAGAACAGAAAGGATTGGTGTCGTCAAAGGTTCCTATTCTCTATTCCAGCATTTAAAAGGAACTTATCACCGTGAGAAATGCTATTTAGCTGCAAATACAGGGTTAATCTACAGGTAAATAACATTTCAATCCTGGGTAGCCTGTTTACTAGAAGCGTGTCTCCAGACAATTAAAGAGGTTGTTCACTCCTTTTACATTGATGGCCTATCCTTTGGATAGGCCATCAGTGTCTGATCGGCTGGGGTCCAACACCCGGCACCCCCACCGATCAGTTGTTATCGGTGTCAGCGGCTAGCGGTCGGAAGTGTTCACTTGCCGAGCTGCTCCATCTGCTTGTAATGGCTGCCGCAGGGTACTACACATCCGCCACCTATTGATTTAAATAGGAGGTGTATGTGCCGAACCAATCCTCGGCCACTACAAGTAGACCGATCAGACATTGATAACCTATCCTAAGGATAGGCCATCAATGTAAAAGCAGTGGATAACCTACATAAGTTTTATCCTCCCTGCAGCCACATACTCATCAGTGAGGTGCAGGGGTCGGTTACAGTCACCGCTCACTATACAGTGAGTGAGATCATGACTCCCCGGCACTTTAACAGCCTGCTCTGCACACAAACACTGCGGAGTAGGCTGTCATTCAAGATACAGATGAGTGATTAAAGTGCATCAGTACACATTGACTGTAACAGCCCCTGCACCACCCCAATGACTAGAATTGAGTGGCTGCAGGGAAGATATAAGTTAATTTTCTCCCTTTACCCACTGCTCCAGTGAACCAGCTACACAGGGTTTAAACGCTATAGACTCTATTTATTAAGACTAGTGTGCGCGTCAGTCTTAACGACAGACATGCAGGAGTAAGTTGCACCGAATTCATTAATAGGTGCACACTACTTAATGAATTAGGCACATCTTATAACCGGCTTGCGCATCTCCGCACCTCACCAGAAATGTCACTCCAGTAAGTGACTAGAGTAACATTTCTGGCATAGGTTACACATCATTTTTTGATGAATTTATAGGGGCAAGGTTCACCATACCCGGTCCCACCCATGTTCAGACCACTTTGATAAAACTGGCGAGTCAGTTACCTGCACTCACTGTTTCCATGACTATGTGCTTATTCTGGACGTGGTGCTTAAAACACACTTATCTGTCTTTTTCTGAGCTCCTCTTGGCGGATTTATGACTTGAAAGTTCAGCTCATCTTTGATATGGTCTGTGGTAATAAATCAGCACAGAAGAGATGCAAAGAGGACAGTGAGTTACAAACTCTTAATCAAAACAGCTCACTGACAGATTCTCAGATAACTCATTCTAAGAGCAGCAATGTACTAAACTTTTAATGCAACCCAAATGTAAAAATTATTTTGGCTCACAATACACGTATTTTAGTTAAAAAAAAAATGTCCCTGATAGTGTCCCATTTTTTTTTAAGGATATGCATATTTTACATTTATATCAAGTGGATACTGTGAAATGGAAGACAATGTCCATGCATCAGAGGGTCTGTATACTTTTGGGATGTCTCTGTACATAATAAAAATTGTACTGCACTGGACAACCAATATATTGTGTAAGTTGATAATGTATATTGCCCAATGTCACAACCTGGAGAACATTATATGCTCTGCGAATGGATCCTGTTGTGTCAGTTACTGGATCCTGCATGTAAGTATCTCGATACTGGTACAAGAAGTTGGGTGCAATACTTTCACCCAAAGATACTGAAAAGAACTCGTTATTTTCAAATCCTTACTCTTCAAATATATTGGATCAAAATCACTGTTTGGATTAAATGCATATCTTAGATTTGGCCACTGGTGGCGCTAAACTCTTTAACCCGCTGTTCCTGACTGCACGCCATCTTTACATGTCACGCAGGAAGCACCGCTGTCACCTTGCTTCTAGGATGGCTGCGATTAGCTGTCAAATCTGCCCTGCTGCCAATCACAGCGATTTTCAGCATTAACCAATTACATGGTGTAATGGAATTGAATGATTGCTGCCTAGCACCTCATTCACAAGTTCTGAGGGGTCATCACTGTGAGCCCCCACTCATGTTTTTTGGCTGGAAGAGTGTGGGAGGATGTTTAATAACGACCCCACCGCTCTTTACTTCTGTCAGCGTACTTGCGGAACGGTTGTGAGACTGAGCTGATGGGGAATCTGTGGCAATCTGTCAATTCATTGCGTCTAAGGCATCAGTCACAGTTGTTGGACTGAGTTATCCTTATCTACAAATCAATTTTCCACAACCATCTATATACCCAACAATATCATGCCACTCTTCATCAATGAGTCCTCTGTGAGGCACTTAGAAGTATGGCGGATGCTTGTTATGACCTCCTCAATGACACTACTGATAGTAGATGTCCTAGACATATAATATCACAGTACGTCCAGTGTTTGTACAGTGGTCAGCATTAATGAGTGCAGAAAAGTAAGATTTTAATCAAAATCTCACTCAACACGAGAACAATTTCCAAAATTTTGACAAGACTGAGTTTCATAGAATGTTTTTTTTAATCCAGAACATGAAAGTAGGGTTAATAATATCACTATCATTACTAAATCTCCAGATTGACTTAAATTAGCTGATGTAAAAATGAATACACTCCACATCCAAAACAACTATATCTAGTATTTTGTGTGACCTCTATGATTATTAAGGACATCACCAAGTCTTCTAGACATGGAAATAACAAGTTGTTGACATACTGCAGCATCCGTCTTTTTCCATTCTACAAGACGATCTCTTTTAGAGCCTGGATGCCAGATGGAGAGTGATGTCCATCTTGTCTCTTCAGAATTCCCCATAGATGTTATATTGGGTTGTGAACAGGAGACATACTTGGCCACTAAATCACTTTCACCGTGGTCTTCAGAAATGCAACGGTGACCTTGGATGTGCGTTTTGGATCATTGACATGTTGGAAAAGTGCACGTCTACCAAAATAATTGCAGGCATTTTTTTGGATTTGCACAAATCAAATTGCAAATATTTTTGAATTATCCTAAAATATCCTGAATAGCCATTCAGAAGCGTCAAGCACTTGGTGTTACTTGTTCTGCATGTGCCTCTAGTGCGTCCATGTTGTCCAGTCCTTGGTTCCTTACTTATGTTAGTCTGTATAGACAAACCCTGATCAAGATAATAGTTTTATATCAGCTCCACCACTCTAATATATTGATATAATCTACAGTGCCCCTTATTCAACACATTGTCAGTTGTGGTACAGTATACAGTATATCACGAATTAGAACTCTGATCGAGAAAAATCGCGAATGGTAAAAATAAACTGCGAGAAGAAATTAAAACATAGATGGATAAATTGAAAGGCGATTCTAAATTGTTAAAATTGTTCTTCATTCTCCATAATGGAGCCTTTTTAGTTTATTTGGTGCAGTTAAAGTTATATAATATACATTTATCATTGTAAGAATCAGATTCCAATGGATTATTTTTATACCCCAACTGTGTATAGAATATATGGTGGTTATCGAAGACTTACAGATATATACTGCAGTCAGCAATTAACAGATAATACTCAGACCAAATAAGAGAAAAATATATTATGGTTTTTTTTAACCAAAACAGTGATATTATTCCAATATATTTGAACGGAAAAGTTACAGAATCCTCTTCAGTCTATTCTTCTAAACACAAGGATAGTAGCTTACATTTTATTTGTTTCTGTCAGTCACAAGTTTTTTTTCTACAAGTCACAAGTGTTTCTGCCAAAGCTCATTTATAAGGCTCATTTGCTTTCTTACCATCATTTTTTACAGTTTGCGGTAGAGATGCATTACTCTAATTCCCTTGAGAAAATGTTGTGCTTGTCATAAAACAGGAGTTTAAAGAGACATATTGGCTTAATAGGTTTGATTTTATTAAGTGCTTATATTCCCTGTTGGAAAATCATTTACAATATACTCACTATACTAGTTGGTTTCTTTTGATGGAGAAATGCATAGAATTGCGCAAATTGTATGCTGTAACAAATATATCTAAGTCATCACATCCTTCAGGTCAGTATTGCAATGCCCCAGAGTCCTGGTCATTGCAGTAATGTTGTTCTTCCACCAGGGGGAGTGATATTACATCTGATGGCAATAAAGGAGATCTTCCTACCAGGTATCACAAACCATACACCACACTTCACACTCCAGACCACCAGGGGGAGCCTTGCTCCTATCTACTAGGGCACTCCTCAGAATAGGGTAAAACTGGTGGGCTGGATAGAAAGTTAGTCAGAAGCTGGCTGGGCTTCGCCCAGGTAGAATCGAGTCAGAAGCTGGCTGGGCTTCGCCCAGGCAACACCTGTCAGGCAGACAGGGGG
This sequence comes from Ranitomeya variabilis, assembly GCF_051348905.1. Lineage (NCBI taxonomy): Eukaryota > Metazoa > Chordata > Amphibia > Anura > Dendrobatidae > Ranitomeya > Ranitomeya variabilis. Next base: position 206,186,654 of record NC_135236.1, read on the forward strand.
AAAGGAGGAACATCTGAGCTGCAGACAGAGGGTCCCTGACAGGGGTGGGATCCTGTCAGAGGCCTAGATAGAAGGCCACGGAGCTGCGCCTGCCCCACGTGCGGCAGCATCCTAAGAAAGGACACGAAGAGAATTGTATTGTAGCGGGTGAGAAACAAAGTCATAGCACATGGAGATAAAACCAGAAGGAGTACTGCCCTGTAAAAGGCTGCCTCCTTCTGAGGCGCAGAAGCTGGTAGCCAGAACACCGAGGGAGTAATAGTTGGCTGCCCGACCATATACCCAGGAGGCACGGTGGCAACTTGTGGGGGCCGGGGCGTCTCTAGGGTCCCTGTAAAAAGCCTCAGGCCACCAGTCATACGGGTTTGGACTATCCATACCATGGGGGGGACAGAGAGGAAGACAGAACATCTAGAACATCTACAACAGTTGTGAGGACCTTACCGAGAAGCTCAGCAGGGAGGTACTACAACACACAGGCGCTAGAGGAAGGCTACTGATTTCCACCTGGATCAGGGGACTCTGGATTTGCCTTCAGACCGGCCAGACTCTGCCTACCCTGTGGTCTGTACCCTGGACTGTGGATGCTGAAGTCTTCAGTTAAGGTAAAGAGACTGCAACCTTGTGTCCTCGTTATTCCCTGCGCCTTACATCATTCATCATCCACTATCCACACTCTGGGAAGCCCTGGGGACATACTTCACCTGTGGGAAGGTATACTATCTCGGCTGCCATCACATCACCCCAGCGGACCCCTAAGCAGCGTCGGTCATCCTGACCGAATACCACAGGTGGCATCACGAACTACCCCTTTAACCCCTTAACCCCATATGACATACTATACCATTGAGGTGACCTGGGACTTAATTCCCAGTGACGGGACAGTACGTCATAGGCGATCGGCCGCGTGTCAGCTGATTATCACAGCTGACATCCGGCACTATGTGCCAGGAGCAGTCACGGACCGCCCCCAGCACATTAACCCCCGGCACACTACGATCAAACATGATCGCAGTGTTCCGGCGGTATAGGGAAGCATCGCGCAGGGAGGGGGCTCCCTGCGTGCTTCCCTGAGACCCCCAGAGCAACGCGATGTGATTGCGTTGCTCCAAGCGTCTCTTACCTCCTATCCCTGCAGGCCCCGGATCCAAAATGGCCGCGGGGCTGCATCCGGGCCCTGCAGGGATTACTTCCGGGTCCGGTGCAGGCGCTGGTAAGCCTGCAGCGCTGTCAGTCAGATCGCTGATCTGACAGAGTGCTGTGCAAACTGTCAGATCAGCGATCTGTGATGTCCCCCCATGGGACAAAGTAAAAAAATAATAATTCCACATGTGTAAAAAAAAAAAAAAAAATTCCTAAATAAAGAAAAAAAAATATATTATTCCCGTAAATACATTTCTTTATTTAAATTAAAAAAAAAACAATAACAGTACACATATTTAGTATCGCCGCGTCCGTAACGACCCAACCTATAAAACTGTCCCACTAGTTAACCCCTTCAGTGAACACCGTAAGAAAAAAAAAAAAAACGAGCCAAAAAGCAACACTTTATTATCATACCGCTCCACAAAAAGTGGAATAACACACGATCAAAAAGATGGCTATAAATAACCATGGTACCGCTGAAAATGTCATCTTGTCCCGCAAAAAACAAGCTGCCATACAGCATCATAAGCAAAAAAATAAAAAGTTATAGTCCTCGGAATAAAGCGATGCCAAAATAATTATTTTTTCTATAAAATAGCTTTTATCGTATAAAAGCGCCAAAACATAAAAAAATGATATAAATGAGATATCGCTGTAATCGTACTGACCCGACGAATAAAACTGCTTTATCAATTTTACCAAACATGGAACGGTATAAACGCCTCCCCCAAAAGAAATTCATGAATAGCTGGGTTTTGGTCATTCTGCCTCACAAAAATCAGAATAAAAAGTGATCAAAAAATGTCATGTGCCCGAAAATGTTAACAATAAAAACGTCAACTCGTCCCGCAAAAAACAAGACCTCACATGACTCTGTGGACCAAAATATGGAAAAATTATAGGTCTCAAAATGTGGAGACGCAAAAACTTTTTTTCTATAAAAAGCGTCTTTTAGTGTGTGACAGCTGCCAATCATAAAAATCCGATATAAAAAAACACTATAAAAGTAAATCAAACCCCCCTTCATCACCCCCTTAGTTAGGGAAAAATAATAAAATTAAAAAAATGTATTTATTTCCATTTTCCCGTTAGGATTAGGGTTAGGGTTAGGCTAGGGTTAGGGCTAGGGTTAGGGCTAGGGTTAGGGTTGGGGCTAGGGTTGGAGCTAAAGTTAGGGTTAGGGTTTGGATTACATTTACGGTTGGGATTAGGGTTAGGGGTGTGTCAGGGTTAGGGGTGTGGTTAGGGTTACCGTTGGGATTAGGGTTAGGGGTGTGTTGGGATTAGGGTTTCAGGTAGAATTGGGGAGTTTCCACTGTTCAGGCACATCAGGGGCTTTTGGGGTCCAAGTTCTCTTGTTATCCTTGGGAAAATAAAAATTTGGGGGACTAAAAATCATTTTTGTGGGAAAAAAAAGATTTTTTTATTTTCACGGCTCTGCGTTGTAAACTGTAGTGAAACACTTGGGGGTTCAAAATTCTCACAACATATCTAGATAAGTTCCTTGGGAGGTATAGTTTCCAATATGGGGTCACTTGTGGGGGGTTTCTACTGTTTGGGTACATCAGGGGCTCTGCAAATGCAACGTGACGCCTGCAGACCAATCCATCTAAGTCTGCATTCCAAATGGCACTCCTTCCCTTCCAAGCTCTGCCGTGTGCCCAAACAGTGGTTTACACCCACATATGGGGTATCAGCGTACTCAGGACTAATTATGAATTCTAATACATTCTATTAATTCTAATTAGAATTATGACATAATATAATAATTATTGGAAAATATTCTTTTAAATGATAAGGTTTGTAACTCGATTAGATAGATAACACTGTTATACATTTTTTTCAAAAGTTGTAAGGTTCAGTTATGAAATGAGCCATTTCTTTGATTTTGACCTCCTCAATTGAAATCAGGCAACAAAAACTTTTAGTTGATTCTTGTTTCTATGATATCAAAGCGTTTTCATTTTACTACTACATATAATTAATGCATAAAAGTTTCAATACTTTGAAATATTATTTTTGCAAGTATAAAGATGCAGAATATTTTGTTATGCCAATTTTCAGATTTTTATTTAGAGGAAATTTAGCAACAATTCAAATAACTAAAACATGTCTAAACTCTTTAATTATAAACAGTTACAGAAATTGCTCTACAAAATTGGGTCCTCATTCAGTGACAACTTTTTTGCTCGTCTTTTATACTCCTGTATCTGATCATCCCGTACTACAATTGTCCAACAATAATCTGCAAGCATTGATGGATTCCATTTTCTTTGATATCTTTTCTCCATAGCAACAAGATCTTTTGGAAATCACTTATTGTGCTCGTCGCTCACTGCTCCACAATTTGGTGGAGAAAAGTCTAGGTGCGAATGTAAGAAATTAATCCTTAAGGACGTTACAGCCAAGCTCATTATATATTTTGTGGAGATTTTCCACCAACTCTTCATAGTTATCTGCTCTTGAGTTTCCCAAAAAATGAATTAACACTAATGTGAATGTTACCCATGTAGCCTATTTTTGCACTGCAACAAACGGAGAAATTCCTCATCTTGAAAAAAGCTTAAGAATCTCAGGTTCTATAAAAACTACTTCCTTTATCTCTGCTTCACATCTTTGCTTTACTCAACCTTGAGAATTTATCAATGAGACATTTGAATGCTTTGGCATTTTTATCCATTTTGCCTCTTCCCATTTTGCCTCTTCCCATGCAACCATTGGGTAAGATGTGATGCACATCTATTGCAGCATATGTGTGCAGCCCAACTATTGTCCTGATTTCCTATTCTGCAGCAAAAATACAGGTTGTAGGCTTTCATTATCAAAGCAGTCAAGTATCGCCTTTGTGACGCAACCTTCTCTGTATATGTAGCAAAAACTACCCACTTTGTTAATGCAAGAACGAAGCAAACCTGAAAAACGTATAGAAATATGTCAATATGCTAAGAAACTAAGTTAAGAAATCTTAAAATTGTACCTTACACAAAGAGCATTTATAAAAGTATATGATGCAACTGTAATTATGATTACGTTATCGAAGCTGAGTTGTCATTTTTTGATTGGTCACCCTAAGATGATAGAATACTAAAGGCTCAATACACTAATTGGATGATGTAATAGAGTAGCTACTTACATTGTAATAATGATGATGAAATAATAAATTCCCCTGACGAAGCTGCTGGTTGCAGCGAGACGCGTGGGGCTTCCCACATCGCCTCGGTCCCTTGGCTATTGACCCCTGGACTTCATGCCCTGACGCCCATTTCACTGATTCATCTGGTAAATCAGATGGCTTTTTCATCCTGGACGTCCTCTCTTTTTTTTTTTCTCTCTCTCTCTTTTCCCCTCTCTTTTTGCAATTGTTTTCAGCGTTCCTCCATTTCTTACACAACCAGGGAACTGCTCACTTTTCTACTTGCTAAGAGGGGCTTATATTTCTAAATCGGGATTTTTTGTGATCTTGCATTAAGTTCCTTTTTCTCCTGTCTCCCTGGGGACGCCCGGTGTGAGATTTCATGTGATTTAAGATTTATTGGCATTGATATTGTTTTCCAGGGCTAATTACCTATGTGTGCACACATATATATGCTGCACTTTGCCTTGACATTGTATTGTTATGTCACAGTCATATGGGACTTTTGGTGATGTGTTTTGTCTTTTAATGGTTTTATTATGTCTACTAATAAATATTGCACATAATTTCAACATTGTCTTGTGATTTTGGGTGTGCGCTTGGAGGCATGGATCTTTTTCTCCTCCTCTCCACATGTTTAGCCTCTCCGTGCACGAGGCAGCAGCCCCATTCATATTAGTCCGTATTTATACATGCCCTATAGTAGTGCTCCCTACCTTTTTTGTTCTTGATGAAATAATAAATAACATTTCTATAAGTCTGCATGAAAGTTGTCATTACAACCTCTTCTGAATCATGAAAATTAACAAATGTAAGCATCATATTTGTTTTCAGCCCCCACTAAATTAGTTAAGTTCAACTGTTTTAGTCTCTGATCCAATTTGGATGTAGAACAGTGTAATTATTTTTTTAATCTCTAGTGTAAATATCTTAAAATACTTAAGACTGCCACCTTCTCCATTTTCCAGCACCGTTCTGGTCCTCTTCTGAGCCATGTGACTGCAAATCAAAGGAGTGGCCTTACATGTAGACTGGAAGTTACTTTCTCCGAGTCTCCTAGGCTTACATTGTTGAAGCAGCTAATGCTCCACACATCAGACAATGCATGACACAACTAAGGCTACTTTCACACTAGCGTCGGGCGACGCACGACGAATTGCGTCCTTGCGATGTACCGACGCTAGCAGTGAATGCGCCGCACAACGGGGGCAGCGGATGTTGTTTTTCAACGCATCCACTGCCCCATTGTGAGGTGCGGGGAGGCGGGGGTGAAGTTCCGGCCGCGCATGAGCGGTCGGAAAAGACCGGAACGACGCACCAAAAAACGTTACAAGCAACGTTTTTTGGTGGTGACGGTCTGACGCAACACGACGCAACCGTCGCACAACGGTTGCGACGTGTGGCAATGCGTCGCACTGCGTCGCTAATGCAAGTCAATGGAGAAAAAACGCTTCCTGCAAGCACTTTTGCAGGATGCGTTTTTTCTACAAAACGACGCATAGCAACGTGCAGTGCACGACGCTAGTGTGAAAGTAGCCTCTGCTGAATAGTAGTCACATTGTTCAGAAGAGGACCAGAAGAGTGCTTGCAACTGGAGAAAACAGCGATCGGTAAAGACGGTGCCTTGCAAAAGTATTCAGCTCCCTGGAACTTTTCAACCTTTTGCCACATATCATGCTTCAAACATACAGATACCAAATGTAAATTTTTGGTGAAGAATCAACAAGTGGAACACAATTGTGAAGTTGAACAAAATTTATTGGTTATTTTAAATTTTTGCGGAAATTCAAAAACTGAAAAGTGGGGCGTGCAATATTATTCGGCCCCTTTAACTTAATACTTTGTTGCACCACCTTTTGCTGCGATTCCAGCTGCAAGTCACTTGGGGTATGTCTCTATCAGTTTTGTACATCAAGAGACTGAAATTCTTGCCCTTTCTTCCTTGGCAAACAGGTCGAGCTCAGTGAGGTTTGATGGAGATCGTTTGTGAACAGCAGTTTTCCGCTCTTTCCACAGATTCTCGATTGGATTGAGGCCTGGACTTTGACTTGGCCATTTTAACACCTGGATACTTTTATTTGTGAACCATTCCATTGTAGATTTTGCTTTATGTTTGGGATCATTGTCTTGTTGGAAGACAAATCTCCATCCCAGTCTCAGGCCTTTTGCAGAATCCAACAGGTTTTCTTCAAGAATGGTCCTGTATTTATCTCCATCCATCTTCCCATCAAGTTTAACCATCTTCCCTGTCCCTGCTGAAGAAAAGCAGGCCCAAACCATGATGCTGCCACCACTATGTTTGACAGTGGGGATGGTGTGTTCAGGGTGATGAGCTGTGTTGCCTTTACGCCAAACATATCGTTTGGCATTGTTGCCAAAAAGTTCGATTTTGGTTTCATATGACCAGAGCACCTTCTTTCACATGTTTGGTGTGTCTCCCAGGTGACTTGATGCAAACTTTAAACAACACTTTTTATGAATATCTTTGAGAAATGGCTTTCTTCTTGCCACTCTTCCATAAATGCCAGATTTGTGCAGTGTGCGACTGATTGTTGTCCTATGGACAGACTGTCCCACTTCAGCTGTAGATCTCTGCAGGTCATCAAGAGTGATCATGGGCCTCTTGGCTGCATCTCTGATCAGTCTTCTCCTTGTTTGAGATGAAAGTTTAGAGAAACGGCCGGGTCTTGGTAGATTTGCAGTGGTATGATACTCCTTCCATTTCAATATGATCGCTTGAACAGTGCTCCTTGGGATGTTTAAAGTTTTGTAAATCATTTTGTATCCAAATCCAGCTTTAAACTTCTCCACAACAGTATCACGGACCTGCCTGTTGTGTTCCTTGGTCTTCATGGTGTTCTCTGTGCTTCAAACAGAACCCTGAGACTATCACAGAGCAGGTGCATTTATACGGAGACTTGATTACACACAGGTGGATTATATTTATCATCATTAGGCATTTAGGACAACATTGGATCATTCAGAGATCCACAATGAACTTCTGGAGTGAGTTTGCTGCACTGAAAGTAAAGGGGCCGAATAATATTGCACGCCCCACTTTTCAGTTTTTGAATTTCCACAAAAATGTAAAATAACCAATAAATTTCATTCAACTTCACAATTTTGTTCCACTTTTTGCTGATTCTTCACCAAAAATTTAAATTTGGTATCTTTATGTTTGAAGCATGATGTGTGGGAAAAGGTTGAAAAGTTCCAGGGGGCCGAATACTTTTGCAAGACACTGTAGGTACAATTTCTGGGTTGACTTCGTGAATAACCAAAAATGAAGAGGAACATTTTTTGGAGAGAGGAAGGGGAGTACATAAAAATCAGTTCTTCATAACAAAAGTTCTAATTGGGCCCCTCACCACCTCCTCTTTCCCTAAAAAAAATATTCGGAGTACTAGGCAAGGTCAGATCTCTCAACTTTTATAAACAAGGAGAGTGACATGTATTGTGTCACGGACATAGTAATTAAATTATAGCGCCATTGAAGCCCCTTAATGTTCTCAACCATGATACCCCTTTCATGATCATTATAGAGTGTTCCCAAAAATTCTCCCACATACAGAGTATGTTATACCCACAGTGAATTGCACCCACCCAATGTCACTCAACAGCCATCCATACACACACATCGTATGATGACTCCATAGTGCCTCCAGCATAGTATAAAACCTACACAGTGCCCCCCAACACAATATAATACCTCCACAGCATGATGTCCATATGATATCTCCAAAGTTCCATCCACACACAGTATCATGATTCCCATGCAGTTTGATCGTCCCCACTCAGTATGATGCCACCATAGTCCTCACTGGGCATGATGGCCCCTAAAGTACACCATTATGATAGTCCTCACAGTAGCCCATTCAGTATTATGGCCCTCACATCTTCCTATAACATAGTATGATGGCTGTCACAGCTCTCTATACACCGTATGATGACTCCCACAGCGCACCTCCTCGCAAATATTGACATTTAAAAAACATGTACCTTACTTACCTACTCTCGCTCCCCTGGTGCTCTGCTTTGGTCTGTGCAATGTGAGAAATCAGACTCCACAATGCAGGCACGATGTAGTGACATTGCGCCTACAGCCTGCTGAGCTTTAGACTCACAGGCGGAGGCTTCCTGATCTACAATTCTATTCAGCGATATCCAGCTTTTGAAGATGAGGATACTGCTGAAATTGTGGCAACAGGCGATTGTGAGCCCCAATGGGGACAGTGATGACAATGTCTGTAAAGCGCTATGTAAGCAATGCATAATTAATGAATAAATTAGTAATACTAATATCTTTGGTGCTCAGACACTCAAAGCTTTATGAAAAGGCTGCACATTCGAGCAGAACAGATTTCTTCTAAATAAAAGAGAAAAAAAATAGAATTTTATAAATCTACTCATTGGCTTATTACCGTAATTTGTGAATTGTTTAGATGAGGTGCCTTTGTAGTACAACAAGAGGTAAAAAAGTAAAATAAACTCCGGTGGATAAGAAGATGGACGAACACATAAAACTCCCTTATGTATCCACTAATAAGGGGACAAAAGAAAAGTGTATTATGATAAAAGCTTCCATCAGTTAGAAATATTTGTTTATGGTCTGTATTAGATAAAAATGACTTCACAATACATGAGAGGCTGGAGCCTGTAAAAGCACGGACAGAATTATGTGGAAAACAGCCATAAGTTGGATAGGCTTCACTAAAGTTATAGTTTTTGCTATTCATGGCCTCCCAGTTAGAGCTGACCTATATTTTTGGGCAGCTGTAGTCTGTCTGTACGTCACGTGTGGAGCTGCCGTCGTTGTCACACACGACACACATCAGAATAGGCAGCGCTGTGTCTTTCAATGATTTTTAAAGCTGTGTTTCTGCAATAAGCAAATGTCTAGCTATGTATTCTAGATCAGCAATAGGATGACATCGACTGAACCCTACTATAATATTACTGTGTTAGCTTAGGTTTTGTTTTCAAGCTCCGTTACTTATTCTTATGCTAGGAACACTGTATTAAATGTCAGCGATTGCAGATAGCAGATTGAAAACTGGACCTCAGACAGTCGTGTGGAAGCAAACACAACACCCAAGTGCCCTCTTGGCTGTGTTCCTAGTCCTAGATTGGTGGACATGCAGAAATCACACTAATCCATGCAGACATTTCCCCACAGACACACTGAGTTGTGCTGGGAAGGTTAACCCCACCGAGACGCTAGCAAGAACGGGTATATTTAACAACTCAATGGTCACATTGCTATTAGTTCTGTGTTTGCTTCCTGGAGCACCTCTTCTAGTTAAAGCAATTTCTGTACTGCCGTCCCCTCTATAGTGTTCTTCTAAAACCTCAGTTTACTCATTGACTGATGAATAAACAGAGACGTGAAGTTCAGAGCCATAGATGAGGAAAATGACCCGCATGAGGGCCACCGGGCAAAATGACTCACCGGTTATTGTCATTGATTCTATGAAAGTTTCCACAGTGTTTTCTAGTGACAGGAAAAGCAGCAAAACTCAAATCAGGTGGATAATTCCACTCACCGGTATTAATATACCGATCAGTCATAAATGTAGCAACCGCAAATATGACAGCTGCAGTGCTACGTATATATACAGTGTGCCTCGGTTTTCTGCTGCATTTTTACACTATCCAAATAGTGTTGATTAGTAAGATAAAATCCACAAAATCTTACAGCATGGGACTAGCAAGAGTAAAAAATTACACAGGCAGAAAAATCATCTGCATGGACAGTTGTAAGCTGGTATCAATCTCAGCAAAAGAAGTGGTTTGTGATTTGCGTATTTGATAGAATTGTGCAGAGTTCCCTCCTGACTCGGGAGTTGAAGAAACATTCTTGAGATACATTTATCATTTTAAATCTTAGGGTAGGGGTCATTGCACACGTTGCAGTTTAGTCACATTTTTGTCCCTTTTTTTCTGCGCAGATTTGACACAAAACCTGAAGGATTTCCTAGTGCCAACAAAATGAATGAGAATCCTGAAGTCTCATGTACACAATGCTTATGTTTCTCCTTGTAGATTTGCAACAGATTTAAATCTGAAGCATGTTGAGCGTTTTTGCTGCAGGTGTCACCCATACTAATGCAACAAAAACGCATGTAAAAAACAGTTTCAAAATGCCTCTGTTTCACACAGCATTTTTCCCGCCAAATGATGCAGAATTGGTGCAGAAACTGCTGCTAGAAATACTTATTGTAAGTATAAGTTGTAAAGCGCTGCGGAATATGTTGGCGCTATATAAATAAAATTATTATTATTATTAATTATTATTATTGTAGGCACATACCCTAATAGCAGTGGAGTCCCACAAATGTCAGGTGGCCACGTGGCTGCTATGGGGCCCGTGAGCCAGGGAAGCCCGATGCCAGCTCCTGTACAGGGCCCCTCTACTTCCTTCATCGCAATTTTAAATGTATTGGCGATTCTTCTCCCATAATTCCCCCTCTGCGCCTGATGTCTCTGCTCAGCGGGTGCGATGACATTACTACTTGGTGTCTCCAGGAGGAGAGGTGAGTATTGTTGTTTTGTTTTGTTTTTTAAATCAATGAGTAAATTGAGTAAATTATGGTAGCCATAATACTGTATAGAGGACTATGGGGAGTGCATTATACTGTATTGACTATAGTGAGTGCATTATACTATATAGAGGACTGTGGGGAGTGCATTATACTATATAGATGACTATGGGGAGTGCGTTAGTATGGAGGACTATGGGAAGCACATTTTATGTATAGGCTATGGATGACTGAGGAGTGCATTATACTATATGGAGGACTATGAGGAGTATAATGTGACTATGGGGAGCGCATTATTCTGTATGGAGGACTATGGAGACTGTATTGGAGTCAACATATTTTACCAGGGATGTTGAGGTGAAGTACGGAAGGGTCATCATACTGGCATGTGGAAGGTACTGCGAAGGAATTCATTGTGGGAGTATCACACAGTGTTTAAAGAGCATCATATTTTATGGGTGTACTGAAAGGGGAATCTTGGGCTTCAGTAGGAGGAAAATTACTTTGTAAAGGCTGCAAAGTTGTAAGATATGCTCTTCTGTGACCCCACAAAATATTTTTTTGCTTGGGTGGGCCTAATTAGAAATCATGGGGCCCCATGATTTCTATGTCTGCCCCTGCCTAATAGGTGTGTGTAGTAAAATGTATGTAATGTCAACTGTAAGGCTTGACAAAGGAGTAACATTAGGATAGGATTGAGGTTATTTTAAGATCTGAAAAGGCAAATCATAACAGTGCTGCATATTATATATTTTTTTCATTCTTTTTTTCTCCAAGTTTTCAAGAGTTCTAACACTGTACTATTTTCATCTTTAAAAAAAGGATGGGGTTACATAACCAGTTTTACAATTATGTAAACAGTATACCACATATTGTAAAGAGCTGGCAGCTTGGAAAGATGATTGCTGTGGAGTGTAACAATTTGTTCTAAATCATAACAATTATTCTGCAAAATGTAATGTTGCGCTTTCCCATAATAGTGGAGCTTCCATATTAATGAGATTCTTAGGAACACAAAGAATATATGCTACATGGTCATAATTAGATATCTGAACATTATATCTACATGCGTTAAAAACCTAGGCACCCCACTAAGGTCCTGTGCACTATCTGATGGTTAACTAGCGGTTATCAGATCTTAGGTACCTGTAGACTGATGAAATGCCCTGTGCAGTGGTTTAGGATGTCATCCACATCTCTATTATCTGTATTTTGCCCCTGGCATGGTTTTAGAATGATGATTAGAATATAGATTCTGATAGATAAAGCAGATTAGACTGGCCGATCATTTCCTTTCTAACTGTGGCCAAGAATGGTTTTAGGTTTTAACGTAACAGATTATTGGAATTTATTCTTTTAAGTGTTAAAGTGTGGAACTCAATTAGATAGATAATTAACGTGATTTTTCTTTCAAAGGTATCCCCATAACTTTTTGTATTCCCTGTGCAGACTCTGTCTTGCAGTATGCAGATTAACAGCCAGTGGATACAGCATATGTTCCATCCAAATTCAAGCTGGCAATTAAAATGTAACAGAGCGCTGTTTAGCAATATCTTCCCGTAAGTGACATCTAGGAGCATTGATGCTGCCTGTGACAGTTATGATCAAAGGGACGTTTGCTTACCATGGAGAACAAAGCTGCAGTCCATCTTCCCGTCTCTGGAATGACTTTATGACCATTACATGTTTAGCTGGTATTCCAGCAAATGAATGTTTCCGCGATGATGACCCCAATGCCCCAATGTAGTGATGGGATTATTTAGAGGGGACTAGCAATCACCAATCTCAAATGTTCAGTCTGGTAAAATTATACTTTTGCAGTAACAAATATCTGTCTGCACAGTTTAAATGAGTATTCCTAGGTCAGACATTTCTGGCATATCTAGCAAAGATTACAAAATCTTTTGAAATTCCAATTTGCAAGCTTCACCAAATATTTTCCAAAAGCTCAATTTAGGTCAAATCAGTTTATAGTTTCATAGTTTTAAGGTTGAAAGTAGACATAAGACAATCAATTTCGACCACCGCACCGGACTATAAGACGCACTCCAAATTTTCAGAAGGAAAATGGGAAAAAAATGAATGCGTCAAATGGGGACCTCTTACAGTCCCGAATTCAGCTTGCCCAGGGGGACCGAAGTGCTGGTGGTGCGGAATCATAGGGGGTGTTTGGTGGTCCGGCGATGATATGGCCCTGACTGATGTGCAGGTTCGGCGGTGCTTGATGGTGCGGGGGGCTACGGCAACATTTTGTGAAAGCCCAAAGCCCCTGCACATCCATTGCTGTGATGTGGTTGTCTCCGGGAAATCCCATTCCAGTCTGATGATGCAAGTTCAGTGTTGCTCGGTGGTGCGGGTCCTATGGTGACATTTTGTGAAATCCCGAAGCGCCCACACTTCTATTGCCTTGATGCTGTGGCCTCTGGGAAAATGGCCGCCAGAGGTAGAGTATACGCAGATTAAGATCTCGGCAATGAGATCTCATCTTGAGAACTCAGGAGACGAGATCTCGGAGCCGACATCTCAATCTGTGCATACACCGCCTCCGGTGATCATTTTCCCAAAGGCCACAGCATTAAAGTAATAGAAGTTTGGGGGCTTCAGGCTTTCACAAAATGTCGCCGGAACCCCAGCGCACTGCTGAACCTGCTGCCCCAGCCTGGGATGGGAGCAAGATCATCGCCCTGCAGTGTCGGACCACCGGAAGAATCGCCCAACTCCTGCTGCCACCACGCTAACTGTAAGTACATTCTGACTATAAGATGCACCCCCATTTTCCCCAAACATTTTTTGGGAAAAAAGTGCGTCTTATAGTTCGAAAAATACGGTATGTCCTTCTTATACTTTTAAACCCAAAATTGTATACTTCAAAAGCCCCCAAAAGATATGTCTGCATTTCTGAGGTCTCTTAGGACTGTATCCAACTCATTTCAAGCTCTTTTACATTGCGAAGGCCGTGTCTGTGTTAAACTGACTTAAACATATTTGGAAATGGGTAAACTGATGGGTAACCATTCCTCACTGCTGTCCTGTCACATTCATTATCTCTATTGCTAAGCTGTGATGTCCTCTCACAATCCATATTCACCACAAAATGGCTGTTGCAATAACATGTGATGTGATAGCTGCAAAGCATTATGGGGAAGCACACCTGGCTGCACCCAGGAACATATGAGCCTTCTCTGAATAATGGAGTTTTATGCAATTTGTAAAATTGCATCAGCAATCTTAGGCAACTTGCTCAAATCATATTGCAAATTGTTCAATGTTGCCAGGTCCAGTGAATTCCTAAAAATTTGACACATTTGTTTCACATGGAATTGTTCCACTCACATCCTATATATCTACAGGCTAGCTCACAAATGTCTGATAGACGTTGGTCACATCTCTGGTACCTATATCAATCATGAGAACAGGGGTCATCTGGCTTACACTGGGAGTTTAATTTCTCTGGTAGTTAGAGCAATAGCCAAGCACATTTCAACAAATCCCATAGTATAGAGAAAGATGCACAAGGGCAGGGTCGTTTTTCTGTGCCTGTATGAAGTGGTTCTGTGGACTCCATTCCTGATATAGGTGTGGATGCCAGAGTTGGGCTTCCCACCTGTGACACATTTTATAGCATATCTTGGGTCTCACGGGGTCCTTCTCCAGTACCACACAATCAACAGAGCTAGAGTATAGTAAACAATTCCATGACCTTTATTTAGCCAAAAATGCGAAAGGTCCATATACAATCCACCACACTAAGGATAAAATAGTCCAGAACACGAATGCAGTTCAGTAACAGGATAAAAGTCCAACAATCCAGCAGACAGAGGATAGCATAGTTCATATACTCTTCTTTCTCTCTGAGATGCTGTGAACACATCATCATTTCACACAGCAGTCAACTGTGTCTCACCTCCATGATATTTACAAGTCTCCCTCCTCATTCACAGGTCAGGAGGGGGAAGGTCTCAGGGGCTCATTGTTTCAACAAGCTAGGTCAACAAGTCATTAGCATACAATACAGTACTGTGGGGGCTGATATCAGATGGCAGCAACAGCCATTCATCAATTAGCAAATAACTCCTTCTACAAGAGAACACCATGAAAATAAGCAAGATAGAAATATACACAAAAATGATACCCACATAGCATATCACACCATCACATTTTGTATAAGGAAAAAGTCTAAGATGAGAATCCGTTTTTGGGTATTCATATACATGATATTTCTGGGTTTTTTTTGTATGTCATCTTCATTGTTTTTTGCAGTAGCTCCAGCGTGATAGCTGTAGGGAGATGGACCGGACCTCAGGTACCTGCATGCCGGGTCCGGAACTAGAAAGGCTGCATCCTCTGTTCCTGGGGGACAGCTTTGAGGAGGCAGACCATCCCCTGCAGCCTGAGGGAAGCCTGAGTGGGAGGGACCTTCCTGCAGACCCAGAGAGGCGGGGAGAGCCAGAAAAGCGCGCAGCCAGAGAGGAGAAAGCGCGTGCAAGAGGAGAGTTGCGGGCCAGAGCAGAGCAGCACGCAGAGCAGTGAGTGGCGTACTCGGGCTCTCTTGCCCTCGGAGAGTACTGACACTGTAGCAAGCCGCATAGAGGAGGCCCCGTCACCTGCAGAGCTGAGTGTGTCCAGCAGTACTCCGGAGTGAGGGACCGCTGCAGAGCAGAGTGGTGTAGAACAGAGGTGGGTGGAGCTGTGCACACAGAGCGGAGGTGAGCCGGGTGCTGCAGCAGACATAGAGAGGAGTGCACCAGGTTAGGAGCACCAGCACCAAACAGGCCAGCGTCGCCCGCCACCAACAGCAGGGCCCGGGAGAGTGGGACGTGCGTTCTGTGCCCAGTGACAGCCAGAGAGTACCAGGTGCTGTACATGACGTGACTGAGTACTGCATACGCGCTGCCCAATAGAGTCCACACATAACACTGATACTTGCATCTTGACGTGGACACACAAGAGTTGTTCTGATCGTCTGTTACCTGACTACCCCCAGTTGATATAGTTAAAGAGCCACGTTGGGCTCGCACCGGACTATGGCCCGTGCCTTTAATAGCCACACTAGTATATGGACAAGAGGCAGTGGAAAGTACCGGAGACCGACCACTGCCGCCAGAAGACAGTACCAGCGACTACAGGACCCTCCAGGAGGAGGCACTATTTAATGTGCAGCAGGAGCTGCAGTGTGAGGATTACCATACATTCTTGCTTAATTGTTTGCATTTTACTGTGCCTTAATGTTTAACTCTTTACCTCCCTGCGTGGAGTGTCTCCCCTGTAAATAAACCTGTTAACCCTTGCTCTGCCTCCCATCCATCACTGCATCCCACATTCCTGCTTGCTATCTTACATAGTGATCACCATTGCTGCACTGACTCCTGGTAGTTAAGAAATGCTCTTACATATTGAAAGGAGGAGAGAACTTGTGTAGCCATTCTGGGAGACACGAATAAGGAATCAGAGATTACAGCTTAGGCTTGAAGGATTCCTTCTTGTGCGATTATAGAGGATTTGCAAAAGTGATGGCGCTCACTCAGCTGCCTTATAAAGACACAGAAATAATATATAAAACCAACCAGCAGAATAGTTGCAGTACATAAAATATGTATAAAACCAATGCATCCTGACCATGTTACATATTACCTGTTATTATGGGCGCCTTCATGATGATCATGGAGTGACCTCTGATTATTTCCCTGTGTGTGGTCTAGATTCATGTAATGTGAGTTTTCATGTAAAGCTTTGTGTGGTATTAGGGGATTGAAATCTGCTTTACGTGTTCAAACAGTTACCAAGATATAATTAGAAGATACCAGATAGAAACGTGCCGTCCTCATATGCATCCAGATTATCACCTCCAGAAATAGCTGCCATATGTGTTAATACAATGTCCTATTCTTACATATATAATTAATCATGGCCATATAAAATATATCACACTTTTCTTTATACTTTCTCCAAAAGTGTAGTATCGGCAGAGTCTGGCAGCTTGGTACTAGTCCGTGGTATACAGAACAATGGTGCCGGGAAGAATTTATTATCTATATTAGGTCACACTCACACTTCAGTATTTGGCCAGTATTTTACCTCAGTATTTGTAAGACAAACCCAGGAGTGGAACAATCAGAGATAGAAATAGAAACACGTCCCCACTTCTGAATATATCACCAACTCCTGGTTTTGGCTTACAAATACTGAGGTAACATACCGAGCAAATAATGAATGTGTGACCACAGCCTTATACTTCTCTTTGTGCATTGCATGTCTTCCACCATTTATAGCACCACTCCAGCTTAGTTTAGCACCACTGCAGCACAGTAAAATCTAAGTTCCCTGACCTTAGTATTATATTTACCATCCGCTGTCTTTAGCTCTTACCAGCGCCGCTGCTGTCCCACACCACCATCTTGCGACCGCAACTTCTGACTGACCGGAAGACCGAGGTAACGGACACACAAACTCTCAGTGTAAGGGCAGAGACAGACTGCCGTATTTCTCGGGTGAGAATCGCATCGTAAACCTCGTACTGGCTGTCGGCTCTCCTGACCTGAGCTTGACAGCTGTCTTGCTCAGGTCAGGAGAGGTGCCAGGCCTGTCCATGTAGTGCAATGTGATCATCACACGAGTTATACAGCCGTCTGGCTCAGCCCTAAGTCTATGAGGGCCTCGTTCTGGCCTTGTTCTGGCTCTCATAGACTTACATTGAGTTGTGACTTTCGTTTCGCTCAGCAAACACTGGAGCCATCCAGCAGATCACAACCTGCTGGAGATTGACCAGAGCAACATTGATAACCGATGAAGATGGCAGCTTACAAGTATAATACTATAGGCAGGGAACTTTCATTAGTGACACCACTCCAGCGCTGCAATAAAATAAATGCTTTAATCGTCGGATTAGTAAGAATTTTTTGTGTAGCTAACTATATGGGGCCATACTATGTATTTTTATTATGCCTGATACATATAATGGTTTTTATTTTGGATATGGAATATAAAAAAAGCTGGAATGCTCCTCTAGATGCCATATTACAGGACTATATTACAAATCTATCACAGAACCATAGCCAAATAAAACGTAACCTGTATTAAATTCTCAAAATTGGTATCAAAAAGTCAAAAATTCCACTGCTCAGTCTATATTACCCACAAAGAAATGGTACATCAAGGGTCCAATCACTGTAACAGAATATCTGGATGTAAAAAGGGTCTTAGACTTGCTCCTGACTTGGCTTTCAAATATTGATGTTAAAGGTACTATTGACTCCTGGACAACCCCTTATTAATAAGCCCAGGTTGCAACACAAAATAAAAATCTCTTTTTACTTTCTGAGACAGTGCTGTTACCGCAATCTCAGTGCTGTGTCCATCGGTCCCTTGCCGGTTACCTGACATAAACAATGTTCTCTCATTCTGACCAAACTATGAAGGCGGCAACGTTTATATAACAATGTTGGGGGGTCGTTAGGGAACATCAGAGGAGAAAAGTATAGTTTTTTTTATCTTATTCTGCAGCCTCAGGCCTGTGTTAAAGGTCTTGCTAACCTCGGTATTCTTTGTGTTTGCACCCACATACAGTAGCATGTAAAAGTTTGGGCGCCCCTGGTCAAAATTACTGTTATTGTGGACAGTTAAGTAACTTGAAGATAAAATAATCTCTAAAAGGCCCAAAGATAAAGATTTCCTTTGTATTTTTAGCAAAATATATATATATGTATAAATATTTATAAATTTATATATTTTCATCTTTTACATTTTAACAATTACAAAAAGGAAAATGGTCCGATGCAAAAGTTTGGAAACCCTTGGTTATTTGTGGGCTCGGATAATTTTGACCAAGGTTTCAGACCTTACTTAGCCTTTTAGACCTCTGACTTGATCACTATCATCGTTAGGAAAGGCCAGGTGAGGCAAATTTCCCAGCTTTATAATAAAAACAGTCTCCTCTAACCTTGTGCCAAAAAAACAGCAGCCATGGGTTCTTCTAAGCAGCTGCCTACCACTCTGAAAATGAAAATAGTAAAGCCCCACAAATCAGGAGAAGGCTATAAGAAGATAGCCAAGTGTTTTCAAGTTTCCCTTTCCTCAGTTCAAAATGTAGTTAATAAATGTCAGTTAACAGGAACAGCGGAGATCAAGATAAGGTCTGGAAAACCAGTCAAAATTTCAATGAGAGCTGCTTGTAGGATTGCTAGAGAGGCAAATCAGTACCCCCACTTGACTGTAAAAGACCTTCAGAAAGATTTAGCAGACTGTGGAGTTGTGGTAGATTGTTCTACTGTTCAGACGCACCTGCACAAATATGGCCTTCATGGAAGAGTCATCAGAAGAAAATGTCTCCTGTGTCCTCACCATAAAATTCAGCATCATAAGTATGCAAAAGAACATCTAAACAAGCCTGATGCATTTTGGAAACAAGTCCTGTGGACTGATAAGGTTAAAATAGAACTCTTTGATCCAGTAGCGTAGCTACTGGGGGGGCAGAGGGGGCCATCGCCCTGGGCCCTGTCACATGAAGGGGCCCACTGGGAGTCAGGGCCACTTCTGTGACGAGGCAGAACACCGCATAGGAGGAGAGCAGTGTAATGTCTGCTCCCGTCTGATGGAGACTCTGCACGCTGCTAGCACAGTGGCGGCTGCAGTCTCCCCCCTGCAGTGAATGGTTTCGCCCGTCTGACCTGATCATGAAGCTTTTCCTGGCTGCAGTTTTCTTTACTCTGTGCACGCTGGGATTGGCTCAGGCACTCTGGGTCCTAGTGCCCACACCTTGCATTTCACTCACACTTCCTGGTCCTGCCTGCAGTGCAAACTTTATCAGTAAGTGCTGGGGATGGGACTTATTAGGTTTATTAAATTCAGGTATGTCACAGTGAGACGGTTGGGGTATTGTGGGCGCTGAAAGTGGGTGAGGGGGGACAGGGTACTGGGGGGTGAGTGTGAGACCATGGGGGTATTGTGGGGGAGGGGAGACAGGGTACTGGGGGGTGAATGTAAGATCATTTGGGGGTTGTGAGGGCAGAAGGTGGGTGAGGTGGGACAGGGCACTGATGGGGTAGATGTGAGTTGATGGGGGCATTGGGGCTGCTTTGGGGGAGGGGGGACAGGTCACTTGGGGCTGAATATTATAATGTTTAGTTATGATATTATATGTACTCCATCACATGTAACATTTGCTGTCTGGGGAGGCTGGAGATGGGGGGGGATCGGGGGCTTTTGATACGTACCACCTGGGTCTTTTATGAGTATTAGTATAAGGAGCCCGCATACAGTAACCAAGAGCTGCATCACATTTACAGCACCACTCCAGCATTATTTTTTATCTCATTGCTGGAGCGGTGCTGAAAATCCCCGTCCCCTGCCCTCTGTCTGATACTCACCTTCTGGCGTTTTCATCTGTTTTAGTCTCCGCTCGGCTCCGTCTCCTGCAGTTTGTGGCCTGTCCGAGGCTCCAGTGTTTCATGGAGCAGCGCAGAGGTCACTAATCAGTGTGAGTCTATGGGAGCCTCGTTCTGGCCTCTTTCTCACTCTCAGGCTATGTGCACACGGTGCAGATTGGCCGCTGCGGATTCGCAGCAGTTTTCCATCTGGTTTACAGTACCATGTAAACCTATGGAAAACCAAATCCGCAGTGCCCATGGTGCAGAAAATACCATGCGGAAACGCTGCATTTTATTTTCTGCAGCATGTCAATTCTTTGTGCGGATTCCGCAGCGTTTTACACCTGCTCCTGTATAGGATTCCGCAGGTGGTAAAACACAGGTGAAATCTGCACAAAAAACACAGGAAATCCGCACAAATCCGCAACAAGTGCACATAGCCTCATAGTCTTACATTGAGCACTTGTGACATAGCTTCTAACTTCTGGCCAGTCAGAAGCTGCGCTCACAAGTTTGAGCAGCGGCACTAAATAGTGAATACGCCGGAGGATGAGTAAATGACCGGGGCATCCAAATCATGACAGGGAGCTGTGAGTCCATCATACTGTGTATAAGGGAGCTGTGGGCCCATCATACTGTGTATAAGGGAGCTGCGGGCCATCATAATGTGTATACGGGAGCTGTGAGTCCATTATACTGTGTATACGGGAGCTGCGGGTCCATCATACTGTGTATAAAGAAGCTGTGGGCCCATCATACTGTGTATATGGGAGCTGTGGGTCCATCATACTGTGTATAAGGGAGCTACGAGTCCATCATACTGTGTATACGGGAGCTACGGGCCCATCATACTGTGTATAAGGGAGCTGCGGGCCCATCATACTGTGTATACGGGAGCTGCGGGTCCATCATACTGTGTATAAGGAAGCTGTGCACACATCATACTGTGTATATGGGAGCTGTGGGTCCATTATACTGTGTATAAGGGAGCTACGAGCCCATCATACTGTGTATACGGGAGCTACGGGCCCATCATACTGTGTATACGGGAGCTACAGGCCCATCATACTGTGTATAAGGGAGCTACGTGCCCATCATACTGTGTATAAGGAAGCTGCGGGCCCATCATACTGTGTATAAGGAAGCTGTGCACACATCATACTGTGTATATGGGAGCTGTGGGTCCATCATACTGTGTATAAGGGAGCTGCGGGCCCATCATACTGTGTATAAGGGAGCTGCGGGCCCATCATACTGTGTATAAGGGAGCTGCGGGCCAATCATACTGTGTATAAGGGAGCTGTGGGCCCATCATACTGTGTACAGGGGAACTGTGAGGGACATCATACTGTTTGACGGGAGCTGCAGGCCCATCATACTGTGTATAAGGGAGCTGTGGGCCCATCATACTGTGTACAGGGGAACTGTGGGGGACATCATACTGTTTGACGGGAGCTGCCGGCCCATCATACTTTGTATAGGAAACTGTGAAGGCATATTGTGCATATGGGAGCTGTTGGCCCATTACACTGTATATAGGGGAGCTCTGGGGGGCATTATACTTTCTATAGTGGAGTTCTGTCAGCATTATACTGTGTATAGGGGAGCATTGGGCTCATATTATCTATAGGGGAGCAGTGGGAACATCATACTGTGTAAATAGGGGAGCAGTGGGAACATCATACGGTGTATAGGGGAGTTATAGAATCATCATACTGTGTATAGGGGAGCTGTGGGGGCCTTATACTGTATATAGGGAAGCTTTGAGCTCACCATACTGTGTATAATGGAGCAGTACATGGGGGAACTTAGGGGACATTATTAAATGTTAAGTGGGCACTTAAGCATTATTGTTATAGGGGCACTCAGAGTATTGTGACCATCAAAGTTGCATATGGTCACAATATGGCGGTAAAGTCAATGTTCGTTTTTGTATAAAGATTTATTTTCAATAACAGTAGGGTCACATTATGAGGTTCCCCTATATTCACAATTAGAGTGCGCAACCGTAGCTGTAATCAGGGTTAGCTGGTTAGGGGCCCACTCAGATGTTTCGCCCCCCCTAACTTGAAACCCTAGCTACACCTCTGCTTTGATCACAATGATCAGAGGTATTTGTGGAGAAAAAAGGGCACAGCATTTCAGGAACGAACATGTCACCAACTATTAAGCATGGGGATGGATCATCATGCTTTAGCGGTTGTGTTGCAGCCAATTGGATGGGGAACATTTCACGGGTAGAGAATGGATTCAAAGAAATATCAACATGTTGCAGCTGTTTGACAGCCGCAAGACATGCAGGGATTGCCTAACAAACAGGCAATCCCTGCATGTGTTGCAGGCTGTGGAACAGCCACGAGACATGCAGCTGTGAGGAATCAAACATTTTTCAAACACGCTAAAGACACTTGTTTAGCAAAGGAGCATGCTCAGATAACACTTTATCAGAGCATGTTCGCTCAATGCTAATAATGATCCTAAACACGTCAAAATCCACAGATAAACTACCTCAAAAAATTCCAGCTCACCACACATCATGCACCGTTGTAATGATTATTCTGCATCTTCAGACTGCATGATCCAAGTTTACTTTGTCTTAACTCCTTCATGACATATGATATACTGTACATGTACGTCATATGTCGTGTCCCTGCCTTTGATGTGGACTCGCACGCTGCAATAGCAGGGGAGCACAACATTTTTTGGTCCAAGGGCACATTGCCATACTGAACCAATCCCAAGCGCCACAAAAAAATCTAAAGGTTGTACAGACATGAATACATCACCAGAACCACCATCAGTACATTAATACATCACCAGAAACAAGTTTTGAGAATTTGAGGAGGAAGAAAAAAATCAGTGTGAGCACAAGCTAACTTGAACTGAGTTTTTGGAGCAAAACTGAGCAGAAACTCGCCAAATCCTCCTAAGTTTTAACATAGCCACGAAGCAGGTTATAGATTGCTACAAGAGATCAGAACCACAGTAAGAGCATGAATGCAGTGTCAGAACCACTGTTGGTACATGAAAGATGTGAATACATGTGAATATAGCAATAAGGGAGCTGGCATCTCCCCGTTCTTTGCAGGCCACCACAAACCCTTTGGCGGGCCATATATTGTGCAGACCTGGTATAGAATCAGTCTATTCCCGCTAATGTACACGTAGACCTCCTGAAATAATAGGGAGTATGAGTTTTGAAAAAGCCTTAGAGGCAAGTGTGAAAATGGAAAGAGTACTGCTTTTTAAAGAGATTGTTATATGAAACGTATGTATTTTTTTTTGACAAATACATTTAATACACAAAAAAATAAATGTTAGGTTATTTTCTGATTACATTTAAAAGAGTATTGATGAACTAAATATATTTATGCCCTGTCAATAAATTGTGATTGTGATGTGGAGGAAAAATCCATTGCTAACATTTTTAAAAAATACATTTAGCATAAAACTGATTTAAATACTAGGAGGTCATTTTCTGATTACACATCCCTTTAATTACAAAGCAAGATGATGATTGTACTCATTAGCAGGAATACTTATATTCTCACCCAAGTAGAACTATTTTTAGATGATAATCCCCTTGTAATCAAATATCAGACATTAGGACATTTATCATCTACCGACTCCTGTGATTAATCCAGCCCTAACTCACCTACAAAACTGCAGCTATAAGTTCCCATTTCTGAACCAAAGTCAGATTGTTTTCTGGAACGCCTGGTGTACATAGCTGTACAGAAGCATGCAATGTAAGAACACAAATCAAAGAACAGAACACATCTTACCAATAATCATTTAATCCCTATACCCAGTGGTGACGGGGGCTATATTAGCACAGGATACTCCCATCATTACAATTGCAAATAAACGAGAGAAAAGAGCAGAAAAATCCAGAATAAAATATATCAAAAGTTTTATTGATAAAAAGTAATATAGTCCAACATAATAAATTACAACAAACACATGAAAAAAGGGACAAAGTGGATAGTTAATTAACAAAGGTGTAAAGCGAATGGACCCAAAAGAAAGTGCCAGTGCAGAAATTACTCCCACTTAGTAAAGACAGTACCAATCCATGTACCACATTTATGTGCCAAATAATTGTCTATCACTTTAAGGAAAGCAAGGACTGCAAATATTCAAGTTACATTCAGTTCTTAACCTTAGTATCCATTAGGGACCAGACGCTCTCAGCCCCAACTCCCGTTTCGCGTGGGCTTCCTCAGGGGGCTGTATGAGGGATTTTCATCCGTTCTTCCTTGGGAAATATTTCTAGTGAGGTTCCTGCGTTGTCTTGCATGCATTGCTATTTTGAGGTCTAGCCACAGATTTTCAATGATGTTCAGATCAGGGGATTGTGAAGGCCATTGTAGAACCTTCAGCTTGTGGCTCTTGAGGTAGTCTATTATAGATTTAGACATGTGTTTAGGATCATTATCCATTTGTAGAAGTCATCCCCTATTCAACTGCAACTTTTTTACAGATGGTGTTATGTTTGCATCAAGAATGTGTTGAAATTTCATTGAATCCATTCTTCCCTCTACCCACAAAATGTTCCCAGTGCCATTGGCTGCAACACAGCCCCAAAGCATGATTGATCCACCCACATGCTTAGATGTTCTTTTGCATTCTGACATCGAATTTTATGCTGAAGACGCATGAGGTTTCCGTTTTATGGCTTTTCCATGAGGGCCATATTTCTGCAGGTGTCTCTGAACAGTAGAACAATGTACCACAAATCCAGAGTATGTAAAATCTTTCTGAAGGCTTTTTGCAGTGAAGCGGGGGTTCTGATTTGCCTCTCTAGCAATCCAACAAGCAGCTTTCTCTAAAATTTTGTTTGGTCTTTCCGACCTTATCTTGACATCACATTTCAAACTCAGGAAAAGGCAACTTGAATACACTTTGCCATCTTCTTATGGCCTTCTGCTTTGTCGGCCTTTACCATTTTCATTTTCAGAGTGCTAGGCAACTGCTTAGAAGAACCCATGGCTGTTTTTTGGCACAAAGTTAAAGGAGGCTAGGTTTTTATAAAGCTGGGAAATTTGCATCACCTGGCCTTTCCTAGTGATGATATAGTGAACAAGCCATAACCCAACAGGCTAATTAAGGTCTGAAACCTTGGTCAAAGTATTTGAGCACATACATCTACCAGAGTGCCCAAACTTTTGCATCAGCTCAATTTCCATTCTGTAATTTTTAAAATGTAAAAAATTATTATATATGTGTGTGTGCATATATACTGTATATATATATATATATATATATATATATATATATATATATATATATATATATATATATATATATATATATATATTATACACTGCTTAAAAAAATAAAGGGAACACTGAAATCCCACATCCTAGCTATCACTGAATGAAATATTCTGGATGTAAATCTTTATTCATTACATAGTGGAATGTGTTGAGAGCAATAAAACCTAAAAATTATCAACGTAAACCACAACTAATATCCCACGGAGGTCTGGAGTTGGAATGATGCTCAAAATCAAAGTGGAAAATTAAGTTACAGATGGCAGATGGTCTCCTGAGGGATCTCCTCCCAGACCTGGGCTAAAGCATCACCCAACTCCTGGACAGTCTGTGGTGCAACGTGACGTTGGTGGATGGTGCGAGACATAATGTCCCAGATGTGTTCAATCTGATTCAGGTCTGGGCGGGCCAGTCCATAGCTTCAGTGACTTCATCTAGCAGGAACTGCTTACACATTCCTGCCACATGAGGTCTGGCATTGTCCTGCATTAGGAGGAACCCAGGGCCATTCCCACCAGCATATGGTCTCACAAGGGATCTGAGGATCTCATCTTGGTACCTAATGGCAGTCAGGCTACCTCTGGTGAGTACATGTAGGGCTGTGCGGCCCTCTAAAGAAATGCCACCCCACACCACTACTGATCCACTGCCAAACCAGTCACGCTGAAGGATGTTGCAGGCAGCAGATCGCTCTGCACGGCGTCTTCAGACTCTGTCACATCTGTCACATGTGCTCAGTGTGAACCTGCTTTCATCTGTGAAGAGCACAGGGCGCCAGTGGCGAATTTGCCAATCCTGGTGTTTTGTGGCAAATGCCAAGCATCCTGCACGGTGTTGGGCTGTGAGCACAACCCCCATCTGTGGACATCAGGCACTCAGACCATCCTCATGGAGTCGGTTTCTAACCGTTTGTGCAGACACATGCACAATTGTGGCCTGCTGGAGGTAATTTTACAGGGCTCTGGCTGTGCTCCTGCTGTTTCTCCTTGCACAAAGGCTGAGGTAGCGGTCCTGCTGCTGGGTTGTTGCCCTCCTATGGCCCCCTCCACATCTCTTGGTGTACTGGCCTGTCTCCTGGTAGCGCCTCCAGCCTTTGGCACTACACTGACAGACACAGCAAACCTTCTTGCCACAACTCACATTGATGTGCCATCCTGGATGAGCTGCACTACCCGAGCCACTTGTGTGGGTTGTAGAGTCCGTCTCATGCTACCACGAGTGTGAATGCACAACCAACATTCAAAAGTGACCAAAATATCAGCCAGAAAGCATTGGTACTGAGATGTGGTCTGTGATCCCCACCTGCAGAACCACTCCTTTATTGAGTGTGTCTTGATAATTGCCAATAATTTCCATCTGTTGTCTATTCCATTTGCACAATAACATGTGAAATTGATTGTCAAACAGTGCTGCTTCCTAAGTGGACAGTTTGATTTCACAGAAGTTTGATTTACTTGGAGTTATAGTCTGTTGTTTAAGTGTTCCCTTTATTTTTTTGAGCAGTGTATATAATATAGAAATGTGTCACCTTTAATTTTAGGTCTTTTAGAGATCATTTCATCTTCTACTTGATTAACTGTTCACAATAACATCAATTTTGACCAGGGGAGCCCAAACATTTACATGCCACTGTATATGTATGAACTGTTATTTTTTCTCTTATAATATCCGAATGGCGATGAAATATTTGTTTTAGAATTGTAATTTGTATGGAGCTAATGGAAAAAGCAGTCAATGTTCTGCCTCACTAGAAGAAAAACAAATGTTGCGTCTAAAAAAGAATTGTACTTCTTTGGCAGAAGTTTGACTTTCCATTACATATCAGTGTATACATTTTTGTGTTGGTGAGCTCTTTGCCTCCAATATGTAAAGGGAAATGGATTTAATAGAATGACTAACTGTCTTGATTTATACATGGAATCATTACCATCAAAAATCAGATTTAAATTTTAGAAAGTGTTTCATTGCAGACAGCATATGTAGGCAATCAATCCTCCTTTAATACAAGTATACTTCACGGTCAGAAGTGCCAGTCCTCCTCAATAATGATCTCTTTTATTGTCAAAAAGGA
Source organism: Ranitomeya variabilis (assembly GCF_051348905.1). Classification (NCBI taxonomy): domain Eukaryota; kingdom Metazoa; phylum Chordata; class Amphibia; order Anura; family Dendrobatidae; genus Ranitomeya; species Ranitomeya variabilis. Next base: position 206,214,181 of record NC_135236.1, read on the forward strand.
GAAGCAATCGCTGCAAATCACAGACAAGTTTTCTTGTTGTTACCCAGATAAAAGCTCCTGCTCAATAAGACAGCTGCACAAGCCTGACAACTTCCTGGGAATGAATGTAACATATTTGAAGAATCTGTTTTGAAAATAGATATAATTACATGTTTGCCAGTGAAACCCTTTTCTGGAAACACGTGTTGTACAATGATGGAAAGCTCTCCACAGCGAGAGATGCAACTCTCTGGAAATTGACTGTAATTACAAAGTTATCAGGACAGAGTTCAGTCAGCCGACTTATTTGGCTGCTACGAGCAGAGCATAAAATAAAATAGCAGTTAACATGTCTCAAGGCTTAGTACTATTTATTATATGACAAGATGTATGCACCTTCATGTCAGCGAGGATGTAAATTAATGTTGCATTTTATTCTTCTGACAGCAAATTAACTAGATGCATCTGTTTCTCTGTAATGACTGTCCCATACTGTCCCAGTGGAGAACAGATTGTAGTCAATTCTGCGGTAGCTGAAAATTCCAAAAATGTGCCCGTTAGCATATTTCTCTTGAGGCAAAATGTAACAAAACCAAGCTTTAAAGCTTGTTGTTTACTGGTATATACACTCCTCAACATTGAAATTGCAACAACATGAAGGAAAAGTCATGGAATGATGAAAATCAAAGGATGGATATGAGTCACCCGCCAGGGCCGTGGGGTACCCGGTACCGGGTCCGGTGTTCACAGGGGGATGTCACGGTAGTGACCCAGTCCGTGGCCCTGGGCGCCCATGTAAAAGGGAAATTGAATAAAGTTTATGTTCCTGATGCCACCTGTGGTATTCGGTCAGTGGGGACCGACGCTACTTTAAGGGGTCCTCTGGGGTGATGTTATGGCAGCTAGATGGTATAACTTCCCACAGGTGAAGTATATCCCCAGGGCTCCCGGTGTGTAGATAGAAGATGATGGTGAATGGTGCAGTAAGAAATGAGGACACAGGTTTGCTGTCTCTTTACCTTGTTTACTGAAGAATTCAGGCAACCGCAGTCCAGGGCACCAGATCTTAGGACAGGCAGAGTCCGTCCGGCTTGGAGGCAAGTTGGGAGTCCCCTTTTCCAGGTGGAGGTTAAAGCCTTC